>NC_090321.1:93706381-94311996 GCF_040869045.1 Eurosta solidaginis
GGTAATGAAGAAAACTTCTGGTAACACTATGGACTCGTTCAGCTTATGTGAGGTTCTCACAAACCGGCTAGTTCAAACACACAAACCCATGCCTAGAGATGGCAACGATTAATCATATAATTAACTTAATCAATCACTTTGCGTCCAATAATGATTTTATTTCATCGTTATTTTGTATTTTATTAATCGATAAACATTTTGGAAGAGCAAACTGCCGAATTTAATTACAAAGATTCATCAGCAGTGTTTCAAGAATGAAACTCCTTCGCAATGAAGGGTTGATTCTGGACAAGTAAGAGTTTAACCTGTTACAGTATCCAAAACGAAGTTGGGCCAGACTGACTCGTGTCTTCTTTCCTCCTCTTCTGCAGGCCTTGGATAATATATAACGATGTTTACTGGGCGCGACCTAGCGAAGGTATCTACCGACTAAGTGCAAATTAGCTTTGGACTTCCTTATGTTTATCTGGATCTGGCTGGGGTGGTAGGTGCTGGATTTCATCATAGTGCTTCAATCCCTCTGGGAGGCAGATCAAGCGGTTGTTTGACGCCCCCCTCTACCAGTGTTTAACAATTCAGCAAAAACTGTCTATAGCACATAAGCGGCCGGTCAATTGCTTTTTTAGTTGTTAGCAGCGTTTCTTTATCCTATCCGGCAAGCGACTGCAGGATTTTGCAGAGGCTCTGTACGAACGTTAAATCTAAGACCTATTACTAAGACTCATTGAGGGCCCATGTTGTGTTACCATTATCGTGCAGTAGTCGGCATAGCAAATGATGGTAACTCCTTGTGGTATGGAAGGCAGCTTTGAGATGTGGATATTAAACAGAAGCGGGAATAGGTGTGGCACCCCTGTTTCATTCTTTTAGGCTTTGGAACTTCGTACCTAAATTGTATCGATGCTTGCCGACCATCTGCCTGTGTAAAAAGCTTTTGTAAGGTCAAGTGTAATGATCACCCTCCTACACTCAGAGAAAAACGCCGTTCTAAAATCCAGCACCACCGTACTCAATTCAAGTTTTTCATGTTCTTACTTTTTTGTTCTTGAAAAACGAACGACCTGTTCTTAAAACAACAACCTTGCTCTTGAACTGACAACCATTTTCTTGAAAAGAGAACGGCTGGTCTTAAAATATGAACAAATGTTCTATTAATGAGAACAATGCGCCTTGGCAACCACGCTGCTGTTGGCAGTCATAATTTCGAAATAGTAAAAGACTTCGTTTATTTGGGAACCAGCATCAACACTAGCAACAACATCAGCACTGAAATCCAGCGAAGGATCAATCTTGACAATAAATGCTGCTTTGGACTAAGTAGGCAATTGAAAAGTAAGATTTAGTGATGAGCTGTACGAGCTTTACAGCGGTGTGAAGTTAGCCCCCCCAACTAAAAATTTTTAATTTTTTAAAATGCTAATCGTTTGATAGTCGTTTGATAATGATTGATACGCTTCTATTTTCGTTTGATATTTATTCGTTTGTTAGAAAAAAAAATTTAAATATCTATGTGAAGTTAGCCCCCCCAACTAAAAATTTTTAATTTTTTAAAACGCTAATCGTTTGATAGTCGTTTGATAATGATTGATACACTTCGATATTCGTTTGATAGTTATTCGTTTGTTAGAAAAACGACATTTTTTAAAATATCTATGTGAAGTTAGCCCCCCCAACTAAAAATTTTTAATTTTTTAAAACGCTAATCGTTTGATAGTCGTTTGATAATGATTGATACACTTCGATATTCGTTTGATAGTTATTCGTTTGTTAGAAAAACGACATTTTTTAAAATATCTATGTGAAGTTAGCCCCCCCAACTAAAAATTTTTAATTTTTTAAAACGCTAATCGTTTGATAGTCGTTTGATAATGATTGATACACTTCGATATTCGTTTGATAGTTATTCGTTTGTTAGAAAAACGAAATTTTTTAAAATATCTATGTGAAGTTAGCCCCCCCAACTAAAAATTTTTAATTTTTTAAAACGCTAATCGTTTGATAGTCGTTTGATAATGATTGATACACTTCGATATTCGTTTGATAGTTTTTCGTTTGTTAGAAAAACGAAATTTTTTAAAATATCTATGTGAAGTTAGCCCCCCCAACTAAAAATTTTTAATTTTTTAAAACGCTAATCGTTTGATAGTCGTTTGATAATGATTGATACACTTCGATATTCGTTTGATAGTTATTCGTTTGTTAGAAAAACGAAATTTTTTAAAATATCTATGTGAAGTTAGCCCCCCCAACTAAAAATTTTTAATTTTTTAAAACGCTAATCGTTTGATAGTCGTTTGGTAATGATTGATATACTTCGATATTCGTTTGATAGTTATTCGTTTGTTAGAAAAACGAAATTTTTTAAAATATCTATGTGAAGTTAGCCCCCCCAACTAAAAATTTTTAATTTTATAAAACGCTAATCGTTTGATAGTCGCTTGATAATGATTGATACACTTCGATATTCGTTTGATAGTTATTCGTTTGTTAGAAAAACGAAATTTTTTAAAATATCTATGTGAAGTTAGCCCCCCCCAACTAAAATTTTTTAATTTTTTAAAACGCTAATCGTTTGATAGTCGTTTGATAATGATTGTTACACTTCGATATTCGTTTGATAGTTATTCGTTTGTTAGAAAAACGAAATTTTTTAAAATATCTATGTGAAGTTAGCCGCCCCCAACTAAAAATTTTTAATTTTTTAAAACGCTAATCGTTTGATAGTCGTTTGATAATGATTGATACACTTCGATATTCGTTTGATAGTTATTCGTTTGTTAGAAAAACGAAATTTTTTAAAATATCTATGTGAAGTTAGCCCCCCCAACTAAAAATTTTTAATTTTTTAAAACGCTAATCGTTTGATAGTCGTTTGATAATGATTGATACACTTCGATATTCGTTTGATAGTTATTCGTTTGTTAGAAAAACGAAATTTTTTAAAATATCTATGTGAAGTTAGCCCCCCCAACTAAAAATTTTTAATTTTTTAAAACGCTAATCGTTTGATAGTCGTTTGATAATGATTGATGCACTTCGATATTCGTTTGATAGTTATTCGTTTGTTAGAAAAACGAAATTTTTTAAAATATCTATGTGAAGTTAGCCCCCCCAAATAAAAATTTTTAATTTTTTAAAACGCTAATCGTTTGATAGTCGTTTGATAATGATTGATACACTTCGATATTCGTTTGATAGTTATTCGTTTGTTAGAAAAACGAAATTTTTTAAAATATCTATGTGAAGTTAGCCCCCCCAACTAAAAATTTTTAATTTTTTAAAACGCTAATCGTTTGATAGTCGTTTGATAATGATTGATGCACTTCGATATTCGTTTGATAGTTATTCGTTTGTTAGAAAAACGAAATTTTTTAAAATATCTATGTGAAGTTAGCCCCCCCAAATAAAAATTTTTAATTTTTTAAAACGCTAATCGTTTGATAGTCGTTTGATAATGATTGATACACTTCGATATTCGTTTGATAGTTATTCGTTTGTTAGAAAAACGAAATTTTTTAAAATATCTATGTGAAGTTAGCCCCCCCAACTAAAAATTTTTAATTTTTTAAAACGCTAATCGTTTGATAGTCGTTTGATAATGATTGATACACTTCGATATTCGTTTGATAGTTATTCGTTTGTTAGAAAAACGAAATTTTTTAAAATATCTATGTGAAGTTAGCCCCCCCAACTAAAAATTTTTAATTTTTTAAAACGCTAATCGTTTGATAGTCGTTTGATAATGATTGATACACTTCGATATTCGTTTGATAGTTATTCGTTTGTTAGAAAAACGACATTTTTTAAAATATCTATGTGAAGTTAGCCCCCCCAACTAAAAATTTTTAATTTTTTAAAACGCTAATCGTTTGATAGTCGTTTGATAGTGATTGATACACTTCGATATTCGTTTGATAGTTATTCGTTTGTTAGAAAAACGACATTTTTTAAAATATCTATGTGAAGTTAGCCCCCCCAACTAAAAATTTTTAATTTTTTAAAACGGTAATCGTTTGATAGTCGTTTGATAATGATTGATACACTTCGATATTCGTTTGATAGTTATTCGTTTGTTAGAAAAACGACATTTTTTAAAATATCTATGTGAAGTTAGCCCCCCCAACTAAAAATTTTTAATTTTTTAAAACGCTAATCGTTTGATAGTCGTTTGATAATGATTGATACACTTCGATATTCGTTTGATAGTTATTCGTTTGTTAGAAAAACGAAATTTTTTAAAATATCTATGTGAAGTTAGCCCCCCCAACTAAAAATTTTTAATTTTTTAAAACGCTAATCGTTTGATAGTCGTTTGATAATGATTGATACACTTCGATATTCGTTTGATAGTTATTCGTTTGTTAGAAAAACGGAATTTTTTAAAATATCTATGTGAAGTTAGCCCCCCCAACTAAAAATTTTTAATTTTTTAAAACGCTAATCGTTTGATAGTCGTTTGATAATGATTGATACACTTCGATATTCGTTTGATAGTTATTCGTTTGTTAGAAAAACGACATTTTTTAAAATATCTATGTAAAGTTAGCCCCCCCAACTAAAAATTTTTAATTTTTTAAAACGCTAATCGTTTGATAGTCGTTTGATAATGATTGATACACTTCGATATTCGTTTGATAGTTATTCGTTTGTTAGAAAAACGACATTTTTTAAAATATCTATGTGAAGTTAGCCCCCCCAACTAAAAATTTTTAATATTTTAAAACGCGAATCGTTTGATACGCCTTTATATGCGTTTGATAGTTATTCGTTCGTTAAAAAAAATTTAAATATCTACATATGTCAAATTGCCCCCAGTTGATAATTTTTCAGGCTCTAGAGGCCTAGGAGCTCGAAGCGATGTCTATGTCATTCTCTGGTTGATAATACGTGATAATGCAACTGGCTGCACTCCCCTCGTTGCGGCTCTTAAGTTAGAAGGGCATACAAATTTTATGTCATTTTTATATATAGGAAGAAGATAAAAATTAATTTCAGGGTACCTCTTATCCGTAGTTTTGATTATACATATCTGTTAAACGGCTTTAAATAAACCAAATAGTTTACTTTTATGTCATCAGCATCTTTATTTGATATCCATTTTGTACAATTACATAAAAAATTCCGGGGTCCCTAATATGGGTTTCGACACCATAGGCAATAATAATAAAAAAGACTTTAGCCGATTGTCATATCCAATAGGTATACAAAATTTCATGAGAATCGGTCCAGCTGTTTCGGATGAGTATGGTAACGAAAATTGGGCCACGAGAATTTTATAAGGAGAGTTACATACATATGTACAAACTTACATACAAGTTCAATTAATAAAAGAGTGTTAAAAATATTAAAATTTCATGTGAAGTTAATCCCCCAATTGATAAGTTATAATTTTTTCGAGTTGGGTACATGTATGCATATTTTTCTGAGTTTTGGTATTTTTTCATAACGAATTTTGGTCCCAAAAATAAACGCATTGTGGCAACAATATAATGGAGTAGAATTCAAAACTACATACATATATTAAAATTTAAACCTATATTTTTGCATTGATTGTTGTGCCGTTAACTTCAAGTGATAGCCACGTCGGCGCCGACGAAAATCAACATACTGTAGACCATTTAGTTGAATAATTAGGGCTGATCACATTCAACACGGCGTCTACAGACTACAACCACAATAAAGATAAGCTTGGCGACAACCGTAGCGAATGTCAGGGTCAAATAGATTATATTGCACAGAGTAGTGGGTGATGAAAGCAAGTCTTTTCTGTGACGTTGTAACCGTGTGCAACTCCAGAACTTCTAGGAAAGTGAGACCGCCCAAGGCAGGAACTGCACTGGAGGGATGACGCAAACGTATATATTCTGTAGTTGCAAACAGTGCACAACGGGACAGGTACTAAGAGATTGTGTCCACGACGTGCTTGTGTGTTTTTGCTGGAAAAGATAGGGGAAGATGGGGGCGTGGACTGATGCTCGGCATTGCTCCTGACTGTGCTACTATGATTGTAGTGATGGGTTGGAGCGGCCGTAAGAGTAGGAGGCGCCAATCGGCGCCAGCAACAGCGGGCAGTAGATATAGTATGCAAAGCAGGGTTGCTGCTGGAGTGTTGCACAGGTACGCTTCTGCTTCCGCGTCATATTTCTATAGATAGTCATAAGTAAAGCCAACTGAATCTTAATCAGGTTATGCTACGCCTCACATTTTTAGAAATTTTGCGCGCCCAACGCTTCTATTTAATTATCTGATCTATGCCATAGATTGATAAGGAGTGTGATGACTAGTACTTACATTACATTTACTTCATTTTTAATTTCGAAACTAGCATAACTGCACTTTCCATTTAATTTGTTGCGTCCCTCCCATAAATTGTTATCCTCGGAGCAGTTTCCTGCAGCTGGTTTGCTACATACCCGTCCCCGAAAAATTTTCAACGCATTTGTGGCTCCCTGCTGTTCACGTCTAACGACGCCCCGCGGCCGACGCAGAAGCGTACCTGTGCAACACTCCAGCAGCAACCCTGCTTTGCATACTATATCTACTGCCCGCTGTTGCTGGCGCCGATCGGCGCCTCCTACTCTTACGGCCGCTCCAACCCATCTCTACAATCATAGTAGCACAGTCAGGAGCAATGCCGAGCATCAGCCCACGCCCCCATCTTCCCCTATCTTTTCCCGCAAAAACACACAAGCACGTCGTGGACACAATCTCTTAGTACCTGTCCCGTTGTGCACTGTTTGCAACTACAGAATATATACGTTTGCGTCATCCCTCCAGTGCAGTTCCTGCCTTGGGCGGTCTCACTTTCCTAGAAGTTCTGGAGTTGCACACGGTTACAACGTCACAGAAAAGACTTGCTTTCATCACCCACTACTCTGTGCAATATAATCTATTTGACCCTGACATTCGCTACGGTTGTCGCCAAGCTTATCTTTATTGTGGTTGTAGTCTGTAGACGCCGTGTTGAATGTGATCAGCCCTAATTATTCAACTAAATGGTCTACAGTATGTTGATTTTCGTCGGCGCCGACGTGGCTATCACTTGAAGTTAACGGCACAACAATCAATGCAAAAATATAGGTTTAAATTTTAATATATGTATGTAGTTTTGAATTCTACTCCATTATATTGTTGCCACAATGCGTTTATTTTTGGGACCAAAATTCGTTATGAAAAAATACCAAAACTCAGAAAAATATGCATACATGTACCCAACTCGAAAAAATTATAACTTATCAATTGGGGGATTAACTTCACATGAAATTTTAATATTTTTAACACTCTTTTATTAATTGAACTTGTATGTAAGTTTGTACATATGTATGTAACTCTCCTTATAAAATTCTCGTGGCCCAATTTTCGTTACCATGCTCCTCCGAAACAGCTGGACCGATTCTCATGAAATTTTGTATACCTATTGGATATGACAATCGGCTAAAGTCTTTTTTATTATTATTGCCTATGGTGTCGAAACCCATATTAGGGACCCCGGAATTTTTTATGTAATTGTACAAAATGGATATCAAATAAAGATGCTGATGACATAAAAGTAAACTATTTGGTTTATTTAAAGCCGTTTAACAGATATGTATAATCAAAACTACGGATAAGAGGTACCCTGAAATTAATGTTTATCTTCTTCCTATATATAAAAATGACATAAAATTTGTATGCCCTTCTAACTTAAGAGCCGCAACGAGGGGAGTGCAGCCAGTTGCATTATCACGTATTATCAACCAGAGAATGACATAGACATCGCTTCGAGCTCCTAGGCCTCTAGACCCTGAAAAATTATCAACTGGGGGCAATTTGACATATGTAGATATTTAAATTTTTTTAACGAACGAATAACTATCAAACGCATATAAAGGCGTATCAAACATTATCAAACGATTAGCGTTTTAAAATATTAAAAATTTTTAGTTGGGGGGGCTAACTTCACATAGATATTTTAAAAAATGTCGTTTTTCTAACAAACGAATAACTATCAAACGAATATCGAAGTGTATCAATCATTATCAAACGACTATCAAACGATTAGCGTTTTAAAAATTAAAAATTTTTAGTTGGGGGGGGGGGGCTAACTTCACATAGATATTTTAAAAAATTTCGTTTTTCTAACAAACGAATAACTATCAAACGAATATCGAAGTGTATCAATCATTATCAAACGACTATCAAACGATTAGCGTTTTAAAAAATTAAAAAATTTTAGTTGGGGGGCTAACTTCACATAGATATTTTAAAAAATTTCGTTTTTCTAACAAACGAATAACTATCAAACGAATATCGAAGTGTATCAATCATTATCAAACGACTATCAAACGATTAGCGTTTTAAAAAATTAAAAATTTTTAGTTGGGGGGCTAACTTCACATAGATATTTTAAAAAATTTCATTTTTCTAACAAACGAATAACTATCAAACGAATATCGAAGTGTATCAATCATTATCAAACGACTATCAAATGATTAGCGTTTTAAAAAATTAAAAATTTTTAGTTGGGGGGGCTAACTTCACATAGATATTTTAAAAAATTTCGTTTTTCTAACAAACGAATAACTATCAAACGAATATCGAAGTGTATCAATCATTATCAAACGACTATCAAACGATTAGCGTTTTAAAAAATTAAAAATTTTTAGTTGGGCGGGCTAACTTCACATAGATATTTTAAAAAATTTCGTTTTTCTAACAAACGAATAACTATCAAACGAATATCGAAGTGTATCAATCATTATCAAACGACTATCAAACGATTAGCGTTTTAAAAAATTAAAAATTTTTAGTTGGGGGGGCTAACTTCACATAGATATTTTAAAAAATTTCGTTTTTCTAACAAACGAATAACTATCAAACGAATATCGAAGTGTATCAATCATTATCAAACGACTATCAAACGATTAGCGTTTTAAAAAATTAAAAATTTTTAGTTGGGGGGGGCTAACTTCACATAGATATTTTAAAAAATTTCGTTTTTCTAACAAACGAATAACTATCAAACGAATATCGAAGTGTATCAATCATTATCAAACGACTATCAAACGATTAGCGTTTTAAAAAATTAAAAATTTTTAGTTGGGGGGGCTAACTTCACATAGATATTTTAAAAAATTTCGTTTTTCTAACAAACGAATAACTATCAAACGAATATCGAAGTGTATCAATCATTATCAAATGACTATCAACCGATTAGCGTTTTAAAAAATTAAAAATTTTTAGTTGGGGGGGCTAACTTCACATAGATATTTTAAAAAATTTCGTTTTTCTAACAAACGAATAACTATCAAACGAATATCGAAGTGTATCAATCATTATCAAACGACTATCAAACGATTAGCGTTTTAAAAAATTAAAAATTTTTAGTTGGGGGGGCTAACTTCACATAGATATTTTAAAAAATTTCGTTTTTCTAACAAACGAATAACTATCAAACGAATATCGAAGTGTATCAATCATTATCAAACGACTATCAAACGATTAGCGTTTTAAAAAATTAAAAATTTTTAGTTGGGGGGCTAACTTCACATAGATATTTTAAAAAATTTCGTTTTTCTAACAAACGAATAACTATCAAACGAATATCGAAGTGTATCAATCATTATCAAACGACTATCAAACGATTAGCGTTTTAAAAAATTAAAAATTTTTAGTTGGGGGGGCTAACTTCACATAGATATTTTAAAAAATTTCGTTTTTCTAACAAACGAATAACTATCAAACGAATATCGAAGTGTATCAATCATTATCAAACGACTATCAACCGATTAGCGTTTTAAAAAATTAAAAATTTTTAGTTGGGGGGGCTAACTTCACATAGATATTTTAAAAATTTCGTTTTTCTAACAAACGAATAACTATCAAACGAATATCGAAGTGTATCAATCATTATCAAACGACTATCAAACGATTAGCGTTTAAAAAATTAAAAATTTTTAGTTGGGGGGGCTAACTTCACATAGATATTTTAAAAAATTTCGTTTTTCTAACAAACGAATAACTCTCAAACGAATATCGAAGTGTATCAATCATTATCAAACGACTATCAAACGATTAGCGTTTTAAAAAATTAAAAATTTTTAGTTGGGGGGGCTAACTTCACATAGATATTTTAAAAAATTTCGTTTTTCTAACAAACGAATAACTATCAAACGAATATCGAAGTGTATCAATCATTATCAAACGACTATCAAACGATTAGCGTTTTAAAAAATTAAAAATTTTTAGTTGGGGGGGCTAACTTCACATAGATATTTTAAAAAATTTCATTTTTCTAACAAACGAATAACTATCAAACGAATATCGAAGTGTATCAATCATTATCAAACGACTATCAAATGATTAGCGTTTTAAAAAATTAAAAATTTTTAGTTGGGGGGGCTAACTTCACATAGATATTTTAAAAAATTTCGTTTTTCTAACAAACGAATAACTATCAAACGAATATCGAAGTGTATCAATCATTATCAAACGATTAGCGTTTTAAAAAATTAAAAATTTTTAGTTGGGGGGGCTAACTTCACATAGATATTTTAAAAAATTTCGTTTTTCTAACAAACGAATAACTATCAAACGAATATCGAAGTGTATCAATCATTATCAAACGACTATCAAACGATTAGCGTTTTAAAAAATTAAAAATTTTTAGTTGGGGGGGCTAACTTCACATAGATATTTTAAAAAATTTCGTTTTTCTAACAAACGAATAACTATCAAACGAATATCGAAGTGTATCAATCATTATCAAACGACTATCGAACGATTAGCGTTTTAAAAAATTAAAAATTTTTAGTTGGGGGGCTAACTTCACATAGATATTTTAAAAAATTTCGTTTTTCTAACAAACGAATAACTATCAAACGAATATCGAAGTGTATCAATCATTATCAAACGACTATCAAACGATTAGCGTTTTAAAAAATTAAAAATTTTTAGTTGGGGGGGCTAACTTCACATAGATATTTTAAAAAATTTCGTTTTTCTAACAAACGAATAACTATCAAACGAATATCGAAGTGTATCAATCATTATCAAACGACTATCAAACGATTAGCGTTTTAAAAAATTAAAAATTTTTAGTTGGGGGGGGGCTAACTTCACATAGATATTTTAAAAAATTTCGTTTTTCTAACAAACGAATAACTATCAAACGAATATCGAAGTGTATCAATCATTATCAAACGACTATCAAACGATTAGCGTTTTAAAAAATTAACAATTTTTAGTTGGGGGGGCTAACTTCACATAGATATTTTAAAAAATTTCGTTTTTCTAACAAACGAATAACTATCAAACGAATATCGAAGTGTATCAATCATTATCAAACGACTATCAAACGATTAGCGTTTTAAAAAATTAAAAATTTTTAGTTGGGGGGGCTAACTTCACATAGATATTTTAAAAAATGTCGTTTTTCTAACAAACGAATAACTATCAAACGAATATCGAAGTGTATCAATCATTATCAAACGACTATCAAACGATTAGCGTTTTAAAAAATTAAAAATTTTTAGTTGGGGGGGCTAACTTCACATAGATATTTTAAAAAATGTCGTTTTTCTAACAAACGAATAACTATCAAACGAATATCGAAGTGTATCAATCATTATCAAACGACTATCAAACGATTAGCGTTTTAAAAAATTAAAAATTTTTATTTGGGGGGGCTAACTTCACATAGATATTTTAAAAAATTTCGTTTTTTCTAACAAACGAATAACTATCAAACGAATATCGAAGTGTATCAATCATTATCAAACGACTATCAAACGATTAGCGTTTTAAAAAATTAAAAATTTTTAGTTGGGGGGGGGCTAACTTCACATAGGCATTTTAAAAAATTTCGTTTTTCTAACAAACGAATAACTATCAAACGAATATCGAAGTGTATCAATCATTATCAAACGACTATCAAACGATTAGCGGTTTAAAAAATTAAAAATTTTTAGTTGGGGGGGCTAACTTCACATAGATATTTTAAAAAATTTCGTTTTTCTAACAAACGAATAACTATCAAACGAATATCGAAGTGTATCAATCATTATCAAACGACTATCAAACGATTAGCGTTTTAAAAAATTAAAAATTTTTAGTTGGGGGGGCTAACTTCACATAGATATTTTAAAAAATTTCGTTTTTCTAACAAACGAATAACTATCAAACGAATATCGAAGTGTATCAATCATTATCAAACGACTATCAAACGATTAGCGTTTTAAAAAATTAAAAATTTTTAGTTGGGGGGGCTAACTTCACATAGATATTTTAAAAAATTTCGTTTTTCTAACAAACGAATAACTATCAAACGAATATCGAAGTGTATCAATCATTATCAAACGACTATCAAACGATTAGCGTTTTAAAAAATTAAAAATTTTTAGTTGGGGGGGCTAACTTCACATAGATATTTTAAAAAATTTCGTTTTTCTAACAAACGAATAACTATCAAACGAATATCGAAGTGTATCAATCATTATCAAACGACTATCGAACGATTAGCGTTTTAAAAAATTAAAAATTTTTAGTTGGGGGGCTAACTTCACATAGATATTTTAAAAAATTTCGTTTTTCTAACAAACGAATAACTATCAAACGAATATCGAAGTGTATCAATCATTATCAAACGACTATCAAACGATTAGCGTTTTAAAAAATTAAAAATTTTTAGTTGGGGGGCTAACTTCACATAGATATTTTAAAAAATTTCGTTTTTCTAACAAACGAATAACTATCAAACGAATATCGAAGTGTATCAATCATTATCAAACGACTATCAAACGATTAGCGTTTTAAAAAATTAAAAATTTTTAGTTGGGGGGGGGCTAACTTCACATAGATATTTTAAAAAATTTCGTTTTTCTAACAAACGAATAACTATCAAACGAATATCGAAGTGTATCAATCATTATCAAACGACTATCAAACGATTAGCGTTTTAAAAAATTAACAATTTTTAGTTGGGGGGGCTAACTTCACATAGATATTTTAAAAAATTTCGTTTTTCTAACAAACGAATAACTATCAAACGAATATCGAAGTGTATCAATCATTATCAAACGACTATCAAACGATTAGCGTTTTAAAAAATTAAAAATTTTTAGTTGGGGGGGCTAACTTCACATAGATATTTTAAAAAATGTCGTTTTTCTAACAAACGAATAACTATCAAACGAATATCGAAGTGTATCAATCATTATCAAACGACTATCAAACGATTAGCGTTTTAAAAAATTAAAAATTTTTAGTTGGGGGGGCTAACTTCACATAGATATTTTAAAAAATGTCGTTTTTCTAACAAACGAATAACTATCAAACGAATATCGAAGTGTATCAATCATTATCAAACGACTATCAAACGATTAGCGTTTTAAAAAATTAAAAATTTTTATTTGGGGGGGCTAACTTCACATAGATATTTTAAAAAATTTCGTTTTTCTAACAAACGAATAACTATCAAACGAATATCGAAGTGTATCAATCATTATCAAACGACTATCAAACGATTAGCGTTTTAAAAAATTAAAAATTTTTAGTTGGGGGGGGGGCTAACTTCACATAGGCATTTTAAAAAATTTCGTTTTTCTAACAAACGAATAACTATCAAACGAATATCGAAGTGTATCAATCATTATCAAACGACTATCAAACGATTAGCGTTTTAAAAAATTAAAAATTTTTAGTTGGGGGGGCTAACTTCACATAGATATTTTAAAAAATTTCGTTTTTCTAACAAACGAATAACTATCAAACGAATATCGAAGTGTATCAATCATTATCAAACGACTATCAAACGATTAGCGTTTTAAAAAATTAAAAATTTTTAGTTGGGGGGGCTAACTTCACATAGATATTTTAAAAAATTTCGTTTTTCTAACAAACGAATAACTATCAAACGAATATCGAAGTGTATCAATCATTATCAAACGACTATCAACCGATTAGCGTTTTAAAAAATTAAAAATGTTTAGTTGGGGGGGCTAACTTCACATAGATATTTTAAAAAATTTCGTTTTTCTAACAAACGAATAACTATCAAACGAATATCGAAGTGTATCAATCATTATCAAACGACTATCAAACGATTAGCGTTTTAAAAAATTAAAAATTTTTAGTTGGGGGGGCTAACTTCACATAGATATTTTAAAAAATTTCGTTTTTCTAACAAACGAATAACTATCAAACGAATATCGAAGTGTATCAATCATTATCAAACGACTATCAAACGATTAGCGTTTTAAAAAATTAAAAATTTTTAGTTGGGGGGGCTAACTTCACATAGATATTTTAAAAAATTTCGTTTTTCTAACAAACGAATAACTATCAAACGAATATCGAAGTGTATCAATCATTATCAAACGACTATCAAACGATTAGCGTTTTAAAAAATTAAAAAATTTTAGTTGGGGGAGCTAACTTCACATAGATATTTTAAAAAATTTCGTTTTTCTAACAAACGAATAACTATCAAACGAATATCGAAGTGTATCAATCATTATCAAACGACTATCAAACGATTAGCGTTTTAAAAAATTAAAAATGTTTAGTTGGGGGGGCTAACTTCACATAGATATTTTAAAAAATTTCGTTTTTCTAACAAACGAATAACTATCAAACGAATATCGAAGTGTATCAATCATTATCAAACGACTATCAAACGATTAGCGTTTTAAAAAATTAAAAATTTTTAGTTGGGGGGGCTAACTTCACATAGATATTTTAAAAAATTTCGTTTTTCTAACAAACGAATAACTATCAAACGAATATCGAAGTGTATCAATCATTATCAAACGACTATCAAACGATTAGCGTTTTAAAAAATTAAAAATTTTTAGTTGGGGGGGCTAACTTCACATAGATATTTTAAAAAATTTCGTTTTTCTAACAAACGAATAAGTATCAAACGAATATCGAAGTGTATCAATCATTATCAAACGACTATCAAACGATTAGCGTTTTAAAAAATTAAAAATTTTTAGTTGGGGGGGCTAACTTCACATAGATATTTTAAAAAATTTCGTTTTTCTAACAAACGAATAACTATCAAACGAATATCGAAGTGTATCAATCATTATCAAACGACTATCAAACGATTAGCGTTTTAAAAAATTAAAAATTTTTAGTTGGGGGGGCTAACTTCACATAGATATTTTAAAAAATTTCGTTTTTCTAACAAACGAATAACTATCAAACGAATATCGAAGTGTATCAATCATTATCAAACGACTATCAAACGATTAGCGTTTTAAAAAATTAAAAATTTTTAGTTGGGGGGGCTAACTTCACATAGATATTTTAAAAAATTTCGTTTTTCTAACAAACGAATAACTATCAAACGAATATCGAAGTGTATCAATCATTATCAAACGACTATCAAACGATTAGCGTTTTAAAAAATTAAAAATTTTTAGTTGGGGGGGCTAACTTCACATAGATATTTTAAAAAATGTCGTTTTTCTAACAAACGAATAACTATCAAACGAATATCGAAGTGTATCAATCATTATCAAACGACTATCAAACGATTAGCGTTTTAAAAAATTAAAAATTTTTAATTGGGGGGGGCTAACTTCACATAGATATTTTAAAAAATGTCGTTTTTCTAACAAACGAATAACTATCAAACGAATATCGAAGTGTATCAATCATTATCAAACGACTATCAAACGATTAGCGTTTTAAAAAATTAAAAATTTTTAGTTGGGGGGGCTAACTTCACATAGATATTTTAAAAGATTTCGTTTTTCTAACAAACGAATAACTATCAAACGAATATCGAAGTGTATCAATCATTATCAAACGACTATCAAACGATTAGCGTTTTAAAAAATTAAAAAATTTTAGTTGGGGGGGCTAACTTCACATAGATATTTTAAAAAATTTCGTTTTTCTAACAAACGAATAACTATCAAACGGATATCGAAGTGTATCAATCATTATCAAACGACTATCAAACGATTAGCGTTTTAAAAAATTAAAAATTTTTAGTTGGGGGGGCTAACTTCACATAGATATTTAAATTTTTTTTTTCTAACAAACGAATAACTATCAAACGAAAATAGAAGCGTATCAATCATTATCAAACGACTATCAAACGATTAGCATTTTAAAAAATTAAAAATTTTTAGTTGGGGGGGCTAACTTCACATAGATATTTTAAAAAATTTCGTTTTTCTAACAAACGAATAACTATCAAACGAATATTGAAGTGTATCAATCATTATCAAACGACTATCAAACGATTAGCGTTTTAAAAAATTAAAAATTTTTAGTTGGGGGGGCTAACTTCACATAGATATTTAAATTTTTTTTTTCTAACAAACGAATAACTATCAAACGAAAATAGAAGCGTATCAATCATTATCAAACGACTATCAAACGATTAGCATTTTAAAAAATTAAAAATTTTTAGTTGGGGGGGCTAACTTCACACCGCTGAGCTTTACGCAGACATCAACATAGTCCAGCGAATTAAAACGCAGCGGCTGCGCTGGCTAGGCCATGTTATGCAAATGAAAGACGATGATCCGGCCAAGAAAGTGCTTCTCCGCCTATGGAAGCTGAGGTAGAGGGCGGCCCAACTCCGTTGGAAGGACCAGGTGGAAAACGATTTAAACTCCCTTGGTGTGACCAATTGGCGACGGTTGGCAGAGCGAAGGAGCGACTGGCGCGCCTTGTTGGACGGCCATAACCGTTTAGACGGTTAAGCGCCAATTAAGTAAGTAAGTAATGAGAAAAATGTTCTTAAATTAAGAACAATGTTCTTAAATTAAGTTCAAGGAAAAAGGAAACGGTATAATTCGTATGCACTACAATGTTAGATACATCATTTGGCACAAGCTACTAAGCAGTTGTAGTGACCCAGCGGCTATGGTGTTGCGGTTGCGATCGCGTGGCGCGAGTTCGACCACCGTCAAACTCTGAAGTTTTTCTAAAACAAGTTTTTTATATTCTTTTTTTTTTAACTCTTATTTTTCGTTCAGTTCCATTCACATATGCACAGGTAATTCTCAATCTTGTTATGAAATGTTTTAAGTATATATTCAGATTTCATCAGTAAAAAGAAGAATTTCTGAAAATAAGAGAAATATGAAAAAATGCATATTATGCGTCTTTTTCATTTTTAGATTTTAATAATAGTCTATAATGTTATTAATATTTTTGTTAATGACAAAAAAATTATTATTAATAAAAATAAATAAGAGGGTACTAATTGAAAAAATTAACTTCCCACCTCCACCTCCCAAAGATTAAGCACAAACCGTTCTTCAATTCAGACCGAAAAATGTTAAATCGACCACTAATCTTTCTCGAAGCGTGAGAACGAAAAATCTTAAATCAAGCCCAAGTAGTGCTTGAAATGAGCACAGAAGGTTCACACATCAATACCAAATTGGTCATAAAATACGAACGGTGAGCTTGGAAAAACTGTTCTTAAAACAAGCCCATCGGTCACGAGTTATGAAAAAACGTACTTAACAGACTTTTTTCAACGAATGTTCTTAAGTTGAATTTGTTTCGTCCGTATTAGAACGATTTTTCTCTGAGTGTATAACAGGGTTGTGGTTAATTTAGTCCTTCATTTAGCTGGGTGTTTGTGGCGTTTGGTGCGGAGGTAGTGTTGTGCACTTTGCGGGAACCATGCTGATGGTTGGCTAACCGAAGTTTCCCAGTAAAATGAGGGAGTACAACGGTATGCAATTGTTGCCATTTTCTATTGTTTTGGAATGACGAAGGACTTAACAACAAGTAGAAAATGTGCGTCTGGTAGCGGGTCTACCACGTTATCCCCAAAATCAAAATCCCCAAAACAAAATCCCCAAATCAAAATTCCCAATATCAAAATCCCCAAACTCATAATCCCCAACACAAAATACCCATTTTATGTGTGAAATAAATTCAAGTTAGGTTTAAAATCGCCGCGACCAAAAAAGGCTAATAATCCATACCAACTTTCTGCATAGGCGGCCTTCGGCCGCGCTTATAAAAAATAACCCTGGGCTACGTCATGCCAAGTCCGGGTGTGTGGTATAACCGTGGCTACCGCCACGGTGATGTCCTTCTGCGTAGTACAGGCTTCTGTTTGCTTGTTCGAATAAGAGCGACTAGCAGTCTTATACATGGATAAGTAAAAATATGTATTGCCAAAACGTGAATATATAGTTATACATACATAAATATGAATGAAAGAGGAAAGAGATATTGCTATTTTTTACACGGTCATGATGTTTATCATAGCCCTGGGATTCTGTGTTTGGGATTTTGATTTTGGGGATTTTGAATTTGGGGATTGTGTGTTTGGGTATTTTTTTTTTTGGGATTTCGTGGCACTCCCTCTGGTAGCTTTTTTCTCATCGCCAAGATGTTAAGGCATCGGCAGGCTATGCAGCCTGTGCCTATTGACTAAGGGGGCTTGGTTTTTCTGATCTCGGTAGGAGTGATGGTAACGTTCATGAAATTATGATAATATTTATGTACTATATATATATACTATATATACCACCATATATATACTATATATACCACCGATCTTTATGATTTTTTCAGACAACAATATCTGCTATACACGTAAGCACTTGGTAAAATTTGAAGCTTCTAGCTGTTAAAATGGGGCCGAGGTCGCAAAAAAAATTATATATATACTATATATACCATCATATATATATTATGGCGGCCACCGTGGTGTGATGGTAGCGTGCTCCGCCTATCACACCGTATGCCCTGGGTTCAACTCCCGGGCAGAGCAACATCAAAATTTTAGAAATAAGATTTTTCAATTAGAAGAAAATTTTTCTAAGCGGGGTCGCCCCTCGGCAGTGTTTGGCAAGCACTCCGGGTGTATTTCTGCCATTAAAAGCTCTCAGTGAAAACTCATCTGCTTTGCAGATACCGTTCGGAGTCGGCATAAAACATATAGGTCCCGTCCGGCCAATTTGTAGGGAAAATCAAGAGGAGCACGACGCAAATTGGAAGAGAAGCTCGGCCTTAGATCTCTTCGGAGGTTATCGCGCCTTACATTTATTTATTTTTTTATTTTATATATTATATATATCACCGATCTCTATGATTTTTTGACACAACAATATATACTATATACGTAAGCAATCGGTGAAATTTGAAGCTTATAGCTGTTAGAATGGGGTAGAATTTGAGAAAAGTTTCTTATCTGAAGAATCGGTTGTATGAGATATATACTATATATACAACCGATCGCTATGATTTTTTCAGACAACAATATATGCTATATACGTAAGCATTCGGTGAAATTTGAAGCTTCTAGCTGTTAAAATGGGGCTAAAATTGCGAAAATATATATATATATTATATATACCACCGTATATATACTATATATACCACCGATCGTTATGATTTTTTCAGACAACAATATATGCTATATGCGTAAGCATTCGTTGAAAGTTGAAGCCTCTAGCTCTTAAAATAGGGCAGTAATTATGAAAAGTTTCTTATCTGAACAATCGGTTGTGGGGATATATACTATATATACCACCGATCTCATCAATTTTTTCAGACAACAATATGTGCAATATACGAAAGTATGTGGTGAAGTTTGAAGCTTCAATCTGATAAATTTAGGAAGATGTGACAAAAATCCTCTTTTTCTGAAAAATCGGTTGCATGGACGATATATGCTATAGTGGTCCGATACCGTCGGTTCCGACAAATGCCTAATCGGACACCCAAATACGCCCGCTCACCAAATTTTATCAAGATATCTCAAAAATTGAGGGACTAGTTTGCATACAAACAGACAGACGGACAGACGGACATGGCTAAATCAACTCAGCTCTTCATCCTGATTATTTCGGTATACTTATTGGTGGGTCTATCTATTTTCCTTTAAGGACTTACAATTTTGGGATTCGTGACGAAATTAATATACCATTTCATTTTCATGAAAGGTATAATTACTGCAACTTACTTCTGCTCCTTCTTGGGTCATATTGTATCGAGTAACCCATCTCTGATTTCTGTCGTTGTTGCTTGTTTATGCGGGTTGCTAAAAGGACGAACAGTTTTGTAATGTGTACTTACGTTTCTTCGATTTTTAAAAATAAAGCAATATACAACATTTATAAAATTTGCATATAATGTTTTGGTTTTCAAGTTTTAATATTTATTCAGCGATAACATAAATTAATACATTTAAGATTATTTTAATATTGTAATATAATACGTAATAAATAAATTACTAAAATTACAGTATATTTGCTTTTTTGGGTTTTTCACATTTAATTTTATTATTTAAATTTTAGATTTACTACTTTTGATATTGGTTTGATATTTTATGTTTTTTTCTATAGAATTTTATATTTGGTGGATATTGAAGATTTTCAAAATTAAAATGCAAATATTTGATGGGTGCTTCGATTCTGTCTTAACCTGTTTGTAATTGTGCGTAATTGGTTTTCTTTTAAACAATTGAAGTTCGAAGACTTTCGTTTAAGTGAATTTGAAACATTAAAACTTTTCCCTCTTTTCACTACAAGGTGTGTTCTTTCGGTAGGTCGAAGCCGTCAGCCTTCATTCAAAATGGCGTTTTTTATGGAGAATAACACAAGGGCCCCCTCAAAGCCGATATCTGGGTATTGTTAATTGCTTTTATCCATGTATATATTTTTTAAAATCTATTTTGATTATGTTCAGATATTGCTGTGCTGATTCAATAAAATGTATAACTATATACTCCTTTTCGGCGTAAATGATTAACTCCTTACTTTAATTATTATTATTATTATTTTTTTTAATTATTTCTTTGCATACATTTAATGAATTTGTTGTATTCTAATAAATTTATATTTAGTTTTTAGTTTAATTTGACTAGCACAAGTATTTTTTCTTCGGCTTCATCATGCGAATGCGTCATTTGGAGCCGACTCCATTTGCTACAAGAGAACTAGGTGGCGGAGCACTGCCGCTTCCCGAGTTCAGCGGTTGCGGCACCTGAGCCGTTGGCTGACTTTGGTTGGGCGGTGATCTGCTAATGGAGCCACGCATAGTAGCCGAAAGTTGTATTCCCTGTGATACGGCATGCTTAGCAGAGAGGTCGGTTGAGCGTGTGGTGCCACAAATCTGTGAGAAAATAAGGAAAACACTTTCATTGATATCAGTTTAACTTAGTTTATGCGTTTATCCACCTGATGATGATGTTCCCAATCCTTATGCTGGCAGAATGCACCGCAATAACGCGCCAGATTACAACCAGAACATGTTTCTGTTGCTTTGCGTCCACAGTTCCAACAAGCCTTAAGGAAAAACAATTTTTCTTTTAACTACTATCTTCGATTGTTTTCATACTTACATTTTGCCCAGCGGTAATAGAAGGAGACTTATTATCCAACTCACGCTCGGCTGCCACTGCTACCGTCGCCACGCTCGCAGCAGTAGCGCCCGCAGTGTGTACGCCTCCAGAATGTCGACTCATTTCTACAAAGAACTTTTCCATGCGCAACCGCTCTTGGGCCATAACTTCAGATGCACGCGTTTCTGCTGCTACCACTGCACGTTGTATCTCAATCATTGCTTGACGTTTTACCTAATATGGGCATATACATATATACATAAGTAGGAAATGACCTCTTAGGGTGATATCATTCACTTTTAGATATTACCTGATTGACAGCTTCCTCGGCGTTGCGTTTAAATTCCGCCACCTTCTCCTCTGTTTGACGTCGTATTTCCACTAAAGAGGCAGAATTCATTTCCCCATAATTCGGTTGATGTGGCTCTACACCACGGTGTTGCAGGATGGTTATCGCTCGCTTGGTTTTATCTACCATTGCTGATATGCAATTGAGCATAGTGTGAATGTTTTTCCATTCTTCTTCACCGCCAAGTGCAGGGTTGCTGTTGCTAATACCGCTCGTACCGCCACTTGTAGATGGGTGACTTGACCGTGGTGCATGACGTTGCGCTCCAGATTCAGAACCAATATTTACACGTACATCACGATCTTCTCTGTGACTCGCCTAAAGTAAGTAATATTTGTATAGATTGAAATATGTATTTATCAAATATGAAATTAAGTCTTACTTTCTCCATAAGACTATTAAAAGTGTTCTCCGATTGAGTTACTGCCGATGCGCTACTGCTAGTTGCCGAATAATCAAAAATTGTTGGTTGAGTGACAAATCCAAGACGCCCATCTGTAGGTGCACTATTCAAATGCACCGTGTGTGCGTGCAAAGCACGTTTAGCAGGTGGATAAGCTGTCATATACTCATTCCAGTCTTGTACTCCATTGTGATGCTCCATTAAAGTGTCCGAAGCGCGACGTTTGAAGACTATGTTCGTGGTGTTGCTGACATTTGAAACCGCTGCCTGTGCTACAGCTGCCGCTGCTGCAGCTTGTGACGCTTCAATGTGTACAAACATATCACTATATTCGGCTAATGGCCCATGCGGGGAAAATTCCATTACAACATTCTCGTTGGTGGTAACATATTGGATGGGAGTCTAGGATTATGGAAAAAAAAAATATGTTTAATATATTAATTGAAACTAGACTATGGAAATTTACCTGATTGGTGGCGCGCGCAAGCTCGGCAATTTCTCGTTGCAACAAGGAAATGTGGTTTTTTAGTAATGGTATAACGTAGGGACGTAACGGCAAATTAATTATATCCTGCAATGTTTGGCGAAAGTCATCTATACTTATGTTGCCACTGACCAAAGATAGCACCAGCGCTCGTACCCTATCGCTCACTTCTGGATGAACCTCTTGAGCTAACTGTACCAGTGAGCCAAGAAACTTGCGTATTTTACTTAGAAGGCGAGTCTGTTCGGCATGCACAGCTGCTGCAGCTGCTGCCGCTGCTAGAGCGGCTTGTGTTGGTGGAGTGGGTAAGGGTGGAGGCGTTGTAGTTGTGGCGCCATTTACCACGGGTGAAGCACTAGCATTACGATTTGGTCGTGGAGGTGGCGGTGCCAAAGTAGATAGGTGAAGTTGCGGTGACATTGGTGAGCGTGGTGCAACAGCACGCGTACTCTCTGGAGAATCGGGCGTACAGCAACTACGCGTACCGTTCCCGTTTGGGTTCGAGCTGCTTGAATTAGAGTTGCTTATCCCGCTGCCACTGCTTGCTCCTGTGCAGCCGCTAGCTTGCGAATTGGTGATATTACTTGAATCTTTGTTGGATGAGGAATTCGATGTGGTATTCACTGGAAAGAGAAAAGGAAGAAAAAATTTCAGATAAATGAGAAGTGTTGTAATTAGTGGAAGTTTGTTATATTACTTTGTTAGGAAAAATGTTTTGCAAGCACCACAAAATAAACGAAAGGATAAGCGGCTACTGCCTCGCTATGATTCCCCCTTTAAACAATTATAAGCCTTACAAAATTTGGCCATCAGCTGCATCATAACCACCAATGCTGGTCAACTGGCTTAGAGAATTATAGTTGTACCGGTGGCTCTGTTTGCTTGTTGTGTTGGTATTGTTGCTGCCAGGTTTATCATATTCAACACTGTTCAGTACCCGAAACACGCACCTCCCATGTCCATCCAACAGTCTTTCGTGTATATCGTGTGATCATGCAACCGCAAATGCCGAGATTTGTGTTACGTTCCTTCTGCCATTGACGACGACTCAGTGATTTTACTACTGCTCATGTACTGCTGCTGTTGACCCGAAGGATAAATGCGTTGCTGTCTGGTAGAGCATGCGAAAGGACATGCCAGCAGCTGACACATCATAAATGCATTAGTTGCACATGAAGAAGGCATTTCGCTTCGCTGGCTAGCTGCATTGTTGTTTTGCACATTTCAACTATTTCTTGTTATTATCTTCCCGCACCCATTTTCACTTGCCACACAATACTTAATGCCAACTGACCAATGCAACAATTGCTCCTGCAACGTTGTTTTGTTTCTATATATTTATGCTTTTGGCGACACATCTTTATACATAACTACATACGTACAAGTATTGTGCTTTTGTGGAATGTGGCATGCCACACGAGAATCAGAAGGATAACGACAAGAGTGTGGCCATTAACCATTGCATTACAGCAATGTGTTGGTAGCGGGCAGCAACAGCACACAATTACTATGTGGTGCGGTATTTTGCGAACATGGCCAATAAATTAGTAACATTCTGAACAAATTGGACTTGCACACGA
Source organism: Eurosta solidaginis (assembly GCF_040869045.1). Taxonomy (NCBI): domain Eukaryota; kingdom Metazoa; phylum Arthropoda; class Insecta; order Diptera; family Tephritidae; genus Eurosta; species Eurosta solidaginis. The sequence goes on from NC_090321.1 coordinate 93,730,514, forward strand.
GATTTTTTATTCATTGTTGGAAATTCTCGAATGTCGATTTGGTTGTTGGAGGGTGTGATGGTTGTTAGTGTTGGTGTTGAAAGTACAACACGTGTTTAAGCATTTGTTACCAAATACATGATTGCATTTTGTTGGCATATGTTCGGACATGGAAAACTTTTAAGGATTTTCAGCAACTACAACAATTGACTAAATCGACACTCAGTGGGCGAGTGACAATCACGCTGTTATGAATACTAAAAACATGATTAACTTCTCATATTTTACATACCTTATGTAAATCGTCTATTTTCAAAACCGGCCATCTCCAAAATTTAAATTTTTTAAGCTAAGTATAACATTATATTCTAAAACATCTCCTGTATTTAATACTAAAATAATTTCTTAACAAAACCGGCCATATTCAAGACAAATTACTATATTTAAAATGCCCTTAGTTTCAAAATTGGCTATCTCCAATGGTGCCTTACGTTCAAAACTGGCCATATCCAACCGACCAATAGTAATTCGCAATTTTGTTATTCCGGCATATTCTGCATGTCACGACCAGCGTTGCCATAAGTGAAGATTGATCTTCAAAATTAAGATTTTTTTGTCAGAAATCTTCAAATAGTTTTTTAGATTTCCAAAAATTGCACTGAAAAAATCTTCATAATGAAGATTTCCATATGTATCTGCCAAAAAATGTTTCTTTCCGAATAGTTACAGGCTAAATTCCTTTATACCGCTACTATTTTTAAGCCAAACTCCATATCTATCACTGAACATTTTCGTAAGAGATATCTATGTACCTGACCTGTTTAAGACATAAGTTATATTTTTACTCAGTTGGGGGTTTCATAGCAAAATAAGGTGGCTCAACCCATAGCCAATAAAATTTTCTAAAAAACATTGGGTTTTCGATCAAAGTAACATGTTCGACACACCAATGCTTTATCTATTTCAAAGCTATTAAGTTTGAATTATGATAAGTAATCAATTATTTAGACGGTTTTTTAATTGGTAATGATTATTTTAAATTCTTTTCAGAAAAAAGTAATTATTATATAGTTTTGATTAAAAATAATCAAAAAATTATTATTTTTAATTGTTTTGATTGTTGCCGTTTCTTTTACCCAACTACTAACCTACCATTTCTTTTTATACTCAGCTGAGCAGAGCTCACAGAGTATATTAACTTTGTTCGCATAACGGTAATCCGTAATGGCATAAACTAATGGAGATAGATATAGACTACTATATATCAAAATTATCTGGGTGAAAAAAGAAATTCATTTAGTCATGTACGTCCGTCCGTCCGTCCGTAAACACGATAAATAAATGTAAGGCGCGATAACCTACGAAGAGATCTAAGGCCGAGCTTCTGTTCCAATTTGCGTCGTGCTCTTCTTGATTTTCCCTACAAATTGGCCGGACGGGACCTACATGTTTTATGCCGACTCCGAACGGCATCTGCAAGGCAGATGAGTTTTCACTGAGAGCTTTTCATGGCAGAAATACACCCGGAGCGCTTGCCAAACACTGCCGAGGGGAGACCCCGCTTAGAAAAATTTTCTTCTAATTGAAAAACCTTATTTCTAAAATTTTGATGTTGCTTTGCCCGTGGTGCCATCCCAGGGCATACGGTGTGATAGGCGGAGCACGCTACCATCACACCACGGTGGCCGCCGTAAACACGATAACTTGAGTAAATTTTGAGCTATCTTGATGAAATTTGGTACGTAGGTTCCTGGGCGCTCATCTCAGATCGCTATTTAAAATGAACGAAATCGGACTACAACCACGCCCACTTTTCCGATATCAAAAATTTCGAAAAGCGGTAAAAGTGCGATAATTCATTACCAAAGACGTATACAGCGACAAAACTTGGTACGTGCGTTGACCGTATGACTCAAAATAGAAAATTACTAAAATTTTGGACAATGGGCGTGGAACCGTCCACTTTTAAAAGAAGGAAATTTATAAGTTATGCAAGCTGTAATTTGGCAGTCGTTGAAGATATCATGATCAAATTTGGCAGGCGCGTTACTCCTATTACTATATATGTGCTGAATAAAAATTAGCAAAATCGGATGACTAACACGTCCACTTTAAAAAAAAAGATTTTAAAGTCAAATTTTAATAAAAATTTAATATTTTTACAGTATATAAGTAAATTATGTCAACAGTCAACTCCAGTAATGATATGGTGCAACAAAATACAAAAATAAAAGAAAATTTCAAAATGGGCGTGGCTCCGCCCTTTTTCATTTAATTCGTCTAGAATACTTTTAATGCCATAAGTCGAAAAAAAATTTACCAATCCCTGTGGCATTTCGTAGGAGCATAGATTCTATGACGATAACTGTTTTCCGTGAAAATGGGCGAAATCGGTTGAAGCCACGTTCAGTTTTTATACACAGTCCACCGTCTGTCCTTCCGCTCGGCCGTTAAGACTGTAACTTGAGCAAAAATCGGTATATCTTTACTAAACTTAGTTCACGTACTTATGTTAACTCACTTTATCTTGGTATAAAAAATGGCCGAAATCCGACTATGACCTCGCCCACTTTTTCGATATCGAACATTACGAAAAATGAAAAAAGGCCATAATTCTATACCAAATGTGAAAAAAGAGATGAAACATGGTAATTGGATTGGTTTATTGACGCAAAATATAAATTTAGAAAAAAATTTGTTAAATGGGTGTGACACCTACCATATTAAGTAGAAGAAAATGAAAAAGGTTTGCAGGGCGAAATCAAAAGCCCTTGGAATCTTGGCAGGTATTCTGTTCGTGGTATTACATACTTATATAAATAAATTAGCGGTACCCGACAGATGATGTTCTGTGTCACCCTGGTCCACATTTTGGTCGATATCTCGAAAACGCCTTCACATATACAGCCAAGGGCCCCTTGCTTTTAAAACCCTCATTAATAACTTTAATTTGATACCCATATCGTACAGCACACATTCGAGAGTCACCCTTGGTCCACCTTAATGGCGATATCCCGAAATGGCATCCACCTATAGACCTATGGTCCACTCCCTTTTAAAATACTTTTTAATACCTTCCATTTGAAACTCATGTCATACAAACATATTCCAGGGTTACCCTAGGTTCATTTTGCTAAATGAAAGCTCTAAGCTGAGTATGTAATGTTCGGTTAAACCCGAACTTAGCCTTCCTTACTTGTTGTTTATATGTTTAATTCCATAACCATTACTATGAATTAAATCCATAACCATTACGATTAGTAATCATTATCTAACATGTCTCATCTATTTACCAGATATGGAAATATTGGTTGTACAAAAGTTGAGAGTTTTTTAACGGATTGAGTCTATTAGAAGAATGGAAGAGGGTTTGCTTAAGAAATACTATATGAACATTTCAATAAGTTCTTATGGGGAAATAGATTTTGAGTTTATTCTTTAGGGATTTTTTAGATAAGTAGATTTTTTGACGTTCAATCAATTGTTTTATAATTTTTGATTGCACGTCCTAAAATCGGTCAGGAAATCAGTTCCTGTAAAAGAGCGATTAAAAATCATTTAGTGAAGATTTTTGGGTATAAAGAAGATTTTTTTGCTACCTAAATCTTCAAATGAAGTTTTTTTCTATAAAAATTAAGATTTTTCATCTCCTTCCTCTGGCAACACTGGTCAAGACGTATTTTGAGTCAATTATCTTTAGTCTGGTTTCGTTTGTGAACGTTTCATTTGAAAACAAATAATTTAAAAAGGGGAGTTCAGGATTTTGTGCAAATGGTCTAGCATCATTGTATTTGCACAATGGTGTAGTATTTTTACACAAAACGCCAAAAAGTTATACGGCTATGCATTTTCTACGTCATGGAAAATACCCAACATCAAAAGCCGTAGTTTTTTTTTCAATTTTGCATAGCAATTTAGCAACTGTCAAAAGAAAACAAAATATGCAAGACAAAAAGTTCTTCATGATCCGAAGCTTTCATTTGCTATGGCAACGCTTTCAACACCAAATGCACAAAAATTTGAACTTCCTTTGTGTGTTTCTCTGAATACTTATTTTTTGTTAAGTTTTGAAATAAAATTTAAAAATGTATACGTTTTACTTGTATTATTAGTTAATAAATGAGAGAATGTTTGGCTTTTACTTGCACCAATATAGGCCAAAGACATCGGCAGGTAATTTCAAAACCGACCATATCCATATCCGGCTAACTCCATAGCTTGGTTTTGTATTAGTAATATGTATTTATATTATCATCACAAACATAAAAATAATAAATACAAATTGTCATTGGTTTCTTATTTCGTGTTGCTATCAGTGACTGAAAACAATTTGCACTCAAGCGATAACGTTGTAACTGCCAAACCATTTCTAAAAATTTTAATAATGAGTTCTATTTGTCGCTAGTTCGCATATGCCATTAATCCAATCCACCATTTCGGAGCTATTGTGATTTAAAAAATGCGTTTCGATTACGGATCATAACACGTAATACGGGCCCTGATTAATCGCAAAAATGCGGACGGTTTTTAAGAATATAAACATATTTGAGTAACAAGAAACTAAATATGTCCAGTGGAGTGGCAGTTTTAATAGCCAGTAGAATACTAATAAATCCTTTTGTGTCAGAGATATGTCAACCGTAGTTTCGTGATGACTTTTAGAGTAGTTCCCGATATTTTCGGGGACATTACGGAATTTTTTAGGATTTTTGGTATAACATTCTAAGGTTTTATATAAAGGACCATACAATACAAGATATGTTCGACGTTATTTATGTTTTTATTTCGATATTGTTTTTAACCACTTTGTAACTATTTCGAAAAGGTTCAGTTCCCCCAACCCTGAAATCTTTTTAGAAATAGTCCTGATTAAATAGTAACGAAAATAGTCGCAAGATAAACTTTCGCTGGCATGCTTTTCAATGCAAAAATACAGTGCTTGCCAAACCAAGTAGGAAGAAATTAGTTAGTTAAAATTTTAGAGCTGTAGTCAAAGCAGCTGTTGTACTATGTAGCCCGGGATGTCTTCTTATTTCCCCAAAACACACTCTACACAGTGAGGCGAAAATACTCCCTATAAAAGAGAGAAAGTGAATAAATAGTTTCAGTTGAATACCTAGAAACCTGCACATCCCAAAAAATATCCGATTGAAGGGGCCCGCCTCCTAGAAACTTAAGAAGTAATCTCCGTTAGAACTATGAAGAAACCCGGTACTTATGAACACAGTCATTTGAAAATTATGAGCATGACAAGGCCCTCAGAAACATCCATAAATCCATCGGACCTCTATGCCAGGGACTGTCCGGTTAATACCGTCCTTAAAGATAAATACCCCAAACTTGCAGTTGAGGAAAGCAACCTCCCCAGGGGGACGCGCTTCACTCAAGCTCAGCTTCGAGCTGGATACTGTTATAGGTTAAACTCTTACTTATCCAGAATCAACCCTGACATACCCAAAGTATGTTAAGCTTGTAATGTATAACCCCATAACATCAACCATCTTTTCATTTGCAATGTGGATCCAACGCCTCTAACACCCTTATCTCCCTAGTCCAAACTTCAAGTTTGCTCGAACTCCCGTTGATGACAATAAGTGAGTGGTCGCACCTATTGCATGGGGCGAAGCACTGCTAAAACAACAACATCGAGCCGTTTGTATCCAAACTTTCGTAAATATTTATATTTATTTCTGTATATTGCTATATTGCATTTAAACAAAAAGTCTTCTCTCGATTTGCATATGTAATAGATTTCACGGGTAAAACAGATATAATATCAAGTTGAATAAAAGGGGGTTTAGCCTATCAAAACTTGTGGTACGCCGAATTTCCCTGCTTGACTAGACCAAACTTTTTTTTCGATGTAAGTGTAAACTGTGACAAATTCTTTTTAAAATGTTGGCCTCTGGAAAATGGAGAAAAGGCTAAAAGGCTTCACCAGTGTTTTTATCTTTTCTATGCAGAACTCAGATTTAAATCTCCCTATAAAGATCGATATTTGACGGTTTGATACTGATGTCAGTATTTAAGTTTTGCAAATGCAAATATGGATTGGAATTGAAACGAACTCTATTCTAATCATAAAAATAAATGTCCTGTATCATGTGATTTGGGTGGAACGATAATATTGCATACCACCCATATTCTAATTAATACACACTCTATCAAGTAATGCCAATGCAAATCAATGCGTGATTTTTATTTTTTCCCCAGAACTTTTTTAATTAACTAGGTTATTCTCTAAGTCCAGAAATTTTTTAGTCCACGAAAAATATTTGGTAAAGAGTGATTAACGTAATCTTGTGCTTTGGGTATCCTACGATGCGTACACAAACTTAATGGAAGGGAACTTATATAACGACCAAAGAAACGAGGCTTGAACTTCTTAGTTAAAATTCTTGCTTTAAACTTTGACATGGTTGGGCTATCATCACAGATTTTGAAAAAAAGTATGTATTAACACAAATATGTAAATCTAAAATTAAGAAAACTTATTTAAGGAAAACATGTTTTCGAGCTGCATCAATTTTGTTGTTTAGTGAAATTGATATCCTAGAAAGTTATGTAAATTTTAAACATTGTTGTAAAGCAATTTCGAATTAAACTACAAACAGCTGAGGCTTCTTCAAATCGACGAATGAAAATGGCATGTAAAGAAAAGAAGTGGGGGTAAAGTAGTTAGAAAAGTTGACGACAGGATATTCTCGCAAATTGTACAATAAACTTTTGTCCTTACACGCACACCCACACATACAAGCCAAATACATGCAAACAAATATATCCGTTAGTATGGCTGGATTTAAGCAACTGATAGCAACAATGATGAATGTACATACATACATATGTATTTCAGAAACCAACAACTATGTATGATCCATCATATTCGTTGACATTTGCCCACTTCAGCTTGAATGTTTCTTGTCGATCGCAAATTCAAGCCCACCTGCTGCTCACTTATTGGTGTTATTGTAATATTCTCATAGACAACATATACCCTCTTTTCTTTATACATACATAGCTAGTACAAACAAGAGGGTATATTATGTATGAATATACTAGTCAAATTGGATTATATACGTAACATTAATGCATAAATGTGTCTGTGGATGTAATAGTGATACAAATAGTGATACAAATTTTTCAATTTTTGCTTTTTCGGGATTTCGGACAAGGTGTTTCCAAGGCTCGAAATTTCCAAGGATAAAAATTTCAAGAAAAAAATTGGGATGATCTTAGCATTTTAAACACCTTTTCCTGCGAGTTTTGTCTTAGTAACACCAAAATTCAAAATCCAAAAATTATTAGATATATACTTATGTACATATAACAGACCAGCAGGGTATGATTGAAATATTAAAAAAATATATATGTATATCTAATTTCGCTCTTTTGCACATTGGTATATTATTTTTGAAAATGGCTTCAAAGCTGATAACTATTATCCGATAATGTCGGAAGAATTATTTATTTTAGTATAATACTCTAGCATAGTATTGTAAAATAAGTTTTTGTGTGAGTTTTGGTTCTTCACGTTCTTCACAAAAACCGTTTATGGTATGATATCGAAAGTAAAATTTTGCATAATATACTGTCTTTTATTTACTAAGCTGAGAATTCGAAAATGCCTCTCAGCAAAATTTTTCAGGACATCCAATCTAAGAATTTGTTTGGAGAATACCACATTGGCTTTAAAGCTTGGCTGAGATGGATCTTTTCAAACCGTCAGCCAAGAAGGCAAATAAGTTAATAACAGCAGCTGTCAAAAAAGTTGCAACTAAATTTAGAACCGAACAATTTAAACAGAGCCGCTATAACCCCTATAAACTTATAGCACTTTTGTTTTGTCATTCTCTGGAAAAATTATAATAGGCATTAGTAAATAATAAAATCCGAGAATCTCGAGGTAGTCCCGAGAATTTTTTGGTACATAAAAATCACGGGATGCCGGGATTCAAATCCCTAGTAATATAGTTAATGTGGGTGTAGGTGGATATGAGGTTTTCTGCGGTGTGAGCTGCGTTCACTTGGCTGCTCTACTGCTACGTTGGCCTACAGAGGACAATTTGCTGTGCAAACAAAGCAAATCGAGATAAACGAACCGCGTTATAACAACAACAGCAACAACAAGACAAGAGCAATACATAGAGTAAAAGCACAAACAAAAGGCGATGTGAATAGGCAACAAAACCAATTGTTAAACACCAGCAGCGGCACACGACAGAAACATTGAATGACGACATATGTATCCCAAACTTGGAGCACTTTAAACTTGACTCTTCTTATACTACATACCTACATATACATATACGTATTTTGTATGGCTTGAAACTTCTAAGAATTTGGTTGGACGTCAAATTTGACTAATTGTTAAGAACATATTTGCAGGTCCACACCAAAACGGAACATTTACGCCCTGAGTAATTTCAAGTGAATTGAGAAAGTTTAGTTCACTATGGATTTCTAATCAATGTTGTTTATTCATGTATTGAATAAATTTTCTTAAATGTTAATAAATATGCCACTTCAACCGTTCACAGGCTTATATTAGCTTCACTTGTATGTATGTAACTCTCTAGGTTAAGTGCGCAAAGGAGAGTTAAAAATAACACATAAAAGAATGAAGTGTGGTTCCAACACTTTTCGGAGTAATATTCAAACTAATTTTGGTGTATTTTCGAATTTAGCACAAAAATAGTGCAATGCGAAAAAGTTACATAGGTATTATTGTATATTATTACACTTTTCGGAGTGATATTTAACCTAATTTTGGAGTCAACGCTCTTGTCGTTGTATTGAGTAATGACAGATGTAAAGAGCAAGCCGCAGTGGTGTGGTGGAAGCGTGATTCGCTTTTCAAGCCGAAAGTCCTGGGTTCAAATTCCGGCCGAAGCAACTACAATAATCTTTTTTTTATTATTATTTAAATTCTATTTTAAGAATAGCTATTTTTCAACACTTCTTGGGGACGAAATTCACACTATTTTGGTTTTTATATAGAACAACACCACAAAGTGCGGTTTTGGCACCAACATTTTTTTGTGTGAAATAAATATACATAGTTTATAAAAACTAGAAAATACGCTTTTATAGTATATGAAAGTAAATAAAGTTATAAAAAATTCAATCAAAACACTGCCGAGGGGCGACCCCGCTTAGAAAAATTGTCTTCTAATTGAAAAACTTTATTTCTAAACTTTTTGATGTTGCTTTGCACGGGGTTTGAACCCAGGGCATCCGGTGTGGTAGGCGGAGCACGCTACCATCACACCACGGTGGCCGCCTATCCAAAGAAATAGTTTTCAAAATAAGTTTAAGACAATGAACGAAAAATATTAGTATTATTGTGAACAAGTATGGAAGTCTAAGTTCGGGTGAAACCAAACATTACATACCCAGCTGTACACTTGAAATGCTGTTGTTGTTTGTTTTGTGTGCTGAAGGCAAGATGCACAAGTGGCGTAGCTTCATAGACGCGTAAAAGATATGACATGTAGCTACGATTTCTCTACGCCTCAAGATCTGCACACGAAGCTACTTTCGAGCGTTGCTACAAATTGCAAAAAATTATTGAAAAATATAAGAAATTTAATTTCTTCAGGTATATTTGTCCCCGAAACCAAAGGAAAACAGGTATTAAAAGTTGTTTGCATCCCCGTGCCTTTGTAAATTATGAAAGGCAACTTTACACCACCGCGGACTAGATAAAAAAGTGATTTCTAGTTTCCAACACTTTTTAGCCTTTTAATCGCTTCAACAATGTCCAACAAAGCTTTTGTGATGTTGAATACTCTTTTTCGCTTTGGTAATATACCTTTCACGTACTTTTGTTAACTAAAATTCTATTTTCTAACTAATTACACAAATTTGGGTTAAAAAAAAATGTAAGCAAACATCTTGTTCTTCTTTTTTTCAAGGTTACGTACGCTCAGCTACCAACATTGCTGTACGCTTAGCTACATGAAGCTTTCATGCTTTGTTGCTTTCATGCAGCTTACGCGTCGTGTGCAGCTCTCCATTCAAGTACATGTGTTCGACATCAAAGCGTACAGATTTCGCCTGCAGCGTCTAATACGCGTCTAAGACGCATAGCCCCGTGTGCACCTTGCCTAATAGTGTTACAAGGCTGCGCAATAATACATATACATAATTTTCGTTTAAAAGAAGCAAAAAGGATACAGGGGCTAACACCAATAACCTTGAGCGGGTAATAATGCAGTTTTCTTTCAGATATGGGAATTCCCCTACTGTTTATTTTAAAATAAAGATATAACAGAACAATAAAAATACGATTGGTACAAAACCATTTTTCGCTAAGATTTTTGCTTTTATTATTTTTGCTACGACCCTTTTTAAAGTAATTTATATAAAAGCGGGCATGGTCCTTAACCAATCTTATTCATATTTCCTGCTATAAGGAAAATATGTGTACCCAATTTTGTTAAGATATGTAAATTTTTTTTCGAGTTATGGCTCCCTAAACATTGAAAATTCCTTAGACGAAAAAGGGGCGGTGCAACACCCATTTTCAATTTTAGTGTTTTCCAATTAAATGTTATAATTCAGTTTAGAAAGTAAAATTCTATTGATACAAAGCTCTTTTTCACTAAGATATAGCTTATTATTTTCGTCTACGACCCTTTTAAAAATCTTTTATATAAAAGTGGGCGTGGTCTTTGGTCGATCTCGTTCATTTTTCCTAGAAATAATTCCTGCTATAGGGGAAATTTTTGTACCCAACTCTATTACGATCCGTTAATTTTTCTTCGAGTTATGGCTCCCGAAACATAGAAAATTGCTTAGTCATAAAAGGGGCGGTGCCACGCCCATTTTTGTAAATTTGAGGTTTTTCCTATTTCTTGTTATAAATCCACTTGGGAAATTAAATACCATTGATATAAAGTTCTTTTTGCAAAGATATAGCTTATTTTATTCGTCCATGACCCCTTTAAAAATCGTTTATATAAAAGTAGGTGTAGTCCTTAACCGATTTCGTTAATTTTTCTTCAAAGCATTCCTTATAGTAAATGTAACCTTTCTGCCGAATTTTGTTACGATAGGTTTAACGATTTTTGATTTATGATTAATAATATTCGTAAAATTGATTTTATCACAAGTGGACGGTGCCACGCCCATTTTAAACAATTTTTTCAAATTTTTATCAAGAGTGTCAGTATCGGTCTACACGTCAAATTTCAACATTCTAGGTGTATTATTTACTAAATAATCAAGTTTTTTGTGCTTTCCAAAATGTTATATATATAAAAAGTGAAATTGGTTATCATCCGATTTCGCTCATTTTCAATACCAATCTATTCTGGGCCCAGATAAGCTCGTGTACCAAACTTGGTGAAGATATCTCAATATTTACTCAAGTTATTGTGTTAACGGGCAGACGGACGGACATGTCTCAATCAAATTTTTTTTCGATACTGATGATTTTGATATATGGAAGTCTATATCTATCTCGATTCCTTTATACCTGCACAACCAACCGTTATCTAATCAAAGTTATAATACCCTGTGTAAAAGTACTGCGGGTATAAAAAAACGTGTGCGATTTGTGCCATATTTTTCGCATATCGAGCGCCCGACACTTTTTTCACAATAATACTAGTATTTTTCGTTCATTATTGGTTTAAAGTTATTTTGAAAATAATAACGTTCGATATAATTTAAAAGCGATTTATATTTTTTTATTTGTATTATGTTAATTTGTTCGCACTTTATTATGTATCTTCTTTATCTATAAACATTATAAAATAAAGTCGCTAAACGACATGTACGCACATCACTTCATACAGAATGCTCCGATTTTAAAACGGTTTTTTTGCATTTGAAAACTTAACTACGTGCAATGGATATTGTCAATATAATTTGAAGACGTATATTATAGGGGCGTGAGAAATTGACAAAATGTAGTAAAAAATTATAAAATTTTTGTTTACACAGCTAAAACTCATAAACGGATGGATGGATTTGAAAAATTTTACTTTGCAGTAAAACTTTGAAATATTTACCTTCGTTCTGCATAAAGAAAAAAAATACTTTATTCCTTTCTTATATCAGCCAAATTGTTTAAAAAAAGTAACATTTTTACCAAAAAATGCGTGCATGTGGTTGTTCGATGTTAACTGTGCGCGCAAATTGCTTTTGAGTGAGGCATGATGCGACTCATACGTACATACATAGCATTCGCTGCGTTATTTAACTTCGGTCGTAGGTTTATAGGCATGTATGGATGTACATATGTTATGTCCCTTTGAATGCTTAAACCTTTAAAATTACGCAACGGATTTTGATGCACTTTTTTTAATAGATAGAGTGATTGAAGATTGTATAATAACATCCATTAAATAGTGGAGAAATACTGTTATTTTTGAAGTTTCTAATGTGATGTATATATGGGGTATTCCATCCCATTTCGACCAATTTTGAACCCGACCGCTTTAGAATTGGCTGAAAGTTTTTCTTCTTTTTCTAGCTTTCGAAAGACGTTTTTCAGAAGTTTTTCAAATTTTTTCATCCAACTCAAAAAAAGTAATGGATTTAAAAAAAAACACCGTTTTTGTTTTCAAAATGCTATAACTTTTTCAAAAATTGACCGTTTGGGATCTTTTTTTTTTTTTAAATTTGTTTTTAAATTTACTTTTCGGAAAAAATTCAAAAAAAGTTTTTTTTGCAATTGTTTTTGTTTTTATCGGACTATTGATAAATGATTCAAGGATCGGTGTTTTTTTCAAAATGCTATAACTTTTTCAAAAATTGACCGTTTGGAATCATTTTTTTTAATATATGCTTTTAAATGTACTTTTCGGAAAAAAAAACAAAAAAAATTTTGAAGTTTTTTTTCAATTAAATAAAAAAAAAAAAAAATTCTCGTCCCACTCCGGGATTAGTGGGGATGATTGCAGAATTGATTGAAGTTTTTTATGAGAAAAAAAGGGCGAAATTCGAAAAACTGAAAAATTACAAAAAAAAAACTTTAACATTTTTTTCGAATTTTTTCCGAAAAGTACATTTAAAAACAAATTTAAAAAAAAAGATCCCAAACGGTCAATTTTTGAAAAAGTTATAGCATTTTGAAAACAAAAACGGTGTTTTTTTAAAAATTCATAACTTTTTTTGAGTTGGATGAAAAAAATTGAGAAACTTCTGAAAAACGTCTTTCGTAAGCTAGAAAAAGAAGAAAAACTTTCATCCAATTCTAAAGGGGTCGGGTTCAAAATTGGTCGAAATGGGATGGAATACCCCATATATAAAAGAAAGTGGTGTTAGTTACACTATATGTATATAACTCAAGAACGGATGAACACATTTCGCTGAAAATTGGTGAAGGAGTAGCTTGGGTACCAGGAGACAGACATAGGATACTTTTCATCCCGTTCTGGATAGGATCTTGAGATTAAAACGTGTACCTGGTTAATCCTGGGACATGTTTGTACAATATGGGCATCAAATGGAAGCTGTTTACGAGTACTTTGATACCGGGTATTTTTCGTACCCGTGGGTGACTAGGGTCTCGAGATATAGGCGAAAACGTGGACGCGGGTACCCCAAGAATATGTTTATAGAATATGGATAACATATGAAAGCTGTTGATGAGTTCTTTAGTACAGGGTAGTTTTCATACCTATTGGTGACTAGGGTCTCGAGATATAGGCCAAAACATGGGCCAGGGTAACACTAGGATGTGTTTATACATTATGGGTATCAAATTGAAGCTGTTGATGTATGATTTAGTACAGAGTAAATTACTCTACCGCTGGGTGACTAGGGTCTCGAGATATAAGCCAAAACGTGGACCCGGGTGCCCCTAGAATGTGTGTGTAATATGGATATCAAATGAAAGCTGTTGCTGAGAGCTTTAAAGTGATTTTCATTGTGATATTCGATTTAGTCGCATCAACCTGACAAAACTGATAAATATGCATGCGAAGCCGATATAAAGACATGAATTAATAATAACCACATACCTATTTACATACGTCCTATTCGAATTGCCTGAAATTTGGTATATAAATTTGCCTATATTAGTATTTACGATCCATTATTCCGGGAAGTAGACCAGAGACGGGCTGGGAATGGGATTAGGACTAGGACTGAGACTGAGACTTGCAGTCGGACTGGGACTCGGAATGGGACTGGAACAAAATACATACCACCCTCTGGGACTGGCAATAAGGGATGAAGAAGAATTGGAAGAACTTGAGAGAAGAGAAAAGAGGGAAGGAGACTGAGAAAGAGATAGAGTGAGACGAAGATAGCGATAGATGAAGCGAAAAAGCGAAGGGAGGAGTGAATAAAAGGATTAAGAAAAAGTGAAGAGGGGAGGGGGGGGGGGGGCAGAGTTAGACGGAAAAAGCTTATTAAAATGTATGCAGATGGACCAAATTTAGGGCAGAACACCGTCTGACGGGTATGCTAGTTTCATATAAATCTAGCCAAATAATTTAAAAAGATGTTACAACCAACAAAATTCTGAATAGAAAAAAATTTAAACTTAAACCTGAACACCTAACTACGTACTTTGTTTTTGTAAACACTTTCTGTATCAGTGTTGGCGGCCGCCGTGGTGTGATGGTAGCGTTCTCCGCCTACCACACCGAAGACGCTGGGTTCACGCCACGGGCAACGTCAACATTTTATAAACAAGTTTTTTCAATTAAACATAATAAAAATTTTCTAAGCGGGTCGCCATGTGTAGGAAAAATTAAAAAAGGAGTACGATGCATATTGGAAGAGAAAATTGGCCTAAAATCTCTTCGGAGGTTATCGCATCTTACATTTATTTATTTTGTGTATCAGTAATAAAAATCAAGCATTTGCTTATATTTGCTCATTATTTCCAATAAAACAAAAGAAAGTATTAATCTCTTAGGTGACTTTTTTTTGCCGTGGGTTGCTGCCTGTTTATGCTACAGTGTAGTGAGTTCACTTACTCTTACACATGCTGTAGTCCATACAGAATACTAAAACTATGCACTACTCCTGCATTAACATTGTACCAGAGCTGGTAGAATCAAGTACAACTACCATTACGGTTACAAATACTCAGTAATTGAAAACACCAATTACCAAGTATAAGTATATTTTATTGGTAATTGATATTCAACGCCCGCATTTTCAATTATTTGAAACTAAAAATTTTGGTCAGAAAAAAAAATATTCATCGCTAAACAGAAAGAACAATTCACAATATTGCAAAATTAAACCTCTTTTTGTTATATAGTAGCCATTTTATTTTTCATAATTAGGCCGGATTAACCCTTAACAGGGCCCTTTTTCACGTCCGTTTCCTTCTTTTTTCGATTAAAAAATACAAACTTATATCTTTCATAAAAATGTTACTGTTACAATGTAATAATATCAATAAAATTGCTATCTCCATTTTAAACATGTCGTTTTCACATTTGTTTTCGGCTTATTCATCAATTATATCATCAATATCGATTTTGTTCAATAAATCTGACTTAATGCAAATTATACCTAACATTTCGAGTCGCTCTTGCGAGAAGGATCGTTCGGCAGAACAATTTGTGATCATTAATGTTAAAAAAATCCGATGAGTTATTTCTGTGTTAGGAAATACATCGGCTAATTGGCGGCCACCGTGGTGTGATGGTAGCGTGCTCCGCCTACCACACCGGATGACCTGGGTTCAAACCCCGGGCAAAGCAACATCAAAAAAAAAATGTTAGAAATAAGGTTTTTCAATTAGAAGAAAGCTGTCTGCCTTGCAGATGCTGTTCGGAGTCGGCATAAAATCATGTAGGTCCCGTCCGGCCAATTTGTAGGGAAAATCAAGAGGAGCACGACGCAAACTGGAAGAGAAGCTCGGCCTTAGATCTATTCGGAGGTTATCGCGCCTTACATTTATTTATTTTTTTTTTTTTAATTGAACTTCCATTAGCATCTTATACAAATGACTATGACTTTTTTGTGCATCAGTGTATCTGGAGTTCACCAAACTTTGGAATTGTTTCATTTCATTGAAAAATTCTTCCAAATCTCTAGAATAAAAACAAACTAAGTTATTTATAGCTTCGTGGAGGTCTCCATCACTTAGAGAAAAGTTGATGAGAAATGCAAATCTCTCTGAAACTTCCATATATAGACTTTCGCACGTCGTTTGATTTCACTGTGAAGATTTTCGATGATTTCGAGGAAACCTTTTGTCCTAAAATCATTGCCAGGCGAAAATTCTACTTCTGGAGCATTTCCATCATTAGGTCGTTTTTTTCTACGGCGAGTACGTTTTACGATTTCTGTATAACCTACACCTTATATGTACACTTATGTACAAGTCAACGAAGAACATTCCACAAATATAACCAGGGGTGAAGAGATACTCACGCACACACATGTGTCATCAGCCGAAGTAGTTACTCACACATACACACGCATACACTACAAATATACATTTATATAGCTGGTAACCAAGCATGACTTACAACTGTTTGCGAAATTACTAGACCTTAGGAGAGATGGGTGAATGAGAAAACAGAGATTATAAAAGCAGCGAAAGCTGAAGAATCAGTAATCAGTTTGATTTAACCCCGCTTTTGTGAAGTACGCGTACAAGTACAATGTGACTAGTCCCAAAGTAGACTAAATAAAGACCATATTTCCATACTGAATATTGGAGTTATTTATTCAACAGTTCAGAGATACGAACGTTAGCAGAAGGTCCAAGATATTAGGAAATCCTCAAATTCGTTACAGTATGTTCATTTATTTGTCATCCATCATTAATCCTTCACTCATTCATCATTTTAGTTGAAATTTCCGGTTGAAGGCTTATACAGCCTCTGTTCCAAAAATAACCGAAATTTTTCAAAATAAAAACAACCAGGGTACATTCTGAGATAATTCTTTTTTATTATTCAATATACTCTCCTTTCACTTCGATACACTTCTGTGCACGCTCTTACAACTTGTCAAACGAGTTGGAAATGTCCTTTTTAGGAACCTTGCCTAGTTCGTCGGTCATCGCCTTTTGAATGCGGTCAATTGAGTTTTATTTATTTGAGCAAAATTTATTTTCAGTTCTGATTATATCTTTCTTTCACTCTCTAGAATTTTATGTTTGTAAGAAAATATTAGAAGTGTTTTTTATTTTTCGGGGGCCTCCTACTTGTTAATACGGCCCTGTTCATAATAAATAAATACTTGAAGCAGTGTTTTTCCGGGGTCGAGCTGCTCTCCCCATTTGCGTCGCGTTGCTTTTACATTTTTTTCGGGACATGAATCCTTCGATTTGTACACAAACTTAGAGAAAAATTTTTACTATTTCAGAAAAGCTGAATATTGGCACAGACTGAGGAAATATAATAGAAACCAAAAATTTCATGGCCAAATCGCCGAGTAGCGGGACATTTGCGTTCAGCATCTATTTATAGGTCAAGAGGCCCTATGAAAAATGTAAAAAAGTTTGTCTAAAAGCTTTTCTTTTCACATTAGGTTGCATTCTTGTGATATAAAGTGTATTCAGAGACACTAAAAGTACCGCAATAGGTCGCATGGGGGGACCGCGAGGTTGCAAAATTTAGTGATTTCGTGAAATTTATTTTCTTAAAACTGATAATGAGCGCAGTTCTAAGAAATATAATATCAAGCGAGGATTCGATGATCACTGTGAAAATGCGTGATAGTTGCAGTCATCACCTCTAATAGTCCAAGAGTCGCACAAACATTGTGAAGCACATTTTTAGTATCTTTCTTTCAAGTTGTATTTTAGTAATAGAAAATTGGTTAAACGTTCCTCGGTACAGCAGCTTGGGGAGAGCTTTCATAAAATTTCTATGCGACATCTTGAATTATAAAGAATAAATGGTGAGTAATCAGCGTGTTCAGTTGTCAGTAGTTACTAAATGTGTATCTGTTAAGTGGAAAAAATCGGTTCAATACAAAATTTTATATTCAAACAAAGAAAAAAAATGCCAGTTTGAAAACCAACTTAAATAATAATTCGATTACGCGAATTCCTTTGTTTATTTTAGTTTAATAGATATTAGCAAATATTTGAATTACCAAGAATGTTCATTAGTGCACAGCTCTGCATTCTGCATACATATATCCCCCATAGAGCATAGGCCGTACAAAGGCTATGCTTACGCCTACACTTTACACCTTTAGCTTACATTCAGGATTCCCCTATAACGTGAGCAAGGATGTTTACACATTAAAAAAACTTCGTGGCGATTCTACTCTCCTATTGAAATATTGATAAGACTGTATAAACACTACATGTTACTAGTCGACCGTGCTTGCCTTGGCAGACAGGAATTTTGCTAATGTTGATTCAGGTGAATCCACAAATTATTATCGCAAAGGTACGTACCTCCATACACAAAAATTAATGAAGGGATACAAGAAAGCAGCAGCCATCAGTTGCGGCTTTGCAATGCTTATGTATGTTTGTACATATCTGACAGCAAATGATGGCAAAGAGAAGCTTCATCTCACACGGACACACTCGCAAATACAATTTTAGCCGGTGGTTGTCATCATTGGCAGAATCGTTATCGGCCCGCACAATTACGCAAACAGATTGCTCACCCGCATAAACCATAGCACCTGTACAAAGAAAATATGTATGCAGTTACGTATGTACAATGTACTGACATATGTACATACATATTAGAGATATACGCCGCCGATAAACGCCACCGCCGCCGATTTTCGTCGTTTCTTGCACGCCACTGCCGAATGTCAAAAATATCGGCACGGTACTACATTTTCTACTCATTTAAGACTGTCTAGGCCATTTATTGTTCATGTAGAAAATTGGACGGAAATGGTCGAAAGGGGTATCAACGGATGCGTATCACTGCCAGTTATAAGAATCCAATTGCGTAATGTAACTCTTTCTACCCGTTCAAAAGTAATTTAAAACAAGTAAGGACGGGACTGTCTTCGGCTGTGCCGAAGACTTCATACCTTTCATGAATGGGGCTGAACAATAATCTTATCCCGTTCGTAATCTCCAAATAATCGGATGTATAAGATAAGAAATATATAGTGAACAGATGTACATACTTAAACGATTTTTAAGATAAATCTAATATATAAAATTCTTCTGTCACGGTTTTAGAGGCTGAACTCTCCGAAACGGCTGAACCGATTCTCATGAAATTTTGTGAGCATATTGGGTAGGTCTGAGAATCGGCCAACGTCTACCTTAACTTAAAAATCGGCATGTTTTTACAAATTGAGTAAATTGGAATGATTCTTTACTTTAAGTTATGAGTGTATGGACTACTATATCCTTATCTTTATTGTTCCTATCATTATTTTCTAAATTATTTTTATAGTTCCTACTATTATTTATGAACTTATGCAAAATATTTTCCTATTGAATTTTTTTCTATGTAAATAATTTATTGAATAATTTTTATTATTTATCTACCTAGGGTTAGAGAAAAAGAAATTTTGCTATTAATAGTTTCTAATCTATTGGGGTTAAAGTAAACTATTTTCCTAATATGTAAAAATATGACCTTATTAGACCTAAGCAATAAATGAATGTATTTATTTTATTTTATCAAACTGATTCCGCATATTATTCAAGGAAAAGATTTTTTTTTTTTTCGCTTGACATTTTTCATTCATAATAAGGTAAATCTGTAATAATTGCATAAAAAATAGAGGGGTTGCTGATGGAAGAGCGGGCAGTTGAGTATTGGTAGTGGCTCCATTAATGGATAAATGGAAGGTACAGTGGGTGCAAAAAAATAATTTTCGTATTTTTAAATGTCCTTTTTTTTTATTTTCCATAATTTCATATTTTCCAGCTATTTCTTTGATCTTATTTGTCATGCGATTTCTGCGGCGGCCACCAAGACAGAATCGTCATGACTTTGATGAAGAATTTATTTTTATACCGGGATTTGTCACTTTCACAACCTTTTTGGGTTTGTGCAATTGTTTGATCTTAGAGAATTTGGGTACCTACTTTTATTATTTTAAATTTGCCTACTCGAGTAAATAATCATTTTCCACCAATTTGTCCCTTAGGACAATTGTGATTTTCTTATAATTACCAAGTCCTAGATTGGCGGCATTTGTACAACGTGTGCACAGCCTGATAAGTAATTGTCCTAAGTCAATTTTACAATCCACAATCAGGTTTCTTGTATTTCCTACGCTACCATTTTGCTATCCTAATATGAAAACGAGCGCGACATGTCTTATTGCAAATTTGTATAGCGCTTCACTTATATTTTTATAGGTTCTCTTTGT
The DNA here is from genome assembly GCF_040869045.1 of Eurosta solidaginis. Classification (NCBI taxonomy): domain Eukaryota; kingdom Metazoa; phylum Arthropoda; class Insecta; order Diptera; family Tephritidae; genus Eurosta; species Eurosta solidaginis. The sequence goes on from NC_090321.1 coordinate 93,750,734, forward strand.
GACTATTCTTCATCATTTTTTTTTGTGTTATGGGCTTGTTTTAAAAGTTTCCTAGTTTTTGCCTATTTCCACTGTCCTAAAATTTCCTATTGCTTTATGAACATTTTTGTTAGGAGCCATAAAAGGAGTTATGCGAAATTTTTTTTTTTGATTTGCTGTTCACTTTAGGCAGTGTTGCTTTTATTGTCGATTGTGACATTTTGAGATTTATTTCAATTTATCGCTCTTCCTCAGCTTTGGTTTGGTACTCGTAATGGGTTAGATACGAGTTGTGGCGGGTTTTACCTGCCTAAATTTGTGCTTTATATAGTTTTTGAGCACCATAGCTATTGTGATGATCAAAAGCATGAATACACAACCTATAATTGCTAACCAAACATCTGGGATGTTCGTAGTACTTTCTGTATTTACCCTAGTTGATGGCTCATACTTGATGATTTTATTATCTCTTATTTCAGAGCTTTCTTTTCCTACTTCGTAGCCAGTTATGGCTACCATAATGCTTTGGGCTATCTTTGTCCACCAAGACATCTTGAAGGTTTTAATAGAAAGTTAGATATTTTTGTTTTATAAAATTTTTTTTTTTTAGGTGCTACCTAACATTTGGAATTGTTGGGGAACACTTTCCTCATCATACGCATTATTTCTTCTATTGTAGTTGGTATAGTTATTTCTATGTTGTACCTAGCTAAAGAGGATACTAATTTGTTTCGTACTTGGGAAAAGAATTGGTATGCTTCTGCTTGGTGTTCTTTGGTGAGTATATTATTTACCCTATTGATTACCTGTCCTATATTGTTTAAGGCTTCTACGATTGTGTTTATATGTTTTACTATAGTTTCTGGCTTTATCGTGTTGTTTTTATTTATGCACTTGTATGCTTTTTCGCTTCAAAGATTTGTTCCCATTTGTTCATTTCTATTTTGGCGGAACATGAGTGGGAAAAAAAAAATTCTAAATTTGAAGGGTTTTTATAAGGGTGACCTAATCATTCCAATTTACTAAGAAAGTATTTACGTTCATTTGTGTTATTTATTTCATTCTTATTGGTAGTAATATTTAGTAGTTTAAAAGTTTCAGCTATTTCCTTCTTTTTTTAAATTGTTTACCTCCCCGTTTTCTTTTTCTTATTATTATCGGGGAAGGTACTATTGGAATTTCTTCCTTCTTATAAAGATTGTTCCGTCTCCGATATTCCTCTATTGTAATCGGAGTTGGACCTTGCCTAGTTGTTTTATTTATTTTAACTTCTACGATTTTTATAAATTCCCTAATGGTGTCTTCGCACTTTTTAAAGATTTTATGAAAATCTTCCTCAGTTTTTATTTCTTGCATAACTAAAAGAGATAGCTGAGCTTTTTTTGTTTTTTTTTTTTTTCAGTAAGAAGTTTTAATTTTCCTCCTAATTTAAATTTTAACAATTTAGATTTTTATACTATCAATTTTTTTTCGAGGTCCAAAGAAGTTATTCGTACATACTTTTATTTTAGTTTAAATTTTCCCTTTTTTTTTCAAAAAAAAATCCTAAGCAAAAACTCTCGTTTTTGCTAATGGTTTACCGTCCCTGAGGCCGCTCAATTGATTCTAAATTTTATATACATACTTATTCTAAGACATTTTTATTTAATTGGCCAGCTTGTTATTCACGTCCAATGCCGGGATCCTGTGGTATATATTTCACTTCACGCCTAATGCTTTTATTCTGGGTGTATATTCCACTTCACCTGCGCGCTCCCTTCACTTCACGCCTAATGCTTTTATTCTGGGTGTATATTCCACTTCACCTGCGCGCTCCTTTCACTTCACGCCCTTCGCTCGTTTTTTGAACGTGGCAATCAAAATTTCTTAGAAAGGAAATTTGTTCCTTTTGCCTTATTGGCAGAATTTAATGAATTTACTTTTTGTTTAAATCTTGCACGGTCTCCTCCAGCTAGATTCTTAGCAGTTTTGCCAATTTTAAATCTAGTCTGGCAGGATCTTCCCTTCAGCGAGATCTAGCGAATTTTGCTTAAGAGCAAATTTTCAGCTAATTAAAGATCGGGCTGGCAGGATCTCCATGAAGTATTAGAAATTAAAAGACGTTGCACGTTTGATGGTGCGACATTAAATCTCTCCTTTATTAAATAAATTCTTGTCTTTTATAGTAATTGGCTTAACCTATACATTCATAAATATCTTAACACTAATAACTAAAAATAAGTACATAGGAAATGGAGTATGCATACATGTACGTTTGTATACAGTCTTTGTATACATGTAGTTTTGTATGCATGGCTCCATACATGTAGGTTTGTACATGTTGTTTAGCAACGTCAGCAGATCAATTTAAGTGTTTTGGTATTTTCCCACAATGGGTTGTATGTTTGTATGTATACTCAAAATTTATTAGCTGTGAATGGAAATGGGTCTCATATTCGGCATTCTATTGATGTTGGTTAACCGTCTGGGTTAGTTCAATAATTTATGTTGGACAATATTGTAATATGACTATTACTAAAATATATTTGGAGTTTATGATGAGTATTATTTCAAGTGTGTTACAGTGGGTATGAAGCATAATGCTACATTACAGTGGGTATGACGTATAATGCTACACAGGGTCTCGAGATATAGGCCGAAACATGGACCCAGGTACCCCTAGAATGTGTGTGTATTATGAATATCAAATGAAAGCTGTTGCTGAGAGCTCTAAAGTCCATTGTGATATTCGATTTAGTCGCATCAACCTGGCAAAACTGATAAATATGCATGCGAAGCCGAAATAAAGACAATAATTAATAATACCCACACACCTATTTACATACGTCCTATTCGATTTGCCTGAAATTTCGTATATAAATTTGCCTATATTAGTATTTACGATGCCTTTTTCCGGGAAGTATACCAGAGACGCACTGGGACTGGGATTAGGACTAGGACTCAGTCCCAGTCCTGAGACTCGAAGTGGGACTGGGACTGGGATCTGAGTAAGAGATAGAATGAGACGAAGATGGAGATGAAGCGAAAAAGACGGAGGGAGGAGTGAATAAAAAGATTAGGAAAAAGTGTAGAGGGGTAGGGCAGAGTTAGACGGAAAACGCTTATTAAAATGTATGCAGATAGGCCAAATTTATGGCAGAACAACGTCTGCCGGGTCTGCTAGTATAAAATAAAAAAGGTAGGTACTTTGGTGAGGATGCAAAGTTTCAGGTTTTTTGTGATATGCATGTAAAAACTATGACTATGAATCACGTATTTCAACAATATATGGCGCAAAAAAGGGGAAAAAATTACAGTTTATATGGGGTATATAATATATGTATATACAAGCGATCTCTATGATTTTTTCAGACAACAATATATACTATATACGTAAGCATTTGGTGAAATTTGAAGCTTCTAGCTGTTAAAATGGTGCCCAAATTGCAAAAAAAAAATACATATATAATATATATAACACGGAGCTCTATGATTTTTTCACACAACAATATATACTATATACGTAAGCATTTGGTGAAATTTGAAGCTTAAAAAAAAAAAAAAATAAATTTAAGGCGCGATAACCTCCGAAGAGATCTAAGGCCGAGCTTCTCTTCCAATTTGCGTCGTGCTCCTCTTGATTTTCCCTACAAATTGACCGGACGGGACCTACATGTTTTATGCCGACTCCGAACGGCATCTGCAAGGCAGATGAGTTTTCACTGAGAGCTTTTCATGGCAGAAATACACCCGGAGCGCTTGCCAAACACTGCCGAGGGGCGGCCCCGCTTAGAAAAATTTTCTTCTAATTGAAAAACCTTATTTCTAAAATTTTGATGTTGCTTTGCCCGGGAGTTGAACCCAGGGCATACGGTGTGATAGGCGGAGCACGCTACCATCACACCACGGTGGCCGCCAGCTGTTAAAATGGGGTAGAAATTCCGAAAAGTTTCTTATCTGAACAATCGGCTTTGTGAGATACATACTATATGGGATTGCCACGGAATCCCCAAAAAAAATACCCAAACACAAAATCCCCAAAGAAAAAAAATATCCAAACACATAATCCCCAAATTCAAAATCCCCGAAGTCAAAATCCCCAATTCCCAAACACAAAATCCCAGGGCTATGATAAACATCATGCCCGTGTAAAAAATAGCAATATCTCTTTCCTCTTTCATTCATATTTATGTATGTATAACTATATATTCACGTTTTGGCAATACAAATTTTTACTTATCCATATATAGGACTGCTAGTCGCTCTAATTCGAACAAGCTAACAGAAGCGTGTACTACGCAGAAGGACATCACCGTAGCGGTAGCCACGGTTATACCACACACGGGCTTGGCATGGCGTAGCCCAGGGTTATTTTTTGTAAGCGCGGCCGAAGGCCGCCTATGCAGAAAGTTGGTATGGATTATTAGCCTTTTTTGGTCGCGGCGATTTTAAACCTAATTTTAATTTATTTCACACATAAAATGGGGATTTTGTGTTGGGGATTATGAGTTTGGGGATTTTGATATTGGGGATTTTCATTTTGGGGATTTTGAATTTGGGGATTTTGATTTGGGGATTTTGTTTTCGCCAACCGATCTCATCAATTTTTTCAGACAACAATATTTGCAATATACGAAAGTATATGGTGAAGTTTGAAGCTTCAATCTGATAAATTGAGGAAGATATGACAAAAATCCTCTTTTTCTGAAAAATCGGTTGTATGGAGGATATATGCTATAGTGGTCCGATCCGGCCGGTTCCGACAAATGTCTAATCGGACACCCAAGTACACCCGCTCACCAAATTTTATCAAGATATCTAAAAAATTGAGGGACTAGTTTGCATACAAACAGACAGACGGACAGACGGACATGGCTAAATCAACTCAGCTCTTCATCCTGATTATTTCGGTATACTTAAGGGTGGGTCTATCTATTTTTCTTTAAGGACTTACAATTTTGGGATTCGTGACGAAGTTAATATACCATTTCGTTTTCATGAAAGGTATGAAAACAAGGGCTTTCAATGCCAGCTTAACACCGATTTTGCATCACCCAATTCACCAAGTTATTAAAACAAAAGATTAAAAGAAAAATTATATAAAAAATTTGAATGCTCACTTTGCATAATTTTTAAAAAAAAATTAAGAAGGAACAATGAATTCAAATAAAATGACCCAAGTCCAACATGTTTTCAAATTGTCCTTATGTTAAAAAAAACAAGTTACCCGAAAAAAATGCTGATTTTTTCAAAAATTTTATATTCCGATTGGCGTAAATAATAAAGGGAATCAGTTATGCAAAATCCTTTAGTAAGTAGGTCCCAGGGGTTTAAACTCTCCTTTGAAATTATTCTCACCTCATACTTAAGTTGAAGATAGAAGGGTTTGAAAAACCATTTGGCCTTATTGTTGTTGTTTTTTATTTGCGAAACTTTAAAATAGCGACTGATGTGTTAATTTTGATTTTCACACTTCATCATTCTACACCCAAGTCTCCCGTTTTGACATTTCCTAAAGTGGGCGGCCCTATCCCAACTAGTCCCTTGGAGTGAATCACAGTGATTCTAGCCTACCAACCAAGTTTAAATATCACCTACACGTTTCGGCTCCTGTTACATATGTGAATACGTAGGCACATATATTTCCAGGTGATACTTTGTCCTTCGCAAGAACTAAAAGTGGTGAAGCAAAAGTTTTCCCCAGACAGTCGAACAAATGACCAGGTGTATTACTACTCTAACGTAGTGGATAGTCGAACTAGTTTGAAAACTGAAGCTACGCGGTTATTCATAATGAGCTCTTGTATCAAAAGGCCGGAAAACAACAGTTTGAACTGAGCATATAACCTTAACCTCTTTCAACTTAAAATCGGGCTACATTCATTCTAAAATATCGTTTTGGTTTAGCGAAGACCATTGAAATCAATGTTTCGAACACAAACTTCTGCAAATTTTGGTCTACATTTGAAAAAAAGGTATCCAGTGTCCTTGTAAAATTTAAATTATGTAGGATTATACTATTTTCACCCATGAGTTACGCAATAATATCCACTTGGACTGCTTATGATTTCGAGGGCGGCATCCTTGGCCGAATAGTTACTCCCTAACGTTTCAAGGTGTTTCTCTGGTAGTGCTCGGCAGTATAGCGCAACAAAAAAAATCCTTTAGAAAGTCTTCTGAGCTAAACCTAGATCTTCTAGTGACGTTCATGAAGGTATGAGTTCAAAGTCGCAGTCCTATATCTTCTGTGCTGGCATGTTGTATGAGGGACAGGAGACGTGGTAGCGACTGGTTTTGGACAGGATTTCTACTGTTCTCACTTCGGGAATTATAGCTCTTAAAACAGCCGAAAAAACTAGATGCCCCCTTTGGCGCGATTAACAATAGGCCAGCGTTGGTGCTCACCGTTAAAACTGTGCCATGAGAGCCATGAGTATTAAAAGACCATTAATAGCAACCGTAAGTCGCCTTTGTGCTTGACCAGCAAGTGGTCACAAATAATTTAAAAAAATCGTGTCGATTACGAGTATTAGAAGTTAGACCAGAACATCTCCTTCGGTGAAACTACGCTTTGTACGAGACATACAGACAAAAGTGTGACCATTGTAAGTACTTCAGTTTTTTTCGGCAGACGCAGTAGTGCCAACCCCTTAGGCCGGGGCTAGGTTCGAAGCCTCCCTGGAGTATGTGAATGAAGGACAGTCGCTCCGCAAGGAGCTCCTCTTGAAATTTTTTGAATGATCCGCGAGACTTTGCGGTAAAAACCTCTGATCTTTCCGAAAACGCCAATACGTTGATTCCCTTAAATACGTACAAACAAAACCTTTCCTAAATATTATTTTTTTAAATAGTAAAAAGCTTTTTAAAGCAAGAACGCTGGCGTACACCGGCGCGCCGCCCACGCCGCCGCCGGTATATAATAGTGCCTACGCCGCCGCCGCCGATATAGTGATCGGCCTAAACCTCTAATACATATATCTGTAAGTTCATACATAAATACCCTGTAGATAAAACAACAGTTTCAAAGCAGTCTATAGTGTGCGGACATCCTCCCGAATTTACGTATATAATGGTCTCATATTTAAATTTGTACTGTTTTAAGTTTCTCTTTGGCATGGCGAGTACGTGCTTCGCTCACATGCAAGAGGTTCCGCCCAGGTTGTAGCCCAGCTTAATTTTGAGCTTCCAACCCAGAAAGAATTCTTGTTCAAGTTATCAGAAAATGGAAATTACCTCAGGGTTCGCCTGGAGAAAACATTTTTATGGAAGATTAATATAAAACTGTTCTGCTGAAGCTGGGAATGGAAATGTTTATTTTTACGTAAGTACCTGCCGCCGTCGGCCTTACCTCACCATGCACCAACACACGGGTTAAAGCAACGTTTGCCCAGCGCCCAAGACCAGCTTACCTTGGTGGTGTTATAGGCCTATCTAAAACCTCTTCCAATGTATGGGACTTGCCGAAGCTGCTTTGGGTTGAGTATGGTGCGGGCCAGCGGTTTGACAAAATAAAAAAATGAATGGAAAATGAGATAGTGTTAAAACTTCTTCATACGCTAGCCAATTAGACCCCCATTCGCCATCCTCTGTCTTCTCTGTCTAAAAACATCCACAGTAAATTCATTTAATAATTTCACTGAGCAAATAGTAGAGGGATCCACTTGAGAGTGCTACGAAATCCCCCCAAAAAAATACCCAAACACAAAATCCCCAAAGAAAAAAAATACCCAAACATAATCCCCAAAATCAAAATCCCCGTGCTATGATAAACATCATGCCCGTGTAAAAAATAGCAATATCTCTTTCCTCTTTCATTCATATTTACGTATGTATAACTATATATTCACGTTTTGACAATACATCTCGGTCGAATTCGAGCGTACTTTTCATCATAGAATGATTAGATATGGCACATTGGAAAAGTACGGATCTACCTTTTATTTCGTTAGCTAAAGATATTTGCGATGTAAAAATTGTAAAAAATGTCGATATTTTACCTGTTTTTTCATTTTTACCAAAATATTGATATTTTATTTACATTTTTCTTACAGGAATCGGAAAATTCAACTTGGGGAGACCATATTTGAGACATTCCTTCCCAAGATTTCAATATCTAGGAATCGATAATATTAAAAAGGCTCAACCAATATGTGGTATATGAATGGCGTATTCATAATTTGTTTCATGAGCACTTCATAAAAAATCGAAGCTCGATTTTGAAAATCGATTAATCGTTGAGTGGCGATTATTCGATCAAACTGAATATTCGAATAGCGAAATTCGATTAATAAACGTACAAAAATCTAAAATCATATAATAGAATACTCCATTAATCTAGTTATTCAAATATTTTTAGGAGCCAGAGCTGAAAAGCTCAAAAGGTATTTTAAATAATTTCTTTTGGAATATTATAAGGCAAGAATTTAAGAAGTTTAACGATATACAGTACGAAAAGAATTTTATATGATTTTGGCAAGCAAAATTTTTCTGGATCATTGTTCAGTGTAATGCATGTGGACTTATTGATTTAATTTTGAACTACCAGCCTATCAAAAATACCGAAATTATGTATTCATAGTTCGGGATTTTTTTTTAATGGACACTAGCATTTCCGTTTATTATAACTTGTTTTACGGAATAGGTTTAAGTGAAATACTCTTTGACAACAGCACCTGATGAATGAACATATGTACATGCTATATGGGCGCAGCTATGCAAATTTAAGGCACGATTCAATGCCACATACAGTGGAAACTCCACAAACATATTTACAATTAGAAGCGTACAAATCCATATCAGTGGTGTAGCATTAATCTTTCATTTCTGCACGTCTGGCCAACTTTTTAAACACAAAGTTAAAGCAAACAAATTTAGGAACTTGTTGAAAGCTTGATTTTCAACAAGTTTGCTTGTGTGGAATTATCTTGGACCTTCAACCAATTGCGGCCAAAAAAATATGTGAATTGTCAACAGCAATTTCCCAAGCGCGCAGAAAATTTACGAATATTTTATAAGTCCCAGAATAAAAGTTAAATTCGGACTTTTAAATTTTAGTGACAGAAAAAAAGTCCGGCCTTTTAACTTCGAACACCTTATCTAAATCAAACGAAAGAAATGAACGAGAATACACAAGCCAGGTCCCACAAATGAACAAATCCAAGTGGACAGTTGGGCAAATATTTTTAGATGAGGTCAATGAGTAGGAGGCGTTTGAAGTAAGAGCTTTCACGATGGAGTATAAGAACTTTTAAAGTCAATGTTGTTATTATGATCTTTGTTTTTATTATTGCTTCTGTTGCTGCTGATAACTCAGCTTGGAATTGCCAAATTGATCACAGCTGCTGCCTTGAAGGGTAAATGTACATAGTCATTCATTCATATACGGGTAATTCATTTCCGAGTGCGAATAATTCATCATCTATCCGAGTGTAGGACTCTTTAGCTACTCTCGCGTTATTGTGAGGAGAATATTCACACGTATCTGCTGACCATATCCCATTTGTCACTTTTGCAGGTCATCTTATGACGAAGTTAGGTCGTCTAGTGGTTCTTCCACCTTTCTTCGTTGCTATGCGAAGTGTTCGCATTCGAAAAAGGCAGCCAGCAATTCGGATTTTCAACTTTTCCCATTCTGTGAAGGTACTACCGGAAGTAGCCGTGGCGCTTAAAAACTGTTTCAGGTAGAAGTCGACCTCTCCATATGGCCGTTCTTACCATGGTTCCAGTTCGGGAATCAGGTTCCTGGTCCACTTGCCTGCAGCTCCATTGCTGTTGCCAGCGTCGGATAGATTTTTTTCGCGCCTGCACTACAGCAACATCTCTGACTCTTCTCCTCGGAGGTGATAAATTAATTTTTCACCTCAGCGAGAAGATATATGGGTGTGGTTCCTGCAATTACAGGAAATGTGTCTGCGGAAACCGTGCGGTAATCGAGGCAATTCGTAGCGCCCCTATGCGTTGTACTGAGGTAATAGCTGCTTAACACTTTCGGGATTTCATTGCTACCGCCCAAATTTCTGCACCGTACAAAGGCATAAAATCCGAAGCGTAAGCCAGCAGCTTTCTTATACATGGCCTTGGCCCGCCTATGTTTGCCATTAATCGCCTTAAGCACCCTATGATCTGCGCAGCTTTCTCGCAGGTTTTTTGAAAGTGTTCTGAGAAGGTTATCTTGCTATCTAGTCTCACCTTAAGTACTTGCTGTTCCCCAACCATCATATTTATTATGACCAAAATTAATCTCTTCGTGAGGATCACGATCCCAGGTTTCGCTGTCGCAAGCTGAAGTCCATGGTAACTCATCCATCTATTTACACTGCGAATTACTTGGTTTGTTTTCCGTGCTGCAGTTACGGCAGCCATGTTGTCTCCGATAGCGACAAGAAAAGTGCTTTCTGGCTTGTGCAAGCAGAGGCTTCAGGTATTCCAGAGACCAGGACCTAAATTTTATCCCTGGGCTGCTCCCCTAGTTCTCCTTACCTTTCTCTGGCCTTGATTGGTCTCGTACGTGAGCCTGCGATCTTTCAGGTAGTCCCTTAATATTGCTAGTAGATAAGGGAGTACGCTGAAAGAGTGTTTTAGCGCATCCATCATTTTTCACGTCCAGCGTGACCACTAAGACAACCGGCCTAGCTTGGTGGGACGCTGGTTGAGTTTTCGCAACCGCATTTGTAACCACGGCTATGGCATCTATTGTGGTGTGGCCATTGCCGAACCCATGCTGCCGATGGAACAGACCTCCTCAGTCTTGAATGGATGCTATCAGCCGTTGTTCTAAAACGCTTTCCATCATTTTCCCGGCTGTTTCAAGAATGTATAATGGTCGAAACGATGACGGGGAGTCCGTGTCTCCCTAGCCTTTCGGGATTAACACGAGGTACGATATCTTCCACCCTGTTAGAAAGATCGTACCTTCTGAGCATTTGTTATGCATATGCAGCAGCAACTCAGAGCTGCTGTTGGCAGCCAGTCTTATAATGTATAGGGCCGTTTTTAGCTCACTTTCATTGAACGATTGCGCGTTGAGATCTGCGTAAGAGACGTGGCGGCCTTCCCTGTTTGGTCGAATAAGGAAAAGAGCATGTAATATATTTCGCATTTTGTCCTTATCCACCTAGGTAGGCTGGCTTTCGCTAGATGGTCTTTTTCACCATTTTATTTAGTTCGACACCTGGAATGCTTTAGTTGGACGCATGTTTGAATGGATGGTTGACATCTTTTTTCCACATTTATGGCGATATCTCGAAAAGGCGTCCACCTATAGAACTAAGGTCCACTCCCTTTTAAAATACTCATTAACACCTTTCATTTGATACCCATATCGTACAAACAAATTCTAGATTCACCCCGGGTCCACCTATATGGCGATATATCGAAAAGGTACCCACCTATAGAACTTAGGCACACTCCCTTTTAAAATACTCATTAACACGTTTCATTTGATACCCATATCGTACAAACAAATTCTAGAGTCAGCTCTGGTCCACCTTTATGGCGATATCCTTAAATGGCGTCCATCTATAGAACTATGCCCCACTCCCCCTTAAAATACTCTTTAAACCTTCCATTTGATACACGTGTCATACAAACACATTGCAGGGTTACCCTAGATTCATTTTCCTACATGGTGATTTTCCCTTATTTTGTCTCCATAGATCTCAACTGAGTATGTAATGTTCGGTTACACCGAACTTAGCCTTCCTTACTTGTTATGAAAAAAATTGAATAAAACAGAATTTCATTGTAGTTTTTTAATGCAAATTTACTTAATTTTTAAGGTTTTATACAAATAAAAAAACTCCAGGAATTAGAATTTTTCAGAAATTAGAATCACCCGCAGAGTCTACTGTAATGCATAAGATTGAGTTGAACGCATTTATATGAAAAACTGTTTATGTGACGGGGCTTTAACTTTATACTGTAGTTAATTTTTATGGAAATTTGCTCAGAAGGCTGCAGCCAGGGATGCAAACCATAAATCAATGATTCCGAAACATCGATGCGTCGTTCGTATTTTTTATCATTGATGTTTTTGGAAAGTTTTCACTTGCCCCAACTTTTTTTATCTCTCTAAATCCTGATGAGAAGTCTTTTTTTGCATTGTCTTTGACAACTGACTGCTGTTAATATTACGATTTAAATTCGATTGTTCCTGTTTACTAAAATGTTTATACAAATTTACATGCAATATTGTTTTGTATTATGAATGAATTATTGTACTAGTCTTCACCAAATATAAGACAAGAAACGGACCGCTTATTGTGAACATCGTGCATTCCAGTAACATCGCCACAATCAACCAAGATGGTGCGTTTGTAAATATGAAGGAACTTCAGACTTGGCAATTGAAGTTCATTACGCCTTGCCCATTCACATACAAAATTTCGCGAAGCACTGTTGTAAACATTCTCCCTATACAACAATAATACTTGCTAACATATTTTGTGTCGTATTCGATTGTTATATTGCCGTTCTTAATTGCGAATAATGTTAGAAAATTTACCAACCAGTGGGGAAAATAATTTCACTTGCAAAGTGTGCCAACACTCTTAGCCAAAGCAAATGTCAAATTCTTCTTCTTATGATTTGCTTGGAACAAAATTGGGGAGTTGGCTACTTTTCAATATCAGATGGCGCCAGTGTCGCTCATTCTACCATTCTACATAAAAATACGTGGAATCTACTCATAATGCATAAGCATGTGTTAAACTTATATATATGAAAAACTGCTTATGTGTCGGACCTATAAGATTGAGTTAAACGCATCTATATGAAAAACTGCTAATGTGACCGGGCTTTAACCCTCCATCGTTCAGTCGTTAACGAAATTGTGGATAAAACAAGTCTGATAACTTTTGCATGGACGTCGAAATTACAAATAGAACCGATCGCCTGATTTTTAATTGACTATCGTGGTCGCATTCTGTATTTTGTTCTATCACCCGCTGAAGATAACAGTCCCTATGCACCGGCATATGAACATCCTGTCAAAACGCTGCCAAAACACTAAGAAGGAGCCATCTCGAACATACTCTCAGACAGTTGACGGATAAGATATCGCACTTATAAGATATCACTTTATCCACAATGGTTAGCGAGACAGCAAAGAATAAAATCTGCCCCCGGCTGCCGCCGAAATGTTAAGATTCCCTGTGACAAATATTACGATGGGAAACGCTGCTGGTAAGGTCGTCTATAAGTAATTAACTCAACTTCCAAATATGTTTAGGTATGGGTTTTTACCTCTTGGATACGTTAACCTTATGCGTTTTTTTTTAATTGTTTAACCAAAAGTTGTGGCAATTTCATTCTGTATTCACATTTTTTCAGACCCCAAAAAACCCGAAAATATTGAACTTCTGCTGTGCAGAAATTTACTAGATAATGTTTAAATACTAAATTGTCCAAATTTGTATCTCCCCATTCTTAAGAGCTGCCGCTGTGGTGTGGTGGTAACGTGCACCGAAAATTAAGAAAAAGTTTTTTCAATTAGAAAAAAAATTCTAAGCGAGGTCGTTCTCGGCAGTGATATTTTTTAATAAAAAATTTACCACCACGGCTGTAAATAATTGTCAATGTGTTTGTTACATTTTGCGTTTACCATCTCCTTTTGACAATCCCTATCTATGCCAGTGAAATGAAAAAAAATAAAATCAGCTGAAATAATTAAGCCATGGTCAAAATTACAAATTTACGTGGGGTTGAAAATAAAATTTGTAGAAACCGTAGACAATTTTCTACAAATGTAGTTTGCTGTTGCGTGTAGAAAAGTTTTTATAGTAAAATCTAAAACTTTCCACGTTTTATGTGGATACTAAACAGAGAGAATATTCCTAAGTCTTGAGATAAAATGCTTCTAATGCCCTCTCGTCTTTTTCCTATAATTTTCAAGCTTAACCAGATCTATTCTTTGAAAGTATGACACCAAACGGACATTAGAAGGAAATAAAATCTTCTGAAGATACAAATAATGTCGTATCATATCTTAAAACCGGATGTAAGATGACCAAGTTATTATGAAAAAACAGTTTCAGCTTTAAATAAAAAAAATTGTTTAACATTTTTCTGAGATCCTCTAACATAAACTTTAAATTAAAGGTGGTACGTTTGGAACTTTTTTATTTCATATGGTGACCAACCCAGTCTAGTAACCATTCCCCGTTCTCTCCATATCAATCCCTGGACTTCCCTAGATAGGACCTCGTGGTCTCGCTGGAGCACTCGAGGTATGCTCGCACCATTTCTCTATTTCACCCGTTTGATTTGACGTTTATAAATAGAGAATCATGTCTCATTTATAGAATAAAACTTGGCAAAAGTTGAATACCTAATTTACATTCCAAATCTTATCTTTTCCCGCTAATAAGTAGAGGTATTATTGAATCGAAAAAACAGATCGATTCGTATTAAATTGAAGGTACGCATAGATTCTAAATTTTAGATTTTTTAGTTAGCTCCCTGTTGATCCATTTAACGATATGGCTATTTTTTATCTAACTACATACGTATGTATATATGTACATAAGGGTGTACACAGTTCAACCTCCGCCATTACAAACAGTTCACAATTTTCCTTGTCTGTTGATTCTTTTGTTAGTGAAATGGATGTTTTCCGGTTCACGTGTTTTCTTAGAATTTGCACGACACAACTCCCAATCAACAACGGTAGACACCTGTTTGCTTTCCCAGAAAAGACAGATGGATGGGTTTGACGAAAGACGGCGACGAAAACAACTTTAACAGCTTGAAATAGGATTTGTACAAAAACGGGCTTTCGTTGGTTTGCTTTCTACATATTTATTCGTTGTTATTTGTTGTTTTCCTACCTACGATTGTTATTTTTTGGCGTAAGCTTCTTCGTGATGCTCTATATTATTTACTGGCGTACATTTGTATATCTACATCAGCAGAAATTTATAATGGTGTGTCCGTTATTCATTTTTTTTGTTTTGCTTCCATTCCCTCAGAATTTACACTTTTACTGTGGTGAGTACAAATTGATGCGGAACCCTTTTATGTATGTGCCATTAATGGGCGCTTTTCCGCCTAAGCGATTTCGGCAGTTTCTTATGAAGTCACGCCAGATATCCCTGTTTCGCGAAAACTGACGGCAATTGGGAGCACAAAGGGAGGTCAAGCCTTCTTTCACCTGCCTCTCCCAACTCAATGGAGGCCTCCCTCTTCCTATGCTTCCAAACATCGGTGTCGACTGAAGTACTTTCTTGTACGGGGCATCTGCTACCATTCGCATAACATGACCGAGCCAGCGAAGCGTTTGGGATTTTATCCGCTGCACTTTCGTTATATCTGCGTAAAGCTCATGCAGGTCGTCATAAATCTTCCGGTGAACTTTTCCCTCGAACACTCCAAGAGCCATCTCATCTTCTCTCGACACGGTCCATGATTCCGAGCCATACACCAGAACAAGTATGATGAGGACTTGTAGAGCGTTATTTTTGTTCGTCGAGAGAGGACTTTACTTTTCGATTGCCCACTCAGTCCAAAGTAGTACTTGTTGGCAAGAGTGATTCTCCGTTTCTAAGCTGCCATCGTTTTTGCTGTTATTTCTGGTTCCAAGGCTAGTGGCTGCCAAGGTGCGAATGAGCCGCTTCGTTCTTGGATGACAGCAAGTACTTCTAATCCCGAGAAGGCATTATCATCAGCATATTAGGCAATGATATCATTATAATCAGCATACGCCAGTAATTGTGCTCTCTTATAATAGATTGTACTACTTAGGTTCAGTTCTGCTGCTGGAATTACCTTCTCCATCATTATGTTAAACAAATCGCCCGAAAGGGAGTATTGGTTTCGAATGGCTCGGAGAGGTCCTTCCCAATCCTTACGCAGCTCTTGCTGTTGCTCAACGTCAACGCTGTCAAATGCTGCTTTAAAGTCAACGAAAGATAGTGAGTGTCGATTTATATCAATTTATCATGATGTCGATCTTATCGCGAGTCTTCTCAAGAGTCCGACGTATCGTAACGATCTGGTGAATAGTAGATTTACCAGGTATGAAGCGGCACCGATAAGCTCCAGTCATTTTGTTGACAATGGGCTTCAGTCTCTCGCACAGTACGTTAGATAGAATCTTATACGCGATGTAAATTTTTCTAATCTAATACTCTATTTACATTCTACATACAAATAGAGAATACCACTTACAAAGGCTACTCTTTTACTTACGCTTGCGCTTACCTTACAGTTATGTGTTACTCTTACACTCAGGATTTCCCTATGTCGTGTACAAAGATGTTTACACATCAACAATTTTATAATATTTCAATAACAAATGAATAACTTCTTCATACCACCAATAGTTGTTGCGGTTCCGTATTTATTTTCTTATCTTTCCTCGCAGTATGGGGGAATCCAGAAAGTAAGCGTAAGGTAAGTATTGTCTTTGGAAATGGTATGCTATGTGGCGGAATATAGAATCTAAGAGCCTCATTCTTTAGTGCGACACGAACGTTCGTTTTGTCTCAGAGACGAATCGTTCGCCTGTTTGTATTATGTTAAACGATCAAAATAAAAGACGAGAACAGCTGATTCTTACTTGACAATAACGTAAGAAATGAGAATAAGCTAAGACGAATTGTTATAAAAACAAAGAAAACATATCATGGCGAGACGAAAACACAATTTGCCTGGCCCGCATGCAGCAACTTTTATACATATATGTATTTGAAAAGTTTGACCCGAATCGGAATTCCATTGCCACAGTAACCCCTACGCCCATCAGCAAGATCTACTGGTAAAGCGCACAGCCGTTGTAGTCGGTAGCAGATCAATGGAACACGGAGTTTGTTCGTTAGAAACAGATTTTTGGATTCAATCTCTCTATCAGCTTTTCATGCACAAATATTTTGTCCACTCTTGCCTGGACCATTTTGAATAGTCATAAAATACATTTTAGCGACAGGTTAATCTGCAAGTTCTGGCAGTGATACTAGCCAACCTGGTTAGGTGTAGATAAGCTTTCAAAGCTGACTTCTCAAAAAATCATCGAAACGTTTTGAAATATACATACATAAATAAACTGTTTATTTAAATAAATTTGGCTTTTCCAATATTTTTTTTTTGTTTTGTGGGAAGTTGGGGCCGCCTCCTTCCTCTGCTTCCATAGGCGGGTTCCCATAAAGTGTGTGAGTGTAGTCACTACACTGTAGCATAATGTGGTAAAATTGATAGAAGCTGTTTGTTATTGATAAGTTATCTGAGTGTTGTTATCAGAGTGTTGCCCACATATCACTCCAATATGTAACGTTTACACTTACATGTTGAATTGGTCCATGCACATATCACTCCAATACATTACGCTTACACTCACACTTACCTTACGCGTACATTCTACATTCCCTCATACAGCATACGACTTCTAAACATTAGGCTTACGCTTACACCTATAATTACATTTATATTACGCTTTCATTAGGAATTCCACATACAGTGAGGAAAGATATTTGCAAATCAAAAACGGACACCATAATGTAAAGAAACTCTCTGCTAGTTATCAACTTATTGTATGTGCATTTGTATGCATGTATATATGTATGTATGTATGTATGTATGTAAACAAATATATATTGTTTGATTGTATAAGCTGTATGTTTGATTTTCTTATGCTTTGAAAAAGTAATTCTTTACAGTTTTGCTTTTATTTTTAGTTACAGGACGTGTTATTTCAATATTTTCCCACAATTACAAATGGCAAATGAATGAAATTCTACCGACGTAATTTAGTATTTTACAGAAAAAGGAATTGCAGATTACCCACACCAATTCAGTTAATAATATACGCATACATACGTACATGTACGGAGATTTTCAGGACGACTGAAGGCGGCAATCATTGACAAGAAACAATGAGATTTGGGAAATTCTGCGAGGAAACAAACATGAATAGTTGTGAGAAGGTCTCGAATATCATATCAGGATTTACAAGAATACCTTGATGTAAAATTATATTCCTAATTATCATGAAACTACCGTAAAACAGATACGTTTCCGACATGTATTATTATATGGTTTCGACGGTTATCAGCCGATGCCCAAAAAAAAAATAAATTATTTTACAATTTTAATTAATATACACCCATTTTGATTTTAGGGAGAATGATGTTTTTGATTCGATTCGGATAAAATATAAATGGAATTTATTAAACTTTAATTTATTATACCTTTCATGAAAATGAAATGGTGTATTGAGTTTGCCATGGATCTCAAAATTGTAAGTCATTAAAGGAAAATATATATCCCATACAACCGATTGTTCAGATAAGAGGTTTAACATAATTATTTCCTCATTTTTGCACTAGAACCTTCAAATGTTTCCAAATGCTCACAAATACGGTCTGAAAATTGTTAAGATCGGTCATATATATAATATATATTCCATACAACTTATTGTTCATATTTTATGAGTTTTTGAAAATTCAACACGTTATTGTTCTGCTCCACTTATGAAAGGTCCCATCCTTATTGTTTTTATATAACGGCATACTTACTTATAGCACGGTATCCAGATCATAAGTCCGAGTTTACAAACGAATATTTTTCTTGCTGAGATTCGCCAATTTCTCTTTCGGTGTTGCGCATTCTATTTACACACGGAAACTCTATTTATGCAACTATCTGATATTCCTTTTGAATAATTTTCTACATAATTTTTTTTTATTCACTAAAAATTTTAAAATTAAACATGAAATAATCATGATAAAAACACTTGCAAGGCCTGACCGTTCTCTATTTTGGTTGAATGTGATTTTTGTTTGAAGGTTTCATTTCAAGTGGCCATGTCGAACCTTATAGGTATGTAAATTTTAGTCGCCTCTTAAGCCAGACATGCACACCGCCTGTGCTAAAAGAAAGGGTACCGAGTTGCTTGCGGTCGTCAACTTGCTTTGTGCCTTTCTCAATTTCACAAACTTTATTTAGTTTCAATAGTTATGTTAAATATGAAACTTTTATGGCATTTGAAATACTATTTTTTCAATTTTGATGGAAATCTGGAATATTTAATGTTTTTTCTAAAATTTTCACAAGCACAGTTTTTTTAGAACAAATTGAAACGAAATGTCAAATAATTTCATGAATAGAGCCATTTGGCGCCTTACCGAACACAATCTTTATTGATTCGTTCCAAACGTATTTCCGTCGGTTGAGTGATAAAAATTTTGTTTTTTGAACAAAAAGTTGAGTCAATTGCTAATTAAAATAATTATCCTTAAATTTTTAAGAAAAGGACTTCTTAAATAATTTTTCAAGCTTAACTTTAATTTTAAGAAGAAAATTTTTATTCATAAACAACACTTTAAAATATCAAAAACTGCCAAACATCTGAATAAGCACGTTGAGCCGATGTAGCGAAAAAAATTTCTACTGAGTTTTTAATATAAAATTCTAATGGATGAGCGAATAGAAAAAAAAAAAAAACAAAAAAAAAATGTTTCAGTTAAACGGTTTTATTGAAAACAATACTTACATGAAGTAATAATGGGCGTTGATCAAACAATTTATTAAAAGCGTTGGGGGTGTGATATTTCTAAAAATGTGAGGTGTAGCATAACCTTATTAGGGTTCAGTTGGTCTTACTTATGGCTATCAATAGAAATTTTACGCGTCCAACGCTTTTATTTAATTGTCTGATCAACGCCCTAGATTGATGAGGAGTGTGATGACTAGAATCTAGGACCTACCTAATTATTTTCTTGCTTTTAGTATTATTATTACTTCGTGTAAGTATTGTTTTCAATAAAACCGTTTAACTTAAAAAAATTTTTTTTAATTATTTTATTTTGAAGTTTTTAGTCTTTATTTAATTGCCTATTATTTCTCATTATGTTTATTTCATTTAGTGACTCATTATTACAAAGATTCTTTGCTGACAATTTGTTACAATCTAAGTTCTAATACATAGTCCTTCCAAAGACTTTACTGGACTCTGCGCCACGTATGCTTGTCCCTCCTCAAGCTGCAAAATATTTTGATGTCACTTCTACCGGACTGTATGTCATATTTGTTCTAAATACGAGCCAAATCGGACATCATAGGTCGCTTTCTATTCTTGTATGTATTATGTGTTCCAAATATGGACCAAATCGGACCACATATACGATTTTTGTGAATACATATCTCGATCCTTGCGCGACCTAGCTGCGATTTTTTCATAGGTCACTTTCTATTCTTGTGTGTATTATGTGTTCCAAATATGAGCGAAATTGGACCACAAATACGATTTTTGTGAATATCTCGATCCTTGCGCCACCTAGCGGCGATTTTTTTCTTATTATTGCATTGTCATCGGGTTCTGAACTATATTCCAAGTTTCAAGCTTGTAGCTTATCGGGAAGTTTCTTAAATTTTAATTACAAAATTCGCGCTGGCCGGCCGGCCGTGCAGCCTGTCAAGCCAATCTAAATAAAACTGTTTAAAAATACAACGGTGCGTTCAGCAAGTTATCACACAACGACTAGTCAACAGTTGTGTGTGCTGAAAACGCCTCTTGTGTACCAACTGAGTGATAGCTTGTTCAAGATGCCTTTTTTACCCTTTTGACCGCGTTTTGACAGTACCTAGGAACATGGCGGCGCATACGCTCGGCCATCTTCAGCGGTTGATAGAGATGTTGGATGAGACCCCGAGAGTAGCTTAAAAAATCTGTCTATTTACTAGTTTGACCAAAGAGGATAAATTATAATAAGAGCCACCTGTTTGCTTCCGAGTGGCGAGTAACTCGCCGGAAATCAAAAAATTGATGCCGAATATTTTCTAAGACTAAGATGTTTAGTCATGCAGTGTAGGCACCTTGTGCAGCTGTGATTTTTGGAAGAGAATTAATTAATCCGTCGGAAATATAAACACAAATACCCCACGATAATGTATAGAAGACATTTTATGGTCATCTCGCCCAAAAAAAAAACACTACGGGCTAGCTCTTAGAAAGCATCGAGAAAATGGCTACGAGTAAGGAGTGACGTCGGGGGCTAAGATACTTGGCTTGGATATCATAAGTGGTTTCAGGCTCTGGATCAGGGACTGATATCAGTCTTAGACCGGCCATAGTGACGAATGTCACGCGTGATTAGTTATCACGTCCTGCACGAGGTGCCCCTGCTTATACTGATAATGGCGGATCTAGAGAGGACAACTCGATAAAACCCGCACCCCCTGAGTCATTGTGCCGTGCTCAGGGGAGGGAGAACTCTTTAAGAGTCAAGATCGGTACACAACGGTGATGAACTGGACTGTTTTAGGGCTTTGATTTGACATTACATTTTGACTTGATGACTTTGGGCTGGTAGGTGCGGTATTCTGCCACTTTAGTAGGTCGGGGTGAAACCCTACCGAAATGGCTGGTAGGCTAATGCTGCACCTGCCCATGTCCCGTTAAAACCGTGGCGGGCCTCAAGGTACGTTCCGGCTCCGTCGCTGTTAAGTTGGTGGTGTAGGTGCGGTTGAAGATTTTCCCGCTTGGCGTCTGGTCTGACTCTGAACGCATTACTCATAAGGTAATGCGTCAACCCTCGCGTGGCCTCCCTGCGTAGCATAGATAACCACGAGACCGTTAAAGGGCGACTACACAATCGGCTCCGGATAGCGGCCTTGAGAGGGGACTTTTTTTTTTTTTTGAAAAAGGCGGAGTGGATATAGTCCTTGTCCAGGAGCCGTGGCTGAGTAGTAACGGCAGAAAGATTTCTGGATTAAGACTGGAAAATTCAGCACCTTGGTGCATGGGGAGACAAGTAGGCCTAGATCCTGTGTGCTTGTTAAAAATGAGATTAAAGCTTTTATTCTCTCTAATTTCAGCAATGCTGACGTAACCACGGTTTGCCTCGATCGAGGAAGTAATGAAATGTGGGTAGTCTCAGCGTACATGCCCCACGGGGACGTAGAGGGACCACCACCTGCGATTCTGGGTAAAATCACTGCTGAAGCAAGGCGGAGAGGTGTTGGCGTGATCATCGGTGCCGATGCTAATGCCCATCATATCATTTGGGGAAGCTCGGATACCAACACTAAAGGTGAGTCTTTATTTACTTTTATTGTAGATGAGGGACTTTGTATATGTAATAGGGGGAATGACCCGACTTTCATTACTGCGGTAAGGGAGGAGTTCCTGGACCTCACCCTGGCTAGTAGAGAACTGGAAGGTCGGATATCTGGATGGAGGGATTTCAACGAGCACTCCTTCTCTGATCACCGATATATTCAGTTCTCAGTGAACGAAGAACGTCCCGGGAAAATATCTTTTAGGAACCCTAAAAGTACTAACTGGGACCTGTATTGTAGGAAGCTGGGAGAGCTACTGCCTGCGGTGCCTATCATTAGTTTGGGCCTGTCCGAATCTGAGATAGACGTTCTGGTGGAAAACTTCACCTCGGCAAGCAATAGCGCCTTTCAGCTGTCCAGCCCATTGAAAACTTACAGGGAGAAGGGCAAGCCGCCCTGGTGGTCGGATTCTCTTGACGACATAAGAGCGTCCAGTCGGCGGCTCTTCAACAGAGCCAGGAGGAGTAAATTACCCTCGGACTGGGAGCTCTATAAGGTGAGTCTGGGGATTTATAAATATGAAATAAGGATAGCCAAGCGAGATGCATGGCGAAGCTTCTGCGAAAACGTAGAAGGCTGCAATGAATCCGCGAGATTTAGAAAAATACTCTCTAGGAACCCCGCTCCTCTGGGGTATCTGAGAGATGATGGTGGGTACTGGTCGATGAGTAGCGAGGAGTCCCTAAGGCTTTTACTGGACAATCATTTTCCCGATGTCCCAGTTGCGCAGGGATCTTCGCCTACATGGTCGGTGGTCGTTGGCCATGCAGAAGTGCCTGCCATTCCAATACGGGAAAGTCAAATAACCTGGGCTATAGGGTCGTTCAAGCCCTATAAGTCTCCGGGCACGGATGGAATCATTCCTGCGCAGCTTCAAAGGTCTTTGGGGATTTCCTGCCGCTGGTTGGCCATCATATATACTAACTGCCTCAGGCTTAACTATATCCCGAAGTCTTGGCACTCGGTTAGGGTTATTTTTATTCCGAAGGCCGGCAGAAGCTCTCATGTATCACCTAAGGATTTCAGGCCAATCAGTCTCTCGTCGTTTCTTCTTAAGACGTGTGAGCGGTTGATTGACCTGTACCTACGGGAAAGGATACCTCGGGGGTTACTGTCGGCTTCACAGCATGCGTACTGCAAGGGCAGATCGACGGAAACGGCTCTCCATTCAATTGTAAAGCAAATAGAGGGGCCCTAGAACACAAAGAGTATGCTCTGGGTGCCTTTCTAGACATCGATGGAGCTTTTAACAATGTCTTACCGGGGGCAATCGAAAGAGCTCTGGTGGGTTTAGGAGTCGAGGCGGCTCTGGTTGAATTTATTAGCAAACTTCTATGCGGCAGAATTGTCGCAGCGGAGTGGGGAGGGGCCATAATTAAGAGGATGGTGTGCAGGGGCACGCCACAGGGGGGTGTCCTATCTCCTGGGTTCTGGTAGTCAACGAGCGTCTTGTGGAGCTGGAAGCCAATGGTTGTCGGGTGGTTGCCTATGCAGATGACCTCGCTATCCTAGTCAGAGGCAAATTTCTGGGCACCCTGCGCGATGTTCTGCAGGGCTACCTGGATACTGTGGCTAGGTGGGCTGAATCATGTGGGTTGGCGGTCAACCCGGGAAAAACGGAATTGGTCCTTTTCACAAGGAGATATAAGATGCCCGATTTCAGAACTCCCTCGATTGGAGGGGTACCGTTGGTAATTTCTGATAGGGTTAAATATTTGGGGATTGTTTTGGACAAGAAACTGTCCTGGAGACCCAATGTGGAAGATCGGGCCAGGAAGGCCGCCATTGCCTTGTACTGCTGCAGAGGAGCTATCGGAAACAGATGGGGACTCTCGCCAAGAATAGTACACTGGCTTTATGAGATGGTGGTCAAGCCGATTCTGCTATATGGGGTGCTGGTCTGGTGGAAAGCACTGGACACGGCGAGCACCTCCAAAATGTTAGTGTCAGTGCAACGGACGGCGCTGATCGGTATCAGTGGCGCTCTCAGAACAACACCTACCTTGGCACTGAACGTCATGCTGAACATATACCCAGTAGATATTGCGGGAAAGGCGGCCGCGGCAAGGTCGTTGGTCAGGCTTCGTGATATGGGATATAGACTTTCTGACCGCGGACACTCTAGCCTTCTTTTTAGTTTCGACTTCATCCCGGACAGAACGGACTACTGTATGCCGATAACTGCTCCCTATACAACCTTCACCCCAGTTATTCTAGAGAGAGGATTGCGGAAGAGGAATTATCTGGGGCATGGGACCGGTTAACTTGTTCACGGATGGGTCAAAGCTGGATGGAAAGGTTGGTGGGGGGGGGGGGGGGTCTTTAGTCAAGAGCTAAATTTAAGCGGCAAGTTTAAGTTGGCTGATCACTGCAGTGTATTCCAAGCGGAAATTGCTGCGATTAAGGATGCGGTGGATGGAATGCTATCCAGTGCTACCACGGTTAGGGAATTTAACATCTACTCTGATAGCCAAGCGGCTATCAAGGCCTTGAGCTCAACTACAGTGCGATCGAGGGTGGTCTGGGAGTGTCTGACCTCGCTTGCGATTGCATCGAATTATTTTACAATTAAGATTATCTGGGTCCCGGGCCATAGTGATATCCCGGGTAACTGTCAAGCAGATCTCTTAGCCCGCATCGGTACAACTGAACCGGATGAAGATGGCTGTAGGGATTTCGGGATTCCGCTGGCCACCTGTGGATTGCTCCTCCATAGCTGGGCCTCGAATCAGCTCAGCAAACGTTGGGCGGATACCACGTCTTGCAGGGTAGCAAGATCTTTCTGGCAAAAAGTGGATGGCAGGAGGTCTGCTGAAATAATTGGGTTCACTAAGGCTCACCTATCAATGGTCATTGGGGTTTTGACAGGGCACTGTCCCATGGGTATCCATGCGGTACGTCTCAATATACTGGAAACTCCATCCTGCTGCAGCTGTATGGAGGATGATGAGGTGGAATCACCAAATCACTTTATGCTTGATTGTCCAGCTTTTGCCAGAACTAGGCGAAAGTACTTCGGTCGCGACTCACTTGGATCTCCCGAGGATATATCCAAAGTTGAGATCGGTATCATTCGGAGCTTTATCGTTGCTACCCAACGATTCTCTAAGTAGCTAGATCTAAGTCACCGTTATTTTTGGTGTATCTGGTATCACAACGGACCTTCGTGTTGTCCAAGTGAGCTATCCTTATCAGGGCAGCTACCACCTAACCTATCCTAACGAGTGACGTCTATTATCATAATCTATCCTCTTTGTTTTGACGTCCAAACTGAAGATATCACACTTAATTTATCCAAATTGAACAGTTTCTGTATGACTGTGGATTGCGTCACGCAAGAAGAGGTGTTGCCGATAATAAGCAACAAAAGTTTTATTTTGAATTCTTGAGCATTTTCTTGTGACCTGGATACCGCGCTTTTATACCTAGTTCAGATCTCGTTCAATCTGTTGACGCGGTATTGCAAAATAATTTTTTTGATACCCAAATTTTGTAGAATATTTGCATCCAACCTAAAGCTTAAAATTTTAAAGTATATTTTGACGGAAATCTTAAAGGTACTAATTGATAATTTCAGGACGAAAAGCACTTAATGAATTGCTGCTAATAAAGGATGGATTATGAACAAAAGGGGAACTAAATAACACACGACCGCCGTGGTGTGATGGTAGCATGCTCCGCTTATCACACCGAAGATCCGGATTCACGCCCCGGGCAAAGCAACATCAACATTTTAGAAACAAGTTTTTTCAATTAGAATAAAATTTTTCTAAGCGGAGTCTCCCCTCGGAAGTGCTTGGCAAGCACTCCGATTGTATTTCTGCCATGAAAAGCTCTCAGTGAAAACGCATCTGTCTTGCAGATACCGTTCGGAGTCGGCATAAAACAAGTAGGTCCCGTCCCGCCAATTTGTAGGAAAAATTAAAAGGAGAACGACTCAAATTGGAAGAGAAGCTCGACCTAAAATCCCTTCGGAGGTTATCCCGCCTTACATTTTTTTTATAAATAACAGATGCG
This sequence comes from Eurosta solidaginis, assembly GCF_040869045.1. Classification (NCBI taxonomy): domain Eukaryota; kingdom Metazoa; phylum Arthropoda; class Insecta; order Diptera; family Tephritidae; genus Eurosta; species Eurosta solidaginis. The sequence continues at coordinate 93,776,759 of NC_090321.1, forward strand.
TTAAAAAGAGAATGGAACGATTAAAAAAAACCGGTTATTCGTTACCTAATCGATCGGGCCTTCCGGGATGTACAAACCTGGGCACCTTGTGTCGGATTGACAGCCAATGCAGAGAAGACGGATATGGCCTTGTTTACTGAGAGGTTCAAGGTCCCAAATTTTACCAGGCCTAAGCTAGGAGAGCAGACCCTGCAGGAGAAATCTTGCACAAATTATCTAGGAATAATTCTAGACAGTAAGTTGTTGTGGAAGTTCAACGTGGAGGAGATAGTGTAGCAGGTTTCGATTGTACTTTATGCATGTACGTGGGGTTTATCTCCCTCTCTCACTCATTGGGTGATTGTAAAGCATATCCTATATTATGGTGTCCTTATTTGGTGGACGGCCACAAAAAAAAGAACCTACATCAGATTCAGGCTATCAATGCTTAGCATTACGGGAGCTCTGAAAACAACTCCGAAGGCTGTACTGTATGCGCCATACTGCACATTCCACCTGCAGACTTGGGAGCAAAGGACATAGCGTTAACAACTGCAATGAGGCTCAGTGCCTCGGGGCAGCTTGAGCGCGACCATACAGCCATAATAGTAACCCGTCATCAATTACAGGGCGAACAGAATACATAATACCGTATCTGCGATTGGAAGGCTCTTAGATCCACAATAGAGGTAGATAGATGGCGCAAAGGTGCGCAGTTGGCGAACGAGGTGATACACGTGAAGACCTATAGCTCCAAAGTAACGGAAGGAGTACGGTCTGCGGTATACTGCGCGTTTTTTAGGCGGATTTAGTAGCTGTAGAAAGCAGTAGAAACACTGCAAGAAAATAGCTTAAAATGCAGCTGCGTCAACTTTTATATTGACAGCCAAGCAGCAATTAAGGCAATAATCTAACATAGCACAGCATCTATAAGTGTGTTGAGAGTGTAAGCAATCCCTGGAAAGAGTCGAGGCAGGGTGAAGCATACGTCTATATTGGGTATCAGAGCATATGGGAATAGATGGGAATGAAAAAGCGGATAAACTAGCTAAAAAGTGCGCATCCCTAGAAGCTTGCTCCGTATACGTCCCAATTAGATTGGGCGAGATTAAGAGAAGGCGAGAGGTGCACATGATACACCAAGCGGAACGGCAAAGTGTCGAAATTCATGTTTAGATCTTACAACCTAGGAATAACAAAGATACTACTATCATTGAAAAAACAGAAATGTAGATTCATGACGGCTATTCTGACTGGCGGCACATGACCTAAAAAAGGATTGGTTAGTAATAGCAGATATGATGAATTTCATATCAAAACCTATAAAAAAGGCACATTTTGAACCCGACTCCCTCAGATTTTGATGCAATTTTGTACAGCGGTACACTTTACCTATACAAACGCCACCTCGTTTTTGGAAATTGCATTTTTGAAAAATTGTGGGCGCGGCATGGTGTCAAAGTTGTGAAAAATGCGTGAAAAATGACGGTAATAGGTACTTTTGTGCTGTGATAACTACGGGATGGCTCAACCGATATCAAAGATCTTGGTACCATTGGAAAGGTGTTCGAAATATTTATCTGCAAATATACAATAAAATCAAATTAAATTAAGGTATGCTATTGCGAATTCAGACCCATAGTTTTTACAAGTGTAGCATTATGCGTCATACCCACCTATGCAATACACTTGCGGCATTACGCATCATGAACTTTTATGCCAAATACTTCTTAGTAACAATCATATTACAATATTATATAACATAAATTATTGAACTAACACAGCGGTTAGCTAACATCAATGGAATGCCGAATATGAAACCCTTGTCCGTTCACAGCTAATAAATTCTGCTTATTATTTACATACAACCAATAATGTGAATTAACCAAATACCCACATTGATCTGCTGACTTTGCAAGCATGCATACAAATCTACATGTATGCATAGCATTAACCAAATTACCCGCATTGATCTGCTGAAGATGCAAGCAGGCATACAAATCTACATGTATGCAAGCATGCATACAGATCTACATGTATGCAAGCATGCATACAAATCTACATGTATACAAAGCATGTATACAAACCTACATGTATGCATACCCAGTTACCAATGTACATATTTTTAGTTTATTAGTATTAAGATAATTATGAATGTATAGGTTAAGTAAATAACTATAAAAGGGAAAGAATTTATTTAATAAAAAGGAATTAATGTTTGACTACCAAACCCTTCACATCTTTTTATTCTAAATCAAACATTTCACTAGGTTAAGGATGTTAGAGTAGCCACCGGTGCGAGCACCAGTGCACTTAGTTTATAAGTCCGACCCCAGAGGCATATCCCCCTTTACAAGAAAAAATCATACTTCTTGTGGGTTTCGCATGTGTTCTGACACGAATTAAGTGTGATGGCAGGATTTAGGACCCCTCCATCTCACACCCGCTTCCTATGGAAAATCCCGTCCATAATAAGCTTACAGTTAGCGATCGACATGTTCAATCCTTTCCAGAACGACGCATCCGGAGCGGATGTGCTCTCTCTTGCAAGTTCGTCAGCCATCTCATTGCCCGGTATTTTTGATCAACTCAACGGTTGGGTTACAAATATAATTTTTTTACTCAGCGTGCCTTGCACACAGAGTATATTAACTTGGATAACGGTTGGTTGTACAGTTATAAAGGAATCGAGATAGATATAGACTTCCATATATCAAAATCATCAGTGTCGAAAAAAAATTTGATTGAGCCATGTCCGTCCGTCCGTCTGTCCGTTAAGACGATAACTTGAGTAAATATTGAGATATCTTCACCAAATTTGGTACACGAGCTTATCTGGACCCAGAATATTGAAAATGAGCGAAATCGGATGATAGCCACGCCCATTTTTTATATACACAACATTTTTAAAAAAACAAAAAACCTGACTACTTAGTAAATAATACACCTAGACTGTTGAAATTTGACGTGTGAATTGATATTGAGATTCTTGGCACCGCCCACTTGTGATAAAATCAATTTTACAAATATTATTATTCATAAATCAAAAATCCTTAAACCGATCGTAACAAGATTCGGCAGAGAGATTTCCTTTGATACAAGGAATGCTTTGAAGAAAAATTAAGGAAATCGGTTAAGAAACACGCCCACTTTTATATAAAAGATTTTTAAAAGGGACGTGGACGCAAATAATTGCAGCTCATGCTGAGTATATAATGTTCGGTTACACCCGAACTTAGACACCTTTACTTGTTTCACTTAGTGTTATGGTGAAGTGAGAAAAATTATTAAGAAGTTTTTTCTTTCCTATTTAAGGATAGTTACTTCATTTGGGAGTTGGCTCAACTCGCAGTTCTAAGAACAAATTTTCTGAGCTGACAGAAACATTTGCAACGTATAAAAAAAATTATGTTTGCGTAAAGCGCCCAAAGTGTTAATACTAATTTAGCTTACATTTTTAGTATCGATTGCTTTGCTCGATCCCTTTGAATGAGTACGGCCGTCGAGTATAAGGTGGTATCGGAATGACATTAGGTCTACCCTAAACAATTGTGTAGCCATAAGCATTCTTATAATACTAACCTTTATTCCTTCGAATAGAATTTTGGGGTGCAGAAGCCTCATACGCGTCCTTGTCGGTTATTTCTTCTTTAATTATGGCTTTGCCGTCAAGTGCCATCTGAAAGGAAAATGAAATTTATTGAGAAGTTTATATATTATTCTACATTTTTTAACTGCAGCATAATTTTGTTAGGGAAATAAAAGTACTTGCCACTTTATAACATAATGCTTTGTAAGTCACATACATAGTTACTTAAGTATTTTGGACCTAAGACTAAGACCTATGAACTGTACAAATGCAAGGTAGATAGGTTGAACTGGCCCGTCCATGAGGACCTCACGTAGACTGATTGAGTCCGTAGTGTTACCAGAAGTTTGTTTTAAGGACCAAACTGAAAAACCCTATCAAAAACCAGGACCTATGTTATAAAATAACTCCGTCCTCTTGGCAAATACTAGAAGCTTCCTATGACTTAAGCCACTTGCTGCTTCTAGATCTGACAGCTGTATCACTTCTAATAGCTGGAGTCTTAGCCTGGCAAGTGCAGAGCACGAGCACAGAACGTGTTCGATCGTTTCCTCCTCCAACCCGCACTTCCTATATCTGCTATCACTGACCAAGCCTAATTTAAAGGCATATGACGCCAGAAGGCAGTGTCCAGTCAGAATACCCGTCATGAGTTTACATTCCTCTCTTTTTAATGGTAGAAGCAACTGTGTTAGTCTAAGGTTGTAAGACCTACACATAATTTTCGACACTTTACAGCCCCGCGCTTGAACCCACGCATTTCCCGCTTGGTCGATCATGTGCACCTCTCGCCTTCGCTTATTCTCGACCAATCTAATTGGGACATCTACGGAGCAAGCTTCAAGGGATGCGCTCTTTTTAGCTAGTTTGTCCGCTTTTTCATTCCCATCTATTCCCAAATGCCCTGGGACCCAATATAGATGTATGATTCTCCATGTTCCGATTCTCTCCACAGACTGCTTACACTCTAACACGCATTTAGATGCTGTGCTATGCGAGATTATTGCCTTAATTGCTGCTTGACTGTCAATATAAAAGTTAACACGGTTGCAGCTTAAGCTATTCTCTTCCAGGGTTTCTACTGCTTTGATTACGGCTAATATTTCCGCTTGAAAAACTCTGCAGTAATCCGGCAGCCTGTAGGATCTGCTTATTTCCGGATCAGCGCAGTATACCGCAGACCCGACTCCTTCCACTACTTTGGAATCATCGGTGTACACATGTATCGCCTCGTCCGCCATTTGCGTATTCTTACGCCAACCGTCCACCTCTATTGTGGCCTTAAGATCTCCCTCGAAGCGCAGATAGGGAATCATGTAGTCTGTTCGTCTTGTGATTGATGGCGCTATACTACTATGGCCATATGGTCGGCGCTCAAGCTGCCCCGAAGCACCGAGCCTGGTTGCGGTCGTTAACGCTTTGTCCTCTGCTACCAGGTCTACAGGTGGGATGTGCAGAATGGCATACAGTGTAGCCGTCGGGGTTGTTTTCAGGGCTCCCGTAATGCTAAGCATCGATAGTCTGCATACCCCCTCTAATTTTTTGAGGTATGTTGTTTTTTGTGTGGCTTTCCACCAAAAAAGAACTCCATAGTATAGAATAGGGCTTACAATCGCTGTAAAAACCCAATAGAAAAAGAGAGGGCGATAGGCCACACGTACACCCCAGCATTCTTTTACATGCATAGAGTGCCGTTGAGGCCTTCTTGGTCCTCTCCTCCACGTTGAGCTTCCACGACAGCTTACTGTCTAGGATGATTCCTAGATATTTTTTGCAAGGTTTCTCCTGTAAGTTCACCCCTCCTAACTTAGGCCTGGTCCAATTTGGGACCTTGTATCTCTTTGTAAACAAGACCATATCCGTCTTCTCCGCATTGACTTTCAACCCAACATTAGATGCCCAGGTATGAATATCCCGAAGCGACCGATCCATAAAAGAACTAATCGTTGGAAGGCACTTTCCACTTATGACAATTGCAACGTCATCTGCGTAAGCCGTAAGTTTTACAGGTCCCTCATCGAATTGCCAGAGCAGTTGGTTGATGACCAGCGTCCACAGCAGAGGTGATAGCACCCCTCCCTGCGGCGTGCCCCTGTCCACTGATTTCGTGGCTTGGTACAACCCCAATTGTGATTTAATCTTTCTGCAATTTAACATGCAGCCGATCCATCTAATTAAGGCAGGATGTACTTTCATGTAATTAAGACCATCCATAATCGCCCTTATTACAGCATTATTGAAAGCCCCGGCAATGTTCAAGAAGACTCCTAGAGCATACTCCTTATATTCCAGGGATTTCTCTATGCTTATTACCACCCTGTGCAATGCGGTGTATACCGACTTGCCTTTGGTGTACGCATGCTGTGTTGTGGAGAGCAGGTTTTCATCCCCGTTGGACTTTATATACACATCTATCAGCCTCTCAAAGGTTTTGAGCAGAAATGTTATTAAACTAATGTGTCTATAGTCTTTGGGATATACGTGACCGATCTTCCCCGCCTTTGGTAGAGAAGCTACACGAGCAGTTCTCCAAGAGTGCGGTACATGATTCAGTCTTATGCACCCATCGAATATTATTTTAAGCCATTCCACGACCGCCCTACTTGAGACTTGTAGCATGGCCGGGAATATACCATCTGGGCCCGGCGATTTAAACTTAAAAAACGTCTTCACTGCCCACTCGATCTTGGTATCGGTCACCAAGCCCGGCTTTAATAGCTCCGTGATCGAAGTGTGAGTGATGTCTGCTGGCTCTTCTAAACCTTCTGCCGATGGGAAATGTGTATCGAGAAGCACCTCAAAGGATTCCTCACTATTACGTGACCATTCCCCGTTCTCTTTCTTTATTAGTCCCTGGACTATGTTTCCCTTTGCTATGACTTTTTTCAACCGTGCTGTTTCGCTGGAGCACTCTATGTCCGGAAGGAAACTTTTCCATGAGTTTCTCTTCGCCCTGGTAATTTCACGCTTGTAGATACTAAGTATATCCCTGTACTCGTCCCGACACGCTTCGCTTGCTTTCCGCGGCCTTTGCGAGCTTAAACATTTCTTTTACCTGTTTTCTTAGAAGACTCAGCTCATTGCTCCACCATGGCGGGTTTGCTTTTCCTCTGAATCTTCTTAGAGGGCAAGCTTTGTTATACGCAGTCATGAGCGTCCTTGTTAGGAATTCATTCGACTCCTCCAGTTACAATACATTAGCAACCTCTTTGGGTTGTCCCAGTTTTTTTTTCTACATGTTTCTGGAATTTAGTCCAGTTCGTTGACCTAGGGTTTCTAAAGGTTCCTCCCTTCTCTACCCTCTTTCAGGGGATGCTGAAGCTGATATGCGCATGGTCGGAGAAGGATGGTCTATCAAGAACCATCCAATCATACCTTGATATATCACGCTCGGAGCTCAATGTAATATCCAGAACATTGCTGGATGTTGGACCAATGTATGTAGGGACATTTCCCCTGTTGGCTATCTGCAAATTGGTTTGCGGGATGTAACAAAATAGAGATTCGCCTCTCTCGTTCGTATCTGCTTCTTCCTACGCATTGTGGTGCGCATTTGCATCTGCGCCTATGACCAACCGCCCTTTGCGCCCTTCCTCCTGTACTAGCCTTTTGCACTCCATCGGTGCAACCTCCGCAGCATGGGCCATGTAGCAGGACGCCACGATAAAAGCCTGCTTATTCTTTTGCTCAACGGCCACCGCTACGAGATCCTCAGTGGTGTAATTAGGCAGCATATATGAATGCAGCTGTTTCCTTCCCGTTAGTACAGCTCGCACACGTCCTTCCGTTTGCGCGTAGTAAACGCCAAACCTGCGCGCGCTAAGTCCAGAAACATTTCCTCCGGATGAGAGCCTCGGCTCCTGGATCAGCGCCACGTCAAACGAACCCTCCTCAAGGGTTAGGAGGAGTTCGCTCGACGTCACTTTGTTGGAGGTTTATCTGTAGGACTCGCAGCACCATTGGGCTGTTTGCCCCCCTCCAGCACCTTCGTCTTGACGTTGCCGTCCTCCCCTTGCCCTTTTGGTTTAGAGCATTCGAAACCCCCTTCAGCCTATCGTGACTGTTGTGCCGGGTGTTCTTCTGTGCGAGTCACATCACCATTTAGCGGTTGGTCCTCTTCCAGCACGTTCGTGATGACTTCCGGGACCTCCACCCGTCTTTTTCCCCTTAGGCTTTTGAGGTCCTTTTCGACTTCGCCCACCTCTAGCGTGTTAGGGTTTTTATCCTCGTGACTTCTTTTCCTGAGTCGCATGTAGATTTTGCCAGTGCCAAAGGACATTTTGCCAAGCTGCGTGTACAAAATATCCTCCGCCTGCTTGTTTATTTGGAAGATGTAGAACTGACCATCCTCGGTAGGCCGAGATACAGTAAGTACCTTCCAATCCTGTGTCGGTATGTTCGGATTCTGATTCTACAGAAGTCGCAGTGTATCCTCCGACTTCATCACGCATGGTATCCATACCTTAACTTTTGGTACGGTGGGGATTTGCGCTTTATCCACCACCTCAAACCGCGCGTTCGTCCCTTGCCTTTGGAGGTTTGGAATCACTTCCTCCAGCCACCGCAAGCTCGCGATGTTGTCGCACGCTATCATCTTCACACCATTATACCACCCCCCCGAATCAAAGGTTGGAAGGGGCTTACTTGGTTGTTCCCGCATCATTTTAAGCATTAAGCTAATAAGCTCTCTTTCCACAGATCTCCACCTTTCAGTAGTCATTTGTCCGAAAGGACTGCTACGATCAACCAGCGCCACAGTCAGTGACTACTTTGCCACATCAGTCATCTTCTCGGGAAAAGCAGGAGTCTTAGTGTTATCTCCCTTTGGCACCTCCGAGAAAGGTGGAGTCTTAGCGTTAACTCCCTTTAGCGCCTCCGAGAAAGCCGGAGTCTTAGCGTTATCTCCCTTTGGCTTATCTCCTACTTCCGTAGTTGGAACTTCCCTATGACTCGCAGCTTTCGAGGTAGTTGCTACCTCGCTATTGGAGCCCATCTGTCTTTTCAGCTTTGGGCCTACATTTCTTGTCTCTGCGACTGCCCTGCCTCGCGGCTCTAGGACTGGATCCTTTCTGCCTCTTGAAAGCAGGCTTGCCGTCTTCCGCCGAACGTTGCCTCTTCATTCTGCCATTCGACGCTTCTTCCTCCTCGTACCGGTTGCAGAACCGACTGTTTCTCGCAGCAAACCTTTTGAAATGCCTTCGACCTACTTCTACCGCTTCATGGACCCATTCCAAGCGCTCGATCTCTACTTCTGTTGGGTCGACCACTGCTCCCAAGCGTTGTACAATTCTTAGTGCTGCAAGGTACTGCGAGAGAGCTCTTTTACTTCCTCTGCTCCGTACCCTTCTCCACTCTTCTACTCCGTTTTCATTTGTGTGCTTCTCCAACACGGAGTTCATTGAATCAGCACTACTCTCGCTCCCCGAGTCCGACGCATCGCTTAATTCGTATTTGTCGTCCTTGGATTGCGACTCAGTTCTCCTCTTTACATCGTCCTTATTACAATCAGGTAATGAGTCGTTCATCTTGGTCGTACGACCACCTGCCCGACAAGGCGGGATCAGCGGTCCAGTATTATATACGGGGAAAGAACCGTCCGCCACAGCAGCGCCCCTTACTGTGGTAAGGCCATAAATACTTCCCGAGGTGGCCCGGTATCGGGAAGGCTCCGTTCGAATACAGCCGAATTTATCCCCTGGCTGCAAATCGTCCAATAGGCACGGTCCGCATAACACCCTGGATTCGGGGTTGGCAGTTCTTGGTCACCGACATCCCGCCGCCCTCCTATGAGGCGAAACGGCGTAGATGTTAGTCCTAAACAGCTCCGCCTCATAGTCGGCGCTGTGGAGTTCGGCTAAGCCTTCACACCAACGACAAGGTGCCTACCCTAGTGAGGGTACAAATGAAAACTTATATAACTTTCAGTGGTGTGATGGCAACGTGCTCGGCTACCACATAGAAGGTTCTGTGTTCAAGGCCCGCGAAAACCAACATCAAAAATACTTTGGAAAAAGCACTTCTAAGCATGGTCGCTCCCCGCATGTGAATTAGTAAACAGTGCTATGTAGATACCGTTCGGATCGAACATACAAAAATTTTAAGAGAACCTAGGCCTAAATTTCCTCGGCGATATATCTCACCTTGTACTGTTGGGACAATGATTTATTATATATTGGGTAACTTTTTGGAAATTTTCGACATAGTTATAAATTAAATAAATAAATGCAAGGCGCGATAACCTTCGAAGAAATTTTAGGCTGAGCTTCTTTTCCAATTTGTGTCGTGCTCCTTGTTAATTGTTCCTGCAAATTGGCCGGACGGGACTTACATACATGTTTTACGCCGACTCCGAATGGCATCTGCTACGCAGATAAGTTTTCACTGAGAAGCTTTTCCTGGCAGAAACACACTCGACATCCCGCCGCCCTCTTATGAGGCGAAACGGCGTAGATGTTAGTCCTAAACAGCTCCGCCTCATAGTCGGCGCTGTAGAGTTCGGCTAAGCCCTCACACCAACGACAAGGTGCCTACTCTAGTGAAGGTACAAATGCAAACTTATATAACTTTCAGTGGTGTGATGGCAACGTGCTCGGCTACCACATAGAAGGTTCTGTATTCAAGGCCCGCGAAAACCAACATCAAAAATACTTTGGAAATAGCACTTCTAAGCATGGTCGCTCCCCGCATGTGAATTAGTAAACAGTGCTATGTAGATACCGTTCGGATCAAACATACAAAAATTTGAAGAGAACCTAGGCCTAAATTTCCTCGGCGATATATCTCACCTTGTACTGTTGGGACAATGATTTATTATATATTGGGTAACTTTTTGAAACTTTTCGACATAGTTATAAATTAAATAAATAAACGCAAGGCGCGATAACCTTCGAAGAAATTTTAGGCTGAGCTTCTTTTCCAATTTGTGTCGTGCTCATTGCTAATTGTTCCTGCAAATTGGCCGGACGGGACTTACATACATGTTTTACGCCGACTCCGAATGGCATCTGCTACGCAGATAAATTTTCACTGAGAAGCTTTTCCTGGCAGAAACACACTCGAACCCCGACCCGCTTAGAAAGTGTGGTAACTCAAAATAAAATAAAAACATACATTCTTAATGTCTAACGCTTCATCAATTTTATCAAGCCCTTGTTTACTTCTACACAGTAAACAGCTCTTGGCTTTGCTGATGCCAAACTTTTATTTTAGACTTCACTTTAACTCGACATCAAATGTGCGATATTAACTGTAAAAATAAGTTGAATATAAATTTCGGAACTATAAATTTTTCGAAATTTGGAAAACAAATGGAGAATCCAATCAACTCTGTATCCCATGTGAAATATTAACTGAAAACTATAAATTCCTCAAAGGTTGGAAATAAATTGAGTGATGTAGGACATCAATTTGAGAGCTATAAATTCCTCGAAACTGGAGAAATATATTTTTGATGTTTGTTGGGACTTATTTCGAATACCATTCATTATAAATGAGTGAGTAACTGTGAGTAAAACATTTCCCGCTAATATCGTTGTTTCTTGTTTTTGTTGATTTCGTTCCCATTGCTGATTGGAAAAGTAACACCTGCATTGATAAATTGTTTCAAAATCACCGCCGTGGCGCGCCAGCCGAGGCGGTAGGAATGGCAGGGCGTCTGGCTGACTGACAGCTGCATAACAGTGTATTGGGCAGTATTCGAAAAGGAGGTGGTGAGGATAGTGGCATGTCGGCAGTAACAGCTGCATTAAGTTGATGTTTTTGTTGCCCCATCCAATAGGCACAACAGAACAAATTGTCATCAATATCCTCCAAGGAAACTTGCTGTTTCAACAGGGGTGGACCATAGTGAGCGCGGAGGGAGCAGGACATACATTGTGTATGTCGGTGTTGATTCTGAATAGGTAAGAGTTAAACCTGTTACAGTACTCAGATCGAAGTTGAGTAAGAGTTACGCGCGTTTACCTAGGGAGAGTGGGTTCCTCTTTTGATAGTTCTGGGTATTTTTCTTTAAGAACAGGAATCGTGGGAAATTCCCGGCATAGACGTACGCAGATTGTTTGTGGATATCACTGAGGACCTGCTTGTGCTTTTTTGCTTCATCGTATTTCCTCATAATGACCCCTTAAGCCCCTGCGAGGTGTGGCCTCATCAATCAGATGTCTATTGATATCTACACTGCCGTCCATAGCAAAAACAGTAAAGAGTTTTCCACAAATCCTAATGAAAAATGTGGGTATTTACAAATTGGCAGCTGTATCTAGACTTTTTTTATAGGAAACCAAATGAAACTATAATATGTTTCCTAATCAAAAACAACGTATCTACGCAGACATTGGTTTTTAAACGGTTTTATTTAGGTTGACTTGACAGGCTGGCTGGTTGGATGGCTGGCATGTATTTTGTAATTGAAATTTAAGTAACTTCCCGATAATCTACAAGCTTGAAACTTGGAATATAGTTCAGAACCCGGTGACAATGCAATAATAAGAAAGAAAAAAATTGCCGCTAGGTGGCGCAAGGATCGAGGTATTCACAAAAATCGTATTTGTGATCCGATTTGGCTCATATTTGGAACACATAATACATACAAGAATAGAAAGCGACTTATGAAAAAAAAAAAATCACCGCTAGGTGGCGCAAGGATCGATATATTCACAAAAATCATATTTGTTGGCCGATTTGGCTCATATTTGGAACACATAATACATACAAGAATAGAAGCGACCTATGAAAAAAAATCACCGCTAGGTGGCGCAAGGATCGAGATTTTCACAAAAATCATATTTGTGGTCCGATTTGGCTCATTTTGGAACACATAATACATACAAAAATAGAAAGCGACTTATGAAAAAAAAATCACCGCTAGGTGACGCAAGGATCGAGATTTTCACAAAAATCATATTTGTGGTCCGATTTGGCTCATATTTGGAACACATAATACATACAAGAATAGAAGCGACCTATGGAAAAATCGCCTATAGGTGGCGCAAGGATCAAGATATTCACAAAAATCATATTTGTGGTCCGATTTGGCTCATATTTGGAACACATAATAAATACGAGAATAGAAAGCGACCTATGAAAAAAATCGCCGCTAGGTGGCGCAAGGATCGAGATATTCACACAAAAAGTATTTGTGGTCCGATTTGGCTCATATTTGGAACACACAATACATACAAGAATAGAAGCGACCTATGGAAAAAATCGCCGATAGGTGGCGCAAGGAACAAGATATTCACAAAAATCATATTTGTGGTCCGATTTGGCTCATATATGGAACACATAATAAATACGAGAATATAAAGCGACCTATGAAAAAAATCGCCGCTAGGTGGCGCAAGGATCGAGATATTCAAAAAAGTCGTATTTGTGGTCCGATTTGGTCCATATTTGGAACACATAATACATACATGAAAAGAAAGCGACCTATGATGTCCGATTTGGCTCATATTTGGAAAAAATATTACTACAGTCCGGTAGAAATGACATCAAAATATCTTGGAGTTGGAGGAGGGACAAGCATACGTGGCGCAGAGTCGAGTAAAGTCTTTGGAAGGATTATGTATTGTGGACTTAGATTGTAACAAATTGTCAGGAAAGAGTCCGTGTAATAATGAGTCACTAAATTAACTAAATAGAATAAGAAATAATAGGCAATTTAATAAAGACTAAAAACTTGAAAATAAGATAATTAAAACAAAATTTTTAAGTTAAACGGTTTACATGAAAACAATACTTATATGAAGTAATAAAAATACTAAAAGCTAGAAAATAATTAGGTAGGTCCTCGTTGCTCTGACAATTAAATAAAAGCGTTGGGCGCGTGAAATTTCCAAAAATGTGAGGCGTAGCATAACCTGATTAAGGTTCAGTTGGTCTTATATATGACTAAATAAAAATAAATGTAAGGCGCGATAACCTCCGAAGAGATCTAAGGCCGAGCTTCTCTTCCAATTTGCGTCGTACTCCTCTTGATTTTCCCTACAAATTGGCCGGACGGGACCTACATGTTTTACGCCGACTCCGAACGGCATCTGCAAGGCAGATGAGTTTTCACTGAGAGCTTTTCATGGCAGAAATACACCCGGAGCGCTTGCCAAACACTGCCGAGGGGCGACCCCGCTTAGAAAAATTTTCTTCTTCAAAAACCTTATTTCTAAAATTTTGATGTTGCTTTGCCCGGGGTTTGAACCCAGGGCATACGGTGTGGCAGGCGGAGCAATATATACATATATAACGCTTTTATTTAATTGTCTGATCTATGCCCTAGATTGATGAGGAGTGTGATGACTAGTACCTAGGACCTACCTAATTATTTTCTAGCTTTTAGTATTGTTATTACTTCATGTAAGTATTGTTTTCAATAAAACCATTGAACTTGAAATTTTTTTAAAAATTATTTTTCAAAAGTATTCTCAGATTTTTTAAGATTATTTTCCATTTATAGAGCGCCGTATCTACAAAAATCTACACACAAATGTTAGATACTGCTCCTGAATGGGTTTTGTATAAAATGTTCCATTAAGCGAGAACAATATCTACAGTTTCACGTATAAGGAATCGAAGCTTTTTTTTGCATCCGAAATAGTCTAAAACATCTACTTTTAATTTAAGGAAGAGCATATGTTACCTTCAATATCTCAGTCGCAGTTAAAAAGAAGATACCCACATTCTTTATTAGATCGGCAGTATACTCGTTAGGGTAGCTGTGTAGATACGTTGTTTTTGGTTAGGAAATTTCACTTGTTTTCCTATTAAAAACGGAGATACTGCCGTGATTTTATAGATACCCACATTTTTCATTAGGATTTGTGGAAAATGTGTGTAGATACTGCAAAGTGTGAGTTTGAAGCCACTATGACTTTTCATCTATTGCATTTTTAAACGTATTTTTGCATTAATAAAATTGCATTTTCAAGAGAAGCTCGTTCCCCTATGTAAATAGCTAATGATTCTTGGTTCGAATTCGAGCTCAAGGCCTGTAACAATAATTTTTTTGATAGTTATTTTTTTGTTACCATATTTGAAAAATAATTTTTTAATTAAGAGTGGAAATAAAAAAAAATGTGTCAGACAGTGCACAAATATGTAAATCCATTTCAAAGATTGCGGAGTAGTTATCGGCAGTATGCTTTGGGGTCCAACCATCTATCTTTACAGCGGTGGTTTGCTTGACAGATAAATTGGTATTTCTATTCCACTATACCAACTATATTTTCAACAGCGATAATGTTTATTTTTTTTTTCATTTCCATGTGCCCTGTGGATTTCAATTATGGAAAAACTAAACAAACAAAATAATATTCATCACAAAAGTTATTGTTAAAGGTATTGGCTCGAATTCGAACCAAGAATCCGTAATTTATAGGCCGATAAAAACATCCAATTTTAACTAACTCATTTTTGGAATAAAAATCTAGATCCCCATATTCTTTAAAAGGATTCACCTTTATAAAAAAATAGTAACATTCCTTTTAAGATAAATGTTTATGGTTTTATGTAATTATATCGCACACCTAGATTAAAACAGGTGTTCCGGAAACGGGAAAACTTAGTGCCTCTCCCATATGCGACATTGCAGGTTTTGTGTTTAAAAAGCATTTCCTTTCTGTTAAGTTACGAGGTAGTAGAAAATCGAGTATACAGTTCGGTACGTATTGAACTGGAAATTCAAGGTTTTGAGTTGGCTCTCTGCTGATATTGTGCGACAGACACCTCATTTGATTCAACACTTCCGATTTCGTTAAAACTCCGTTTAATCAGCACGTATCCAGATGTTTAACTTTTTCCCTATCTGTCAATACCGAAGTTTGTTATGGTAAAAAAGTTTTTTAAATGTCACCCACTATGCACCATTGCGTATAAGTAACCTGCTTACATGTAATGAAAAATTTAATATTTCCCCTTGATGGTAATTGTTGCAGAACGCACTGTGTTTAATAATTTTAGTAGTAAATTTAATGATCTGGTAACCTTGAAATGTAAACTCGCCGCTGTCTACCAAGTCCCATTTTGTAATATGAAAAACTCCATTCATTGGCGAGCAGTCGGATAAGGCACACAGCGGTAAGTAGAAAATTTGTCATCTTGTCATTTTATAATGTGATTTTATTAACCTGTAACCTGATTTAGAAATAAACCACCCAACCTATCATCAAATAAACTGACATCAGTTGTTTACAACTGGGTGCGTTAAATTCGCAAGCCCGAGCCAGCGAGAAAAACTTTATTTCGCTGTTGACCAAATTGGCTGCGCTTACTGCGCCCGTCACATCAGCAACGCCATGCTCGTAATATTTTGCCAATAACAGTAGCGAGCATTTTATTGCCAAAAAAAATGTTCAACAGGTGGATATGAATGTTGTAATTGTTCGCCATTTAATGCGAGTAAAATACCACCGTGAAAAGCCACTATAACGTCGCGTCGGCGTCGCCGCCGACCAGAATTATGCCCTTCGGTCAACGGGATTGAATAACGGTATTCTGCTGCAGCGTCGTCGCGCAGTCGCAGCTAATGCTGCCGCAGTCAACGCAAGCACCTCCAGTGCTGCCACAGACAACGCAGACGCGGATTGAGCCGTCGCCAATGCCAACTAACACGCAGTCGAATGTCTCTACGCCATTTATCGAAGCCCCTTGTGTACCTCCGCCCAATTCTAGAGATCTATACAATTTTTGTCAACCCAATGCAACATCTTATGATTTGCGCTATACCTCTGCGCTACATTCAAATAATTTATTTTCAGCTCAGTCGTCAGCCGCTCCGACGTCGACGCCTCAAGCCATTGGGGATTGCAACAACGTACAGTATGTACACTTTAATTTGAACCCTCCCAAAAAAGTGTTAGATTTGCATGAATTTAGCGGTAGGGCTGAGGACTGGCCTATGTTTCATGCATCTTTCGTAGAGTCGACGGCGGCATACAGATATAGCAACTTCGAAAATAACCAGCGTCTCCAAAAGTGCCTTAAGGGTGATGCACGTGAAATGGTCAAGTCACTACTCAATCACCCTAACAATGTAAATTGCATTATAGAACAGTTGAAGTTTAGGTTTGGACGACCAGAGCAGCTGGTTCATAGTCAGTTAGCGCATATTAAAGAGAGAGCACTAATTTCCGAGAGTATGTTAGGCAAAGTTATATCGTTTGCAATGAAGGTAAAAAACATCTGCGCACTTTTGGAATCTGCCGGTGCCGAGCATCATATTGCCAACCCGATGCTACTCGACGTACTTATCGCAAAGTTACCCATGGGTAAACGCATTGAGTGGGGTCGGCATGCAGCCGCCATACCTGCTCGGGCTACAATATTACATTTTAGCGACTGGCTGACCTCACTCGCCAATGTTATATGCACCATCAACGATTACTGTCAACTCGCTGCTCGTGAACCTAAACGCCGTACAGTCCTCCATGTAGATGATACTACTCTGCGCAACACAAGCCATCAGAGTGCAAACGCCTAACTGGAGCCACGGTAGCTGATAATGGACCCTAGTTAAATCTCGACGATTATGTTTTGCCTGCCTAAATGGGGGTCACATTACCAGCAATTGCAGAAGGCGAAAGGTTTGCGGCATAGATGGATGCAGTAGAGCACATCATAAATTACTTCATGAGTCCCGGTCAGAGCGTCTGCCAGCTCCATCAACATCGTCGTCACGAAGCGCCTCCCTTGTTACGTCTAGGTCTACGTCGCCACTAAACAAAGCTTAACAGCAGCCGCTTAGCTATAAGGGAGCGACCGTTTTAAGCTGTTCTACCAACTCGCCGAAAGTTAAGTTACCCTACCGCATTCTCCCTATCACACTGTATGGAAGGCAACGTCGCGCGGATACATATGCCTTAGTAGATGAAGGTTCCTCTATAACGATGATGGAAGACAGCGTCGTGAAAGAGTTAAACCTAGTAGGACGGCCGTATAGTCTGAACGTTCAATGGTTTGGGGGACATTCGGTTCAAGAGCCCGCCACCTTAGTCGAATTACAAATAAGCGGTGCTGGTATGAACAAAAAACACAAGCTGCGACAGGTCCATGCCGTACGTAATCTGAGCTGCCAACACAAAGCCTTAGTTGGAGTGACCTGGAAATGGACGACAAGGAAGCAAGTCAACTGCCAGTGCAGCCGCACTCAGGAGCGACACCTCGACTTCTCAGCGGGATTGATAACTGCCATTTGGGCATAGGTTCAACAATTATCACGATGTGGAAACACGGTCCGTTTGCAGCCAAAACAGAACTGGGTTGGGTAGTGTTTGGTCTTGCCAGTAAATCCGCTCCTTCGATAGCTACATGTCTTTTCTTGAAATGCAATCTAAATGAACTGCTTCATAACATGGTTGCCGATTTTTTCGAAACCGAAAGTTCTGGCGTTAGACCATCGCCACCAATCGAAAGCGACGCCAACATCCATGCACGATCTATTTTGGAGTGGACAACTTGTCATGCTGGACGAAGATTTCAGACGGGTCTTATATGGAAGGATGATAATATTCAGTTGCCGAGTAGTTACCATATGGCGCTCAAGAGGCTAAAGAGCGTTGAAAGGAAAATGAACTGCGATGCCGTGTTTGCTAAAGCTTATAAGCAAATCATTGATAGTTATATAGGGAAGGGTTACGCACGTAAACCTACCACGTCGGAATCTATCTTGTCATCGCCGCGTACCTGGTACCTGCCCCGTAGTAAATTCGAACAAGCCTGGAAAACTCCGATTCGTGTTCGATGCCGCCGCCCAAGTTAATGGTATCACCTTGTATAGCTGCTTACTTAAGGGACCGCAGGAGTATAAGCCTTTGCCTTCGATTCTCTTCCGCTTGCGTGAACGAGCGGTGGGCCTGGTGACCAGATATTAATATGTCCGGAAGATAGGTGTGCCCAGCGGTTTCTGTGGTGTAAAGGTTAAGACGCGAAATGCGTTGAAACACGTCGATGGCAATCGTTATACGTCACGGGCCGTAACTGCGATCTTGGAAAACCACTACGTGGGCGACTTGGTAGATAGTTTCGACTCAGCAAAGGAAGCCATAACCGTTGCAAAGCAAGTAAGGGAGATCCACAAGGATGCCGGCTTTGAGCTCCGTAATTTCACGTCAAACTCGGAGGAAGTGATTACAGCATTGGGTGGAGTGGACGTCGATAAGATCATCGGATTATAAGATGGACTGGAGGCTGAGAGAGTTCTTGGTTTGCATTGGCATTCTACGACGGACTGTTTTAAGTTTGGACTGAAATTTAACAAAGTAAGCGGGGCGGTAGTGAACGGAGGTAGGTGCCCTACAAAGAGGGAACTTCTCAGTGTGGCTATGTCCATATTCGACCCACTGGGTTTCCTAGGGAACTTCGTGATAGGAGCAAAGTTATTGATGCGAGAAGTATGGAGGCACGAAACGTATTGGGATGATCCACTCCCAGCAAATATAGCCGAATTATGGGAAATATGGCGAAAGCAACTGCCAGCGGTAATGGAGTACGCCTGCCCTCGCTTCTATTTCCGCAATGGTGCACCGAAATCTCTACAGTTACACGTACTTTGACCATACCGCGATTAGAGCAGCAGGCCGCGAGATGCACATTCTTTCAAAATCGACACATGTTTTCTTTGGAGTGATTCGGGAACAGTGATCAAATGGATTCAAAGCAAACATCGTAAATATAAGCCCTTCGTGCAGCATAGAATCGCCGAAATCTTAGCCGTTACTCACGAGTCCGATTGGCGTTGGATACCTACAGCACTAAACGTGGCCGATGGAGCCACTCGAGCCAATCATAACATCGTGCTCGGTCCTACGACTAGGTCCATCATTTCTGCGCGAAGAGGAATATGCCTGGCCTACTGAAGATGGAATCTCTACCAATGTTGTTCATGAAGAAGAGTTGCGCCCACAGCATACATTTATCATCGTATATAAAAATTTCATTGACTTAGATCGGTTCTCTTCATACAATAGGCTATTACGAACTACCGCCTGGGTTGTGCTGTTCGTCGAGAAATGCCGCCGAACCCAAAATAAGAATCCGAATGGTCTTACAACTGACAATCTCGAAGCAGCGAAGCTTCTCATATTCCGCACCGTTTAGAACGAATGCTTACCTGAAGAAATCCAGCAGATCCAAGATGGAAATGAAATAACAAGTCAGAATCGTTTAGTGCAGTTGTCGCTGTATCTGGATGAGAATGGTGTGCTACGTGTTCGTGGACGTATAGATACAGCCATCTGGCTCCCGATATGTACTAGACGCCCTATAATATTGCCGCCAAAACATGAGTACACGAAACTGATAACGGAACATTATCATATCCTCATGGGCCATCGAAATACCGAAGCCACCATATGCGCTATTCGCCGAGAGTACTGTGTGCCGCGTCTAAGAACGCTTCTACGAAATGTCATCGCTAACTGTAAGGTTGCCGCCTAAGCAAAGCAGCACCAGCCCCCCACTAATGGGGCCGCTGCCAGTGGATCGACTTACGCCCTACGTGAGCCCGTTTACTTACACTGGTATGGATTACTGCCAAGTCCCATTTTGTAATATTAAAAACCGCCATTCGTTGGCAAGCAGTCGGATAAGACACACAGCGGTAAGTAGAAAATTTGTCATCTTGTCATTTTGTAATGTGATTTTATTAACCTGTAACCTGATTTAGAAATAAACCACCCAACCTTCCATCAAATAAACTGACATCAATTGTTTATAACTGGGTGTGTTAAATTCGCAAGTCCGAGCCAACGACAGTAATATTTTGACTTGTTATACTCAGTTGAGCAGAGCCCACAGAGTATATTAACTTTGATTGGATAACGGTTGGTTGTACAGGTATAAAGGAATCGAGATAGATATATATATCAAAATCATCAGTATCGAAAAAAAATTTGATTGAGCCATGTCCGTCCGTCTGTCCCTTAACACGATAACTTGAGTAAATTTTGAGGTATATTGATGAAATTTAGTACGCCCTCATCTCAGATCGCTATTTAAAATGAACGAGATCGGACTATAACCACGCCCACTTTTTCGATATCTAAAATTTCGAAAAACCGAAAAAATGCGACAATTCATTGCCAAAGACGAATAAAGCGATGAAACTTGGTACGTGAGTTGAACTTATGACGCAGAATAGAAAATTGGTAAAATTTTGGACAAAAGAAGGTAATTTAAAAGTTTTGTAAGCTGTAATTTGGCAGTCGTTGAAGATATCATGATGAAATTTGGCAGGAACGTTACTCCTATTACTATATGTATGCTTAATAAAAATGAGCAAAATCGGATGACGAGAACGCCCACTTAAATTTTTTTTTTTAAGTTAAATTTTAACAACAAATTTAATATCTTTACAGTATATAAGTAAATTATGTCAAAATTCGAATCCAGTAATGATATGATGCAACAAAATACAAAAATAAAAGAAATTTTCAAAATGGGCGTTCATTTAATTTGTCTAGGATACATTTAATGCCATAAGTCGAACAAAAATTTACCAATTCTTGCTTAGACTCTAGGACGATAACTGTTTTCTGTGAAAAAGGGCGAAATCGGTTGAAGCCATGCCCAGTTTTTATACACAGTTGACCGTCTGTCCTTCCGCTCGGCCGGTAACACGATAACTTCAGCAAAAATCGATATATCTTTACTAAACTCGGTTCACGTAATTATCTGAACTCACTTTGTATTGATGTAAAAAATGGCCGAAATCCGACTATGACCACGCCTAATTTTTCGATATCGAAAGTTACGAAAAATGAAAAAAATGCCATAATTCTATACCAAATACGAAAAAACGGATGATTTGGTTTGGTTTAATTGGATTGGTTTAATGACGCAAAATATAACTTTAGAAAAAAACTTTGCAAAATGGGTGTGACACCTACCATATTAAGTAGAAGAAAATGAAAAAGTTCTGCAGGGCGAAGTCAAAAGCCCTTGGAATCTTGGCAGGAATACTGTTCGTGGTATTGCATATATAAATAAATTAACGGTACCCGACAGATGATGTTCTGGGTGAACCTCGTCCACATTTTGGTCAATATCTCGAAAACGCCTTCACGTATACAACTAAGGGCCACTCCCTTTTAAAACCCTCGTTGATAACTTTAATTTGATACCCATATCGTACAACCACATTCTAGAGTCACCCCTGGTCCACTTTTATGACGATATCTCGAAAATACGTCCACCTATAGAACTAAGGCCCACTCCCTTTTAAAATACTCATTATCGCCTTTGGTTTGATACCCATATTGTACAAACGCATTCTAGAGTCAACCCTGGTCCACCTTTATAACGTTATCCCGACAAGGCGTCCACCTAAAGAACTAAGGCGCACTCCATTTTAAAATATTCTTTAGCACCTTTCATTTGATACCCATATCGTACAAAGAAATTCTAGAGTCGCCCCTGGTCCACCTTTATGGCGATATCTCAAAAAGGCGTCCACCTATAGAACTAAGAATCACGCCCTTTCAAAATACTCATTAACACCTTTCATTTGATACCCATATCTTACAAAAACAAATTCTAGGGTCAACCCTGGTCCACCTTTATAAATATATCCCGAAAAGGCGTCCACCTATAGAACTAAGGCCCACTCCCTTTTAAAATACTCATTATCACCTTTGGTTTGATACCCATATTGTACAAACGCATTCTAGAGTCAACCCTGGTCCACCTTTATAACGATATCCCGAAAAGGGGTCTACCTATAGAACTAAGACGCACGCCCTTTTAAAAGACTCATTAACACCTTTAATTTGATACCCATATCTTACAAACAAATTCTAGAGTCACCCCTGGTCCACCTTTATAACTAACTATATCCCGAAAAGGCTTCCACCTATAGAACTAAGGCCCACTCCCTTTTAAAATACTCATTAGCACCTTTCATTTGATACGCATATCGTACAAACACATTTTAGAGTCACCCCTGGTCCACTTTATGGCGATATCTCGAAAAGGTGTCCACCTATAGAACTAAGGCCCACCCCTATTAAAATACTCATTATCACCTTTGGTTTGATACCCATTTTGTACAAACGCATTCTAGAGTCAACACTGTAGTGGAATTCACTAACTTATAACGATGCGATTTGTCGAGATTTTAATTAACGATTTTGTCGCTTGCCTTATCGATTGTACTATTCACTAACTTAGTTTTAACGACTCGAAATAAATGGCATTTAAATTTCGTTTTAATAGTAGAAAGGTGGCAGCACAGCTTAGCGAAACCTAAACAATGCGAAAAGAACAAAAGGGATGCCAAAAATAAATAAATTCGGTATACTAACTGCTTTTAAAAGCCATTATTGTGCAAGTTTTTACATATTTCAACAAAAGATAAGTAAATGCGGTATTAATTTCTTTTTTCTCTGTGGATATCGCAATTATTCTTTTACCCCTTCATCAAGTTCAGAAATAATATCATGAGCTAAGTCTGGGGTTAGTCGGTACAACTTTCGAAACTCCATTGCATGCAAGTGGAATGGGTTATCTACTTCTCTAAGGAGGTGTCTGTCCACTGGCGATGGACTTAGTAATTCTTCATATTGTGATAAAACGTACGCCAAGTACACAAATGCCATTTGATTTATAAATAAATCAACTTTTCGTGTTTGAAAGTATTTAGTTAAAGTTCCGATTTCCTTTTTTTAACTAAAATTTCCAGAAATGTTAATTTCGTGATTTTTAACGCAGCCCATTTACTTGCCGTTTATTTAGCAACACAGCTGATCGTCGATAAACGAATATCGATACAAAATAGTTACTGAATAACGAAATCGTTATAGTTATCGATTCACAAATAAAGCGATGGCAAATGTCGTTAAAAAAGTTAGTGAATTCCGCTACTGGTCCACCTTTATAACGATATCACGAAAAGGCGTCCACCTATAGAACTAAGATCCACTCCCTTTTAAAATACTCATTAGCACCTTTCATTTCATACCCATATCGTACAAACAAATTCTAGAGTCACCCCGGGTCCACCTTTATGGTGATATCTCGAAAAGGTGTCCACCTATAGAACTAAGGCCAACGGCCATTTAAAATACTCATTAACACCTTTCATTTGATACCCATATCTTACAAACAAATTCTAGAGTCACCCCTGGTCCACCTTTATGGCGATACCTCGAAAAGGCGTCCACCTATAGAACTAAGGCCCACTCCCTTTTAAAATACTCATTAAAACCTTTCATTTGTACCCATATCGTACAAACAAATTCTAGAGTCGCCCCTGGTCCAACTTTATGGTGATATCTCGAAAAGGTGTCCACCTATAGAACTAAGGCAAACGGCCTTTTAAAATACTCATTAACACCTTTCATTTGACTGGACCTGCTTCAAGCATTATGTAATGACGCCGTAGCAAAAATAAAGGAATGTATCGTACAAACAAATTCTAGAGTCATCCCTGGTCTACCTTTATGGCGATATCTCGAAAAGGTCTCCACCTATAGAACTAAGGCCCACTCCCTTTTAAAACACTCACTAACGCCCTTCATTTGATACCCATATCGTACAAACAAATTCTAAAGTCACCCCTGGTCCACCTTTATGGCGATATCTCGAAAAGGCCTCCACCTATAGAACTAAGCCCTTTTAAAATACTCATTAACACCCTTCATTTCATACCAATATCGTACAAACAAATTATCCCACCTTTATGACGCTATCCCTAAATGGCGTCCACCCATAGAACTATGGCCTACTCCCTCTTAAATACTATTTAGTACTTTCCATTTGATACACATGTCATACAAACACATTCCAGGGTTACCCTAGGTTCATTTTCCTACATGGTGATTTTCCCTTATTTTGTCTCCATAGCTCTCAGCTGAGTATGTAATGATCGGTTACACCCGAACTTAGCCTTCATTACTTGTTTTCAAATTGTTTTTACTACCAACGAATATCGGCTGGGCTTCTGAGAATAGGCATTGACATATTCATCTCAGCTCATACAGATAAATATTATGTAACTAATTCTCCTATAATTTCGATGTTTAACGTATTCCCTTTTAAAATCGGCAGGAATGACTATAAATCTGATCTATGTTTTCTCCGCGCTAACTGCGAGAAAGAAAAGTAGAGGTCAACTGTTTGGCTAATTTTCGTATATTCACGATAACACTTTGCGATTTGTTTTACAAAATATTTACAATTAGCGATAGACGTTGGTCACCCTGTGTTGGTGAAAACAAAATTTTAAATCAGCAGTGGAACCAGAAACGGGACATCCGGAAATCAGCTTTCGACTTTGACATTAGCCCATTGATTTACAAAAACAAAGTGCATGGTGTATTTACTTATGTTAGTTTGTATGTCACCGTGCTGCCACTTTGTATGGTTCGGTATGATTTAAATTAAAGCTGTCCGAAAGATTGTTGCAGTCCAGGTAAAATCTAACCTAACGGAAGATGGTGAAGACGGTACTAAGCGTGCTTCATTTGCAAAAGTTAAGCTTTGGTTATGCACTAACCCGTTATTAAAACTTAAACAAAAAATTCTCAGTTTTTCACTAAATTTCTATCTATACTTTTCTGGAAATTTATCTGACTACTTATATATATTTTATATATATTTATTGAATGTTATAAAATCAAAATAGAATATCATCACGATTACTCATAGCCGCACCCTGTTTATTGAGTAGTGTACAATTGTGTAATTTTCATTTTAAAAGCTCTTATTGAAAACAGCTATTAGTGCATAAGACGACCCCGTAAACTTTTTATACTCAGTTGAGCAGAGCTCACAGAGTATATTAAGTTTGATTGGATAACGGTTGGTTGTACATATATAAAGGAATCGAGATAGATATAGACTTCCATATATCAAAATAATCAGGATCGAAAAAAAATTTGATTGAGCCATGTCCGTCCGTCCGTCCGTTAACACGATAACTTGAGTAAATTTTGAGGTATCTTTGGTATGTAGGTTCCTGAGCACTCATCTCAGATCGCTATTTAAAATGAACGATATCGGACTATAACCACGCCCACTTTTTCGATATCGAAAATTTCGAAAAACCGAAAAAGTGCGATAATTCATTACAAAAGACCGATAAAGCGACGAAACTTGGTAGATGAGTTGAACTTATGACGCAAGATACAAAATTAGTAAAACTTTGGACAATGGGCGTGGCACCGCCCACTTTTAAAAGAAGGTAATTTAAAACTTTTGCAAGCTGTAATTTGGCAGTCGTTGAAGGTATCATGATGAAATTTGGCAGGAACGTTGCTCTTATTACTATATGTACGCTTAATAAAAATCAGCAAAATCGGAGAAGGACCACGCCCACTTTTAAAAAAAAATTTTTTTAAAGTAAAATTTTAACAAAAAATTTAATATCTTTACAGTATATAAGTAAATTATGTCAAGATTCAACTCCAGTAATTATATGGTGCAACAAAATACAAAAATAAAAGAAAATTTAAAAATGGGCGTGGCTCCGCCCTTTTTCATTTAATTTGTCTAGGTTACTTTTAACGCCATAAGTCGAACAAAAATTAACCAATCCTTTTGAAATTTGGTAGGGGCATAGATTTTATGGCGTTAACTGTTTTCTGTGAAAATGGGCGAAATCGGTTGATGTCACGCCCAGTTTTTATACACAGTCGTCCGTCTGTCCTTCCGCATGGCCGTTAACACGATAACTTGAGCAAAAATCGATATAAATTTACTAAACTCAGTTCACGTACTTATCTGAACTCACTTTATCTTGGTATGAAAAATGAACGAAATCCGACTATGACCACGCCCACTTTTTCGATATCGAAAATTACGAAAAATGAAAAAAATGCCACAATTCTATACCAAATACGAAAAAAGGGATGAAATATGTTAAGGTAATTGGATTGTTTTATTGACGCGAAATATAACTTTAGAAAAAACTTTATAAAATGGTTGTCACACCTACCATATTAAGTAGAAGATAATGAAAAAGTTCTGCAGGGCGAAATAAAAAACCCTTAAAATCTTGGCAGGTATTACATATATAAATAAATTAGCGGTATCCAGCAGATGATGTTCTGGGTCACCCTGGTCCACATTTTGGTCGATATCTGGAAAACGCCTTCACATATACAACTACCACCACTCCCTTTTAAAACTCTCATTAATACCTTTAATTTTATACCCATATCGTACAAACTCATTCTAGAGTCACCCCTGGTCCACCTTTATGGCGCTATTTAGAAAAGGCGAACACCTATAGAACGAAGGCCCACTCCCTTTTAAAAATACTCATTAACACCTTTCATTTGATACCCATATCGTACAAACAAAGACTAGAGTCACTCCTGGTCCAGAAAGGCCCACTCCCTTTTAAAATACTCATTAACTCCTTTCGTTTGATACCCATATTGAACAAACGAATTCTAGAGTCACCCCTGGCCCACCTTTATGGCGATATCTCGAAACGGCGTCCACCTATGGAACTAAGGATTGCTCCCTTTTAAAATACTCATTAACACCTTTCATTTGATACCCATATCGTACAAACGCATTCTAGAGTCACACCTGGTCCATCTTTATGGCGATATCTCGAAAAGGCGTCCACCTATAGAACTAAGGCCCACTCCCTCTTAAAATACTCATTAACTCTTTTCGTTTGATACCCATATTGCACAAATGAATTCTAGAGTCACCCCTAGTCCATCTTTATGGCGATATCTCGAAAAGGGGTCCACCTATAGAACTAAGCCCTTTTAAAATAATCATTAACTCCTTTCATTTGATACCCATATCATACAAACAAATTCTAAAGTCACCCCTGGTCCACCTTTATGGCGATATCTCGGGAAGGCGAACACCTATAAAACGAAGGCCCACTCCCTTTTAAAAATACTCATTAACACCTTTCATTTGATACCCATATTGCACAAACGAATTCTAGAGTCACCCCTGGTCCACCTTTGTGGCGATATCTCGAAACGGCGTCCACCTATGGAACTAAGGATTACTCCCTTTTAAAATACTCATTAACACCTTTCATTTGATACCCATATCGTACAAACGCATTCTAGAGTCACACCTGGTCCATCTTTATGGCGATATCTCGAAAAGGCGTCCACCTATAGAACTAAGGCCCACTCCCTCTTAAAATACTCATTAACTCCTTTCGTTTGATACCCATATTGCACAAACGAATTCTAGAGTCAACCCTGATCCACCTTTATGGCTATATCCCTAAATGGCGTCCATGGCCCACCTTTATGGCGATATCTCGAAACGGCGTCCACCTATAGAACTAAGGCTCACTCCCTTTTAAAATACTCATTAACACCTTTCGTTTGATGCCCATATTGTGCAAACAAATTCTAGGCTCACCCCTGGTCCACCTTTATGGCGATATCTCGAAACGGCGTCCACCTATGGAACTAAGGATTACTCCCTTTTAAAATGCTCATTACCACCTTTCATTTGATACCCATATCGTACAAACGCATTCTAGAGTCACCCCTGGTCCATCTTTACGGCGATATCTCGAAAAGGCGTCCATCTATAGAACTTAGGTCCACGCCCTTTTAAAATACTCATTAATACCTTTCATTTGATACCCATATCGTACAAACGCATTCTAGAGTCAACCCTGATCCACCTTTATGGCTATATCCCTAAATGGCGTCCATGGCCCACTCCCTCATAAAATACTCTTTAATGCCTTTCATTTGATACACATGTCATACAAACACATTCCAGGGTTTCCCTCGGTTCATTTTCCTACATGGATATTTTCCCTTATGTTGTCACCATAGCTCTCAACTGAGTATGTAATGTTCGGTTACACCCGAACTTAACCTTCCTTACTTGTTTGTTTTTAATATAAGTATTCAAATATGTAAGTGTGAATGTACTTTTATACCCAGCTGAGCAAACCTTACAGAGTTCTTCTATCTTAATGAAATTTGTTGTATAGGTTCGCTGTCACTTTATTATTAGTCGCTACGTTTTTTTTAATGAACAAAATTGAACGATAACCACGTCCACTTTGTATATATAAATATAATTTTGGAAAACAGAAAAAAAAGGTTATTAAATTAATAATCCAAATTAAGATTCGTCATAACAGGCAATAGCTATGCAAAAAGAAACTTAACGTGAATGATGTTTTACTTCCGAAATACCATTATTGGAGAAAAGGACAATTTTTTTTAAAATGGGCCCAAAAGTTTTACTATATGGATATATTTATTTGAATGCTTATAACTTTTGTATTAGTTCATCGATTTTGTTGAATGAAAGCTTATTTTTTGTAATAAAACAGAATTCTGCAAAAAATAGTTTTCGAGATCCTTCCTTGTAAAGTACAAATTTTTTTTATATTTAAAAAAAAAAATTGAAAAAATCCGTGATGATTGTTCATTATTTTGAATCTGCAGGGCCTAGCAAAAAATGTTGTATGCACAGTTTATAGCAAATTTTATTACCTTTTAAAAGCTTAAACCGTTTTGGAATTGCTCAATTGGTTTTTGAGACATATATGATTAAGCGGACCCAATTTTTTTTTTTTTCTTTTTTTTTGGAAAAACGGTTATTCGTAAATATCTCAAAAACGTTACCTCTGAATCAGGGGGTGAATTTACATAGGAATTTCATAATGGCGTCTCTGGTGAATTTTGGCTGTAAACCAGTGTAATTAGTGTCAAAGGCCTAAAACTAAATGAACTGCACGATAAAAGCTCACAGTTTAGTATATAATGCTGGGTTACACCCGCGCCTAGACTTCCTTACTTGTTTATTTTCCATTACTGCTTCATGTTACTCATGTGGCACGAACACAAAGCTGATTTGTCTCAAAGGGATTTCAATTGATGCCACTTGTGCCGACTACAGCTGCTATCTCTCCTCCATTTATTCCGCACAAACGACAATGCCGAACATCAACCCAGCTATTCAATGCTTCTCATGATATATTACAGGCTGGTCTGAAGAGATCTCGCGATATTATTTCAAACAGTATAGATCGCGAATGTTATACATACATACATACATCATTTCAAGTTTTCTTTCCCCCTGATGTAATATGGATAATAAGAAATTATTTCTAAACCAACTTTTTTAATGAAAAACTAAATGCATGACGATGTTTTAAGATGTTTTTTAGCTTACCATTTCATAAAAATTATTCTTTAAATTGAGGAAAATTTAATTTTAATGAGTAAGAATTTCTTATTTTAACATTTACTAGTTAGCTCAGTGAATAAGAGCGGTCGACTGTAAAGTTGATGACCTTGACTAGAAATCCACGGCCGGGACTGTTTCTTTATTTTTTATGCAATATTTTCCATTAAAAAAACAAAAAAACTATTCCAATAACCAAAAAAAAAAATTGTAATAATTTTTAAGAAAAGTACTTGTCCAGTTTTCTCTTATTTTAATAGCTAGCGAGTATATGTATTTTATTCATAAAAACATGCGAGGGTATTTAGGACATCTTAGCCGTGCCACATTTTCGGGCTATTAAAATAAAAGTCAAGGAGACACACAAATATTTTCGAAAATCATGCTTAAAATCGGTTAGGATTTAAATGTTAAGAAGCTTTCCACGGTTTGTACGGGACAAATCGTATGCGTTTTTCCGGTTTTCGGCCATAAATAAACACAAACCATATGTACCTTTATACAATAATGCATTTCATTCATTAATATTGCGTGGTATATGTCTAAATAAAAAATAGAAACTTGCTTTCAAAATACATATGTATTTGTAATGTGTGTGAAAAATCCAAAATATGTACATAAGCATACGGGACAGGAAAAATTCACCGCATTTTGTGGTCACTGTGAATCAGGTGAAATTTCAGCGAAACTAATAACATTTGAATAAAAAGTATATTGGTTAGTATTTGTATCAAAGTTTGTA
Organism: Eurosta solidaginis; assembly: GCF_040869045.1. Classification (NCBI taxonomy): domain Eukaryota; kingdom Metazoa; phylum Arthropoda; class Insecta; order Diptera; family Tephritidae; genus Eurosta; species Eurosta solidaginis. The sequence continues at coordinate 93,807,193 of NC_090321.1, forward strand.
AAAATAACATAACTCTGAACTCATTCAGCTATTCAATTTTCAGGAATAAAAGGAATGGGTGAAACGAAGCTAAGGTTGGTGCATATGTGGTTTTTAGGTATATTTTGTTCCTTTAAAAAATTTCTATTTATTTTTTGTGTGTTAATTTTGTTTTAATTTTAAATTCTACTTGCTTTGTGCATTGAGATGCTAAATTTTAAGATGTTTAGATTTGCATTGAAACAAATTTACGACCCTATTCACGAAAAACTTTACGCTGCTTGCCCACCGATAAATAGCTCTGAAAATTTCTTCTTTATACGTTGTATGCACAATTTTAGAAAACCCAAACCTAAAACACTTTATTTTAAAGTGCCATGCATACGAAGTAACACTTTTCATTACATTTTTCATTGGGGAAATTGTGTTTACGAGATAGTAAGCCTTCTTTGCTTTGCTGATCCTACTCTTTAAAGTTAATGTACTATGAAGTAAATGCCAACTGACTTCGCCCTTAGAGAATTTCGGCAACAAATATACATGTTACCTTTATGGAACTCAGATGGGACCCGGAAACTTTGTAAGTTTCCTCTTTTTTCGACTAGGACCATCCAACATCTTACATCAAACCATTTTACCTAACATCTCTCACTATGTCATAACGATTCAAGAGGAGAACAATTTTAACATTCTGACTTCACTTGCACTCATAAGTCTTTAAAATTTTCTAAACAAATTCTCTTAGATTTACTTAACTTACTTAATTGGGGCTTTACCGTTTATACGGTTATGGCCGTCCAACAACGCGGGCCAGTCGCTTCTTCGCTCTTCCAACTGACGCAAATTGGTCTCACCAAGGTAGTTTAAATCGTTTTCCACCTGGTCCTTCCAGCGGAGTGGCGGCCACCCTCAGCCTCTGCTTCCAAAAACACTTTCATAACCGGAGCATCATCTTTCATTCGCATAACATGGCCTAGCCAGCGTAGCCGGAAAAACAACTGGTACGATGAAGAATACCACGTTACAACCGAAAGAAAAGACGCTGCCTACAGGGCTACGTTAAAAGTGAGAGCAACAAGGGGAGTATGTTAACGCTATCGCGAGTTGAAGTGAACAACAACAAGGCAGTGGGCGCTGATGGATTGTCTGCGGAGCTATTCAAATAAATGTATCCTACAGCTCACAAAAGCGAAAGATTTATGTATCCGATAGGTTTAACTTACTTATGTGATATCGTAAACTACAGTATTCCGTATAGTACCCAGTAGGAGTTCGTAAGTACCCTTTGCTTAGATTAATGAGTTTAGCTGATACTCTCGTTGCTGCGAGTACACAAAATTTTGCCTTTTTTCCCTGGGAATTCAATCCTGTGTTGTGTGAACTGCCTTGTTTCCCAGTTACTTATTGATTCTCGAACGTGTGCCCTTGTGAGTCCACAGAAGTTCTCTGGACCATACTGCTTTACTTTTATAGCAGCCTGCTTGGCTAGGTAGTCTGCTTGCTCATTCGATTCATGTCCTTGATGCCAGGGAACCCATATTTACAAAACATAATTTTTGGCTCCCTGATCATTTGGGACTCCTTTGAATTCTACCGCAAACTTCTATTGCTTGGATTTCTGTCTGAAAAATAGTGGGGTAGCATCCAAAAGGTATCAGTTTTCTGAAGAAATAGTTCAGTCGCTAACTGCCACCGAAATTTTGCATGTCTTTTGAAAATTCAAACCTCAATCTAATTGCATCGAAGAACACAAGACTAGGGAAACGGTTGTATTTTCCCATTCCTCTTCTTAAGATTTTCTTTTCTCTACAAGTACACACTCATATGGGGTATTCCATCCCATATCTACCAATTTTGAACCCGATCCCTTTAGAATTGGCTGAAAGTTTTTCTTCTTTTTCTAGCTTACGAAAGACGTTTTTCAGAATGTTTTCAAATATTTTCATCCAACTCAAAAAAAGTTATGAATTTTTAAAAAAACACAGTTTTTGTTTTCAAAATGCTATAACTTTTTCAAAAATTGATTAAAGTTTTCTTTTTTCAATTAAATTGGTCGAAATGGGATGGAATACCCCATATATTCTTTAAGCATCAAGTAGCCGTTTAGAATGGCACGACAACGTGTGCCATTTCAACAAGTGTAGTCCTGACAGACAAGCAGACAGCAACATTCCCATCCACTCCGCTTCACTCAATTTCACTCTACTCATTGACTGAAGTTGCTTCCAACACAAACAACCAGTTCAAGTAACCATGAGAGGCACTTCATACATCAACGTTAAAATTGAAAGACGCAAAACTTCGGAAGGATGGAGAAAATAAACGATAAAAAAGTCGTAAAAAGGAGTGAGAAAAATTGTTAGCTATTTTAATGGTTGGTGGCGTCTATACATACCTATGTGCATATGTGTGTACGATAGTTTGAGAACTGGTTCGTTGGCATTCCTGAAATCGAATTCAGTCCAAGAAGAAAAATAAACGTAACAAGTAAGGAAGGCTAAGTTCGGGTGTAACCGAACATTACATACCCAGCTGAGAGCTTTGGACGCAAAATAAGGGAAAATCACCATGTAGGAAAATGAACCTAGGTTAACCCTGGAATGTGTTTGTATGACATGGGTATCAAATGGAAGGTATTAAATAGTATTTTAAAAAGGAGTGTGGCATAGTTCTATAAGTGGACGCCATTTCGGGATATCGCCATAAAGGTTGACCAGGGGTGACTCTAGAATGTGCTTGTACGATATGCCATACTGCTCGTTGTATTACATATATAAATAAATTAGCGGTATACAACAGATGATGTTCTGGGTCACCCTGGTCCACAGTTTGGTCGAAATCTGGAAAACGCCGTCACATATACAACTACCACCACTCCCTTTTAAAACTCTCATTAATACCTTTAATTTGATACCAATATCGTACAAACTAATTCTAGGGTGACTCCTGGTCCACCTTTATGGCGATATCTCGAAACGGCGTTCACCTATGGAACTAGGGATCACTCCCTTTTAAAATACTCATTAACACCTTTCGTCTGATACCCATTTTGTACAAACAAAGTCTAGAGTCACCCCTGGTCCACCTTTGGCGATATCTCGAAAAGGCGACCACCTATAGAACGAAGGCCCACTCCCTTTTAAAAATGCTCATTAACACCTTTCATTTGATACCCATATCGTACAAGCAAAGTCTAGAGTCCACCTTTGTGGCGATATCTCGAAAAGGCGACCACCTATAAAACTACCACCACTCCCTTTTAAAACCCTCATTAATACCTTTAATTTGATACCAATATCGTACAAACACATTCTAGAGTCACCCCTGATCCACCTTTATGGCGATATCCATAAATGGCGTACACCTATAGAACTATAGCCCACTCCCTCATAAAATACTCCTCAATGCCTTTCATTTGATACACATGTCATACAAACACAGTCCAGGGTTTCCCTCGGTTCATTTTCCTACATGATTATTTTCCCTTATGTTGTTACCATAGCTCTCAACTAAGTATGTAACGTTCGGTTACACCCGAACTTAACCTTCCTTACTTGTTTTTCATATAGAATTATGGCATTTTTTTTCATTTTTCGTAATTTTCGATATCGAAAAAGTGGGCGTGGTCATAGTCGGATTTCGGCCATTTTTTATACCAAGATAAAGTGAGTTCAGATAAGCACGTGACTAAGGTTAGTAAAGATATATCGATTTTTGCTCAGGTTATCGTGTTACGGGCCGAGCGGAAGGACAAAGGGCGATTGTGTATAAAAACCGGACGTGGCTTTAACCGACAGCGCCCATTTTAACAGAAAACAGTTATCGTCATAGAATCTATGCCCCTACCAGATTTCACAAGGATTGGTTAATTATTGTTCGACTTATGGAATTAAAAGTATTCTAGACAAATTAAATGAAAAAGGGCGGAGCCACGACTATTTTGAAAATTTCTTTTATATTTGTATTTTGTTACACGATATCATTACTGGAGTTGAATGTTGACATAATTTACTTGTATACTGTAAAGATATAAAATTTTTTGTTAAAATTTGACTTAAAAAAAATTTTTTTTTAAGTGGGCCTGTTCGTCATCCGATTTTGCTAATTTTTATTTAGCACACATATAGGAATAGGAGTAACGCTCTTGCCAAATTTCATCATGATTTCGTCGGATTTCGTTCATTTTAAATAGCGATCTGAGATGAGTGCCCAGGAACTTACACACCAAATTTCATCAAGATACCTCAAAATTTACTCAAGCTATCGTGTTTACGGACGGACGGACATGGCTAAATAAATTTCTTTTTTCGCCCAGATCATTTTGATATATAGAAGTCTATATCTATCTCGATTAGTTTATGCCGTTAGGGATTACCGTTATGCGAACAAAGTTAATATACTCTGTGAGCTCTGCTCAGCTGAGTATAAAAACAATGGTATACAACAACACCGAGTAAAACCCATTCTGCGGTATGTGGTTCCCTTTGACACGCTTCTAAAGAATGCTGCACATGCAGTAATCAATAAACCTACATACTCGTTTATGTGTTTTCTTATGTTGGTAAACGTGCGGTGTCAGCTGTTGTTGACAACATACTGCAATAACAACAAAGCGCATAACACCGCTGTTACTAACGATGGCAATAGCAATTGTCCTGGCATTGGCACTGGTGTTGGCAGCAACAGCAGCGAACATAATTTTCTTTCCCTTTGTTCTCTTTGGAGCACCAGCGACAACTGCAATGACAGCACAAACAACATGAACATTAGCAAGAAAAAATAAACGCAATTACTTTATACAATAATACTAAAAATCAGCTGAATTTTGTATTTATTTAAACACAATGTGAAAACAGTGCCAAATTACGGATGTGACAACATATTGAAATTAAGATTCGGGCCCTTAAAAAATGAAAATTAGTTTGAAAAGTTTACCGCCCGAATACCTGAGGATGTGAATTATGTTATACTATGTTTTCACTAACAGCCTGATTCTAATGTGTTAACAACTTTCTTCATGTGGCAACCTTTGCACCCTTTTGATATTATGCCAACGAAAGTAGCCGGATAATTGGTTACCCATTAAAATAGGTGGTAACATCGATTTAACCACACAAAAGCTGTTGTTTAGAAAAAGGCAATACTGAAAAATAAAGAATTGTAAGCGCAAATAAGTAAACATAATAGTAAAAAAGTGTTGCCTCTTGATATACATTGAAACTTTATCGTTTTATTCCTCAGGATGTCTTTATTTTATTTTCGATATTTAGTTCGTCTTACAAAATGGCAACTTGTCCTTTTTGGCTGGCACAGGAAGAAGAAGGAAATCTGTGAATTTAGCTGCGCTTCCCTCTTTTTGACATTTTTACATTTTCTTTTATACTCGACATCCTATGCCAGGGTTGCTATGTACAGGGTTGCTTATATGAATAAAACTTAAAACTAAAGGTGACATTACCAACTTAAGGTGACATTACAACATATTTGTTTACATTATGTACTTTCACAGTATATATTACAATATAGCTATGTAAAAACTTATGCATAAATAAATAAAAAAATATATACACATCGTCCCATTTATTCGTTAACCTCGTATCTACGACTAACATATTTTCGGTAAAGCCATGGCGGAACCATACAAGGTGACAGCATGGTGAAATACCTAGAAACATAAATAAAAATTCCATGTAAGTACTTTGTGTTTGTAAATTCGATGGACAAATGTCAAAATCGCACTGCGCCGGAAGTTGATGTATCAAATCAAATAAAAAGTTTATATTCAGCTGTCCCATGCTATATAAAAGCAGTTTCCACTAGTTTTTTTTTAAGCCAAATCTGACCTCACATAAGCGTAATTTGTCCATAGTGTAGCCGAGCTGATAGAAAATGCCAGAATATGCTTTGAATATGTTTATTTCTTTCCCTTTTTGGGATAGATTGGTGTTCGCAGGCGAGTCTTGCAATCGAGGATAAGCGAAATGCGAATGAGGCCAATGTAAACGCTTTCAAATGCGTCATTTGGGCTTAAAATTTGGTTTATAAATGTTCAACAATGATCATCCATCCATCCGCCCCTTTGTCCCCTATCGGTCCGAAGGCTTATCCTCATATGTATTCTTGCAATTACTTTCATTTGTTGTAATGGATGACAAGCTACTTTTCCTGACCAAGAGTAAAGTTTATATAAAAAATAGGCATAGGTATATAACCACGCCTTCTTTTCATGTATCAGATATTTCCTATAAATTGATTTATTCGATATTCTGATGCCTCATTGAGCTAATATCTTCAAACATGGCATGTAGGTTGGCTACATGCAGCTAACTCAATAAACATAAAAATTTTGAAAAGCGGGCGTGGCCATGCATACCTTATCGAGCGTATCTAAGAAACTGATAAAAGTAGGGCTCTTTCGAACTGTAGGCTGAGACCCGAGAGTGTGTCGGGTCTAGGCGAAATTATATTGAAGACCTGCGTTCTTATTCTGTAACTCGCGTCGAAATGAAATTTTTTTCAAATCCGAAGCGATGTTCTTTCGAGTCGAGTTACATAATAAGGCGCCTGATGATCTCTCGCCTGATACTCATATTGTAGTGGTCAAAACTTTGATGTGTGATGGTGGAGGGGAGAAAGGGGGGCTATCATGCCACGTCGCTGTTCACAAAAAGAGGCGCCAAATGAGCGGAAACACAAAAAATTGCTGGAAAATTTGAAGTTTCTTCATGTTTGATTTCTTTAAAATATATTTCAACAAAATTCTGAACAAGGGCGTTCTTCAAATCATTTCTGAAATAGGGCGATTTTTTTAAGTTTTCTGAGATAGAGCGCTTTTGAACTGGCAGCCTAGGTAGAGTGATATTAATATTTCTGTTAAAAATTACCGAAATTGGTAAAGGACCACGACCACTTCTGTGTAGAACATTCTTCAAATAATCGTAGAATAACATAATGGCCAGTATCTACAGTAAGAATAATTTTATATCAATGATTTTTAACTCTTAAGACGCTGTTGGTACGAAGGGGATTATTATGTTTAACGATCAGTGACTATCAAACGATAACTATGCAACTGTCAAACAATTTCTAAAAATTATAATAAAATATGGATTTTACGAGTACTTTTTATCGCTATATATTGCATATGTCATTAATCCGACCCACCACGCCAGAGCTATTGCGATTTAAAAAATGAGTTTTCATCACGGATCGTAAAACATAATATTGACCCAGTTCGAAACCTGCTGGGCTACCAACAAAGGCTATTCCACACTACTTACTCCCTTAGCAGGTATCTTAGCGCAACTTTTCAAGGAAAGCGTACTTAATTTAAAATAAATAAATGCAAGCGCGATAACTTCCGAAGGGATTTTAGGCGGAGATTCTCTTCCAATTTGCGTCGTGCTCCTTTTAGTTTTTCCTACAAATTGGCGAGACCTACATGTTTTACGACGACTCCGAACGCCATCAGCAAGGCAGATGAATTTCACCCGAGAAGCTTTTCAAGGCAGAAATACACTCGGAGTGTTTGCCAAATCGCTGCCGAGGGCGACCCCGCTTAGAAATACTTTTTTATAATTGAAAAAACTTGTTTATAAATTGTTGATGTTGCTTTGACCGGGGCTTGAACCAGGATCTTCGGTGTAGGCGGTGCACGCTACCACCACACCACGCCGGCCATTGACTAAATTGCACAATATTTTATGCTAATTCAATAAAGTTTAATTAAATTTTTATACAACAACACCAGAAACAAACATAACTAGCAGAGTAACACAAAGTCAACTAAAATGAAAACCTTCTTTTGGTTTCCATGATAGTTGGTTCTAAGCGCTCCAGACCAGAAACTGTGCCTTTGAAAGTTTCTTCTTGCTATCGTAAATCAGTTATATGTAACCGTCACATTGAAAATAGTTGTTTTTTGTTTGTCCTTTGAACAAAATCGTATTTATTTAGAGCGATTAGGATACAGATATATTTTGAGCCACGCGTCCATGCTTGCCTAGATTATTTATCTAAAAACAAAACAAACTTCCCTGATTATGCGGCTGGCAATCATTTTGGGCCTTCTGGCTTCGCCACCCTGCTTAGACTATAATTAAGCCCTGTTTGTGAGAAATGAGTGTAAAAGCTGCCGAACACTTTTGTGCGTCCTTCAGTCGTTTTCCAATCTCATTATCATCATATTGCTTGCCAACAGTGCTACAAAAATGACGAATGAAGCGAAATGTCAGTTGCACATGGCACACTGTAACACCAGCTTCGACATAAAGGTCCTGAATGACTCTTTCGCATACATGCACACATTCTTATTGTAGCCCGTGAAATATGGGATTTTAGTAGAGTGAAAAAAGAATATGTAAAAAAATGGGAAATTTCTCCAATTTAGTGGGCCATACAACGCTGAGTGTGGAAATCTTTGCTATGGTTTTGGAGCCATGCTTGCTCTCTATGGTACATTTGTATGATGTTGTAAGTATGTGCTTGTTGTGCCCTTCAAAATTACTTGTTTTCTGAGCAAGGAAAATGGAAACTGTCAGAAGCACAAATTGTTGTCGTTGATGCTGATCCCACAACCGCCACCAATACAGCTGCCAGCATAGCTGCAGGCAACTGTCAGCGTTAAAAACAAGAGTAAATGGAAGAACAACAAGAGCGACAGCAATTTAAGCAGCAAAATATAGAAAAATTAAAAAAGTAAACAAAAAGCGCCACAATAATGATAACGACAGCCGTTGGCAATTGCTGTGAAAATAATTGCGCGCCACAACGACTGGCGCATATTGAATTGGGCGCATGCTGCTGCTGCCATAGTCACAGCAGCTGCTGCATGCTTATTGCCGGCGCGGTTTTGTGTGCTGTCGAATGCGTGTCACAATTTATGATACTGGCGTCCTCCTCCCCTACCATTCCTCTCTTTCTTATTCAGAAAGCAGCCGTTTTCGGCTAGCACATGTGCTACCAACTATTAAGCGTGCACAATTTGCCACCAACTGTTGTAGGCTGCTTGCTTTCTTGCTAGCTGGAGTGCCATTCACAGAGCTTGCCAATGCAGCCAGTGCTGCCAGGCATTATGTATGTACATACGTGTTTATAGCGTACAATACTGGTCGTTGTTCTTTCACATTTGTGGGAGGGCATATGGCATGTGCGTTTCTCTTTTAGGCTGGCAATGCTTTTCGGGCTCTATGCTTTTGTTCGGGCATCGTTAACTGGCACTGATTTCAAGTATTTTACTTACAATGCCATATTTACCCCACAAAAGATTTTTCTACTAGTTTCTAGGAAGTGTAGTTCAGGACTCCTCTTTATCTGATAAACATTGATCGTACACAAACTAATATTGTTCGAATATAATTAAAACATGTAACAAAACAATAATGAAGTTCTTGCGTTAATTGGATAAGGCCAGATAGATAAGTCATTCTACCATCCAAAGTCACCCATCGCAAACAGATTTCGCGCAAAGATCCTGCCATCTGTTTGACCCAAAAAATTTGTCTACGGGTGTAAAAGCCACTATGTAAAGGTTTTGAGGCACTTCATATATTTAATGCCAGGCTATCAAGACAAAAACACCACTTTCATAATTTGGCCTTAAGTTTATAAGGGCAGTCCTTTAATATGAATTTCGTTAGTTTAATTCAGAAAGGCTTTAACCAACATATTTTTTGAAACTGCGATTTTGGTATGATAAATTAAAATACACCCCTAGGAAAAATTTGAAAGTATTGGAATAAATAACACCCCAGTTAACATTTGGAGTCATAAGGGAATCAGAAAATACTTCTAAATCCGAGCTTTATCGCTCATTTTGAGCTTATTGAGGAGTAATATATGAAAGCAGTTCCCTTTTTGTAATGGTCGCGCGATATGGGTTTAATTTATTTATGATATGAGCCTGATATGAGCTGCCTATATGCCGCTATGTCTGAACTTGGTTTCCCCGCAAAACTTATACGGCTGTGCAAAATGACGTTGAGCAACACCATCAGCTCAGTCAGAATTGGGAAGGACCTCTCCGAGCCGTTCGAAACTAAACGAGGTTTCAGACAGGGTGATCCCCTATCATGCGATTTCTTTAATTTGATGCTGGAAAAATTATACTAGCTGCAGAACTTAACCGCACTGGAACAATGTACTATAAAAGCGTGCAATTACTGGCATTTGCATATGACATTGATATCATCGGCCTAAACACCCGCGCTGTTAGTTCTGCTTACTCCAAACTGGAAAAAGCAGCGGTAAAGATGGGTTTGATGGTGAATGAAGACAAAACGAAGTACCTGCTGTCATCCAGCAAAGAGTCAGCGCATACGCGCCTTAGCAAATACGCTGGTGTTGGCAGCCATACTTTCGAAATAGTAAAGGCCTTCGTTTATTTGGGAACCAGCATCAACACTAGCAACAACATCAGCACTGAAATACAGCGAAGATTCAATCTTGCCAATAAATGCTACTTTGGACTAGGTAGGCAATTGAAAATTAAAGTCCTCTCTCGGCGAACGAAAATCATACTCTACAAGTCACTTATCGTACCCGTCCTGCTATATGGGGCAGAAGCATGGACCATGACAACAGCAGATGAAGCGGCTTTGGGAGTGTTCGAGAGAAAAGTTCTTCGAAAGATTTATGGGCCTCTACGCGTTGGAGATGGAGAGTACCGAAGAAGATTTAATGATGAGCTGTACGAGCTATACGCAGACATCAACATAGTCCAGCGAATTAAAACGCAGCGGCTGTGCTGGCTAGGCCATGTTATGCGAATGAAAGATGATGCTCCGGCTAAGAAAGTGTTTCTATCGGAACCCGCCTATGGAAGCAGAGGTAGAGGGCGGCCCCACTCCGTTGGAAGAACCAGGTGGAAAACGATTTAAACTCCCTTGGCGTGACCAATTGGCGCCGGTTGGCGGAGCGGAGGAGCGACTGGCGCGCCTTGTTGGACGGCCATAACCGTTTAGACGGTTAACCGCCAATTAAGTAAGTAAGTAAGTATGAGTCTGAATATGATTCATATAAGACACATATTGGCGTCATGAACAGCTCATTTCCGACACCTTTTGGATTCCGTAAATACACATTTTTAAAGCTTTTCAGAGCCATTTATGAATCTTAACCAGCTTATACAAATATTGCATTTTTGTTTTCAATAAAATTTTGTTTGAAATTCGGGAAGCATATATGTATGTACGAAGCTTTATGTGGAACAATTGTGTTTTGGAAAAGGCGTAGGTTTTGTCTTATTCAGTAGCAATTATGCGGCAAAAATCCCTCAAAAATGTCTGGAGCACTGGTAATTCTGAGAAGTAATGATTTGGCACGACCAGTAACAATAGAATGACTAAATAATATGTCCATGTTGAACAGGAAAGCAGGAAATGCTCTAAACCATTAGGTACATATTAAATTTTTATTCGAATGAAAAATTTTTCTCTTCGTAAGACATGGTGTAAGAATAAGGAAGAGTTCCGTCAAAATAAAAAGATCGAAAGTCTTATTAGTCGCATGATACCCTGCATGTAGTTCCGGACGCAGTCCGGACTAATCATCTTATAAGCAGGCTTTATATATATGTCTTTAGGGTTGTGTCTTCTGTGTGTATGTGTAATTACTACGTAAACACGTTTGTTCCTGCTGGTTTTAATTTCACTTTCTTAAATTTTATTTTACATGCTATGGAGCGTTCAGTTTTTCCAGCTTCACTTATTTTCGTTGCCAAAAGCAAAATTCTCGTGCACTTTACCAAAAAGTTCTTGTCTGCTTTTGACATTTTCGCAAGGTAGCAGCAGTACAAAAAGGTTACCAAATACCATTCCCTCCCTTTAGTTAGTTTATTTTATTTTCCCAGTATATTTTATGTAAAGACCAACATCTTACACTATATTAAATGCTTTCTTTTAGCTCAAAATTCCACAAATGCAGAGGCGTATCAATATTAACGCCAGAATTCTGTTAGAGCTCCCCTTAGAGATCTTCTCAGGGAAGGATAAAATTAAACTGGCTTATTGTTTAGTAGCCAGCTAATGTACTAAATTTCTATTTATATTAAGTATGTTTAAAATTGAACGATTCTTCCACGAAAGCGTAGTGAAAACTATGGAAACAAATATTTCGCATGTGTTATTGTAAAGAGGTGTAGTTCAAAATTTTATTTCATCATACAGTTTCATAATAAAAAATTAAATGCAAAGACGGGTATGCCGGTCAGCTTTGCCCATTGGAGTATTCTATCTAATCTCACCAGCCGGCTATTTTGGGTGTTAACATATCTCTAAAACATACGTTAGGAATACTTTTTCAATTATGTTGTGGTTTTATCGGCCTTTTGATTTGTAACATCATCTGATCGAATCAAGCTCAAGGCCAAAACAATAATAATTTTTATTTGTTAAGACATAATTTTTTCTTTACTGATAATTTTTTTAAATTTGAATGGAAGAAGACAACTGAAATATGTAGCTCGAGCCATTATTATTATTGTTATGTCCTTGAACTCGATTCGAACCCATGGAAATACTTTGCCACTACCACTAAAAAAAATTTGTAATTGACACACACGAGCCGAGCAAAAATTAATTAACTCCATTTGGAAACCGACATGACATGACATGTCTGAGCCATTGAATTGAGATATATCAATGATATTTGATTTAGTCTTTAGACTTTTTGAGGTACCTGGGAAATAAATTTATCAGCATTACTATGGTGTTTGTCAAAAAATCGTTTATGTTTTACTTGCGATAAGTCTACATTTATGGCGGCCACCGTGGTGTGATGGTAGCGTGCTCCGCCTATCACACCGTATGCCCTGGGTTCAACTCCCGGGCAAAGCAACATCAAAATTTTAGAAATAAGATTTTTCAATTAGAAGAAAATTTTTCTAAGCGGGGTCGCCCCTCGGCAGTGTTTGGCAAGCACTCCGGGTGTATTTCTGCCATGAAAAGCTCTCAGTGAAAACTCATCTGCTTTGCAGATGCCGTTCGGAGTCGGCATAAAACATGTAGGTCCCGTCCGGCCAATTTGTAGGGAAAATCAAGAGGAGCACGACGCAAATTGGAAGAGAAGCTCGGCCTTAGATCTCTTCGGAGGTTATCGCGCCTTACATTTATTTTTTTTTTTATTTAAGTCTACATTTATTACGTAACTTGATCAATAACATATTTTGCGTATATCAGTTCAGGCAAATCCTGCGGTTTTTTGGTGTAATTTCGAAGTGTAAGTTTTTCTTTTATGTTTTTACCTAAAACGACATACCCCTTCATAATAAGCATCAACATATGTATGTTTATTATCTATAAATAAAAATATACCTGCTTTTATACTAACTACAACCAACGATGTGTGCCAGGAGCACACAGAGCTTCTCTCGTATCTTTCATTTGCAGATGTGCAAACGTTTGCACTTAGTGTTGTAATCCTTTTGAGAATGTCAACCGCACATTTCCATATTTTTATCCTTTCAGCGCACGCACTACAAGCAAACTTTGCAAATAAGCCGGCCCACATTTGCACACATGCAGCATCAGGCGAACATAGTCACATACAACGAGGACAAACACGAAAAGTTGATACACACTGCTATCATCAGCTGGTTGACAACAACTGGGGTACATTCATAGCGTCGACGCCAAGGTAGAATGACTTTTTGATATTGATGGAAAGGGAGTCGATTTCTGCGCAAAGTCGTAAAACAAAATTGGATGGATGGACGATTCTGGCATTAACCGCTAAAAACTACTAAACAAAAAATCTGCTAACTCTAAACAAATTATGTATTAAAAGCTCATAACTTCATAAAATTTCAATCCTTTTAGAAATTTAAAATGTCTCACACTCTGTTGTTTGGCCAATGAACTACTTCGTAGAGCTTGCGCTTGACGGATTGGCTTCGCATAATCAGTATCGCTTCCACGTTTCACAACAGTAGTGCGCTCCGGCTTGAAAGTACCCTCGCAATTTTTCTGGGAAATTCGTTGCTTCGTTTTTGTGCGTCCATTAGGTTTTGTCAATGCCAGTGTTTCTCCCGCAGGTACTTTTGATTTTGCTTTATTTGGCCCATATGATCTATCAACCTTTGCCTTTGACTTTCGTGGTCTTTGTCGAGTCTTCTCCACCAGTACTCGATTACCACTGAATCCTTTCTGCAAACTGAAGTTAAGTGGTATATCCTGGTTCTTATAACGCATCACCCTTCTCTGCATATCGATCTTGATGTCATGGTCAACCAAGAAGTCCACTCCCAATATGACTTCATCAACGATCTCCGCCACAACGAATTTGTGTAGAACTGTGACCTTTCCAATCAAGACTTCACATACCACTTCTCCCTGGACTTGGTTATACTCGCCAGTGACCGTACGCAACCTTGCTCCAGGTAACGTTTTTACTCTCCAGTTGACCAAGTCAGATCGAATTAGGGATGAGATGCGCCCGTATCTACAGTCAGTAACCTTTCTTTGCCATCCACATTCCCTCTGCCGGTAAGACTGCTTGATTTCCTTCCAATTTGCGACACAGATATCACAGGACATTCAATAGCTGGAGATAGCTCTCGATCTCTACATCTTACTCGCTATTGTTCATCCCCTCCAGCTTTGTTATTAAAACCACTCATGCTGTTGCACCCACTAGGATCAAGATCGCAATGACGTGCAATGTGACCGGGCTTCCCGCATTGGAAGCATTTGATAACTCTCTCTCTCCGCTTTTGCAATCCTTTCAATGCCTCCAATATTGCGTCTACCCACTCTGACCTTTCTACTTCCACACGGCGTGCTTTGAAAACTGGCTTACACAGAAGCGACGCTGTTTCCTGAATCAGAGCATGTGATACCGTTTCTGCGAATGTTGGCTTTGGTTTTGCGTATGTAGCTCGCTTTGTTTCGACGTCCCGTATGCCATTTATAAAGCTCTGAATCTTTACCCTTTCAGTGTATTCCACGGGTGCGTCCGCATTCGCTACTAAATGTGCCAGCCTTTCAACATCCGACGCAAACTCTTGCAATGTGTCACCAGGCTTCTGGAAGTGGTTCAGTAACTCCATTTGGTATATTTGTCTCCTATGCTTAGTTCCGTATCGTCTCTCTAGAGCACCTATCAATGCTTCATAACAGTTCCGTTCGCCCTCTGGAATGGTTTGTAAAATCTCAGCTGCAGGCCCTTTCAATGCTATGAACAGTGCAGTAACTTTATCTTCAGCACTCCAGTTGTTCACTGCTGCGGTCTTCTCAAACTGAATCTTAAACACCTGGAAAAGAACAGAGCCGTCAAAAGATGGAGTTTTTACCTTCGTATTGCTTGCTGAAACAACTGGGCGATCTAGTTGCAACTCCTGTATACGACCTCTCAAAGCATCCACTTCGGCTTCGATTTTTTCCTCAAACTGCGTTATTTTCTCGTCCATACGCGCTTCGAGTTTTGATGATATACGCGCCTCTTGCGCTTCGAGTTGTACTGTTATGCGTGCCTCTTGCCCTTTCAGTTGTGCTTCCATCTTTGATGTAATCTGTGTCGACATTTCTGAAATACGCGTTTCTTGTGCTTCAATCTTTGATGTTATGCGTGTCTCCTGCGATTCCAGTTGAGATGCCATATATGTCTTCTGTTCTTCCATCTTGGATGTTATACGGTTCTCCTGGGATTCCATATATATCTTTTGTTCTGCCAGTTGAGATCACACTGTCGATGTTTGAGCAGATATTGCAGCTAAAATCATGTTCAAGTCTGTGCTCGTAACTGTCTGCGATGTTTTGATTTTCTCTTAAATTTTTGTTGTCTCCTCGCCATCAAGAGGAAAGACATACTCTTCCACGTTAATTCCTTCTGCTTCCATTGCCTCTCGTAGTCGTGCCTGAAGTTCGAGTTTAATACCGCTGGTATTCAATCCACGGCTCTCCAACTCCTTTTTCAGTTGCTGGATCTTCAATTCACTGAACTTTGCCATGTCCAAGTTGTATTCGAAGTTTTCGGAATTTATTCAACAATTCCTCTTCTAACACCAATTGTAACAAATTTACTTGCAATCCTCTTATTTGCCCTTTTGCTAAGTTCGAAACACTAAACTGTTGAATAAATAACTCCAATATTCAGTAATGCCAAATGGCCTTTATTAAATTACTTCACAATAAATAATACTGCTATTGCTCGCCAGATGGCGCCTTAATCAAAACTGCTTGGAGCGCCTCTACCTTTGGTGCTTTTATACTCTGTCATTTCCTCGTTGTATCTTCTAGGCGCTTCCAGAATTTACTTAGTTACTGCCATATAATTATAACTACAGATGCACGTGTATAGCTTCTCATATGCGCGCGTATTTGTGAGCCGCACTTCCACAATTACAATTGCATACTTTCGGGAGAATCTCAGATAAGATAGCTGCATGAGTTTTTACATCTCTTCTCCGCTGCGTGTACGTAGATATGTGTAGACATAATGATTGATTCGTTTATGTAGATACATAATGATTGATTTATGGATGTGCATACAAGGCGCTGCTTTGCATCGGCTTAGAGATGGCAGTACCCCTTAGTGTTGCTAATATTCGTAACATTATTTACGTGTTTTATTTTAATTTGAGCTGTGGCAATATTGCATATAAGGTTAATAATGAGAGTTCCTTTTAAGTAAAAGTTAAGAATAATTTTTGCATACTCACACTAAAGAAAATCATTCTTTGTCGAGGACGCATTATTTTTAAGTCGAGCGATTGTTGGAAAACAACGTTGGAGATTTGAGAAGTACACGGCTAAAAGAAGGTTTATAAATACCTATTATGCCGGTCTTCCTGAAAATGAGAGCGTAGAACAGAATTTGAAACGTCTACACTTTAAGAGTAAATTCTAGTGGGCGGCAGCCTGGTTTCGAACCCGCGTGCCACGGATTGTAATAACTTGCGCTACCTACTGAGCTCTCACATCTTTCTTAGAAAATATATCATTACACTTCATATGTATAACAAAATGTTTGTAGAGTTTTTCAGAAATGATAATTTTATTATTTATTACCTTTGTATTAAGTCCCTTTCATGTTTGTCCCCTCATTTCCATATTGACCCGCGGAAAAGTCTATTTCGGTACCTTCCCGTTGAGCTACACACTTGATACTTAGACCATAGTTCAGATCTGGGAGACATTACAATGCAAGTGCAAAAAAATCCGCTAGCACATAGTTTGCGAGTAGATGGCACTACACTTCGTGGAAAACAAAATGCCGTCAGGTGGCAGACGAATCGAGATAAATGAAAATCCCTGAAAAACGCAGGGAATCTTGCGATCGATTTTTAAGTAACTTCCCGGTGAGCTAGAGACTTGAAGCTTGGGCCCTGAGTCAGAACCCGGTGACAATGCAATATTTGATCAAAAAAATGTCGCTAGGTGGCGCATGGATCGAGATATTAAGAAAATTAATTTTGATTTGGGAATCTTTCAATCCATTTTTAACTAACTTCCCGATGACATAGACTTGAAACTTGGCAAGCAGTTCGAGGCTTGGTGACAATACAATTTACAGAAAACAAAATTCCGCTAGGTGGCACTTTAAGTAAGATAACTACAAATCCTTGAAAAACGAGGGGAATCTTGCAATCGATTTTTGAGTAACTTCCCGGTGAGCTAGAGACTTGAAACTTGGGCCGTGGGTCAGAACTCGGTGACAATGCAATATTTTATCAAAAAAATTCCGCTAGGTGGCGGACGGATCGAGATATTGAGAAAACTACTTTTAAATTGGGAATCTTGCAATCGATTTTTAACTAACTTCCTGGATATCTAGAGACTTGAAACCTGAAATATAGTTTAAAACTCGGTGACAGTGCAATGTTTGATCGAAAAATTTGAGCTTTGTAAAGCACAAGTTGAACTATTTAGAAGATGCAGGCGTTATAGAATTCCACCTCGTTGAAGGCCCAACTCAACACACGTCCTTGCATACTTTTAGGCGTACGAGACTTTCACCACGATTTTCAGTTGTGCAAATTAAGTAGCTGACAAACATGGTGGAATTATCTTGTTATGATGCGAGGTTGATTCCTGTTGTATTCGCCAGTTTGGAAAAAATAAATAAAGATAAGTATTTTCACTTAGGAATTACTAAAATTACTAATCAAAGTTGCAATAGCCTCTTTGTAGGCAGTACTAAAAAATTTAAAATAAAATGATAATAAAAAATTTTAAGGACTACCTTTATATAAATGGACCAAAAAATAGAAAGCAATTTTTCCTTTAATACAGACAGAATTTTGGGATTTAAAATTATAAAGGTGAAGCGCGTGTTTAAATTTTAAATAGTCAATTTGTTAATCCCAAGTACATGGTTTGCCTTAAATTGAAATATTGCGCTCTACCTTTATAGTTTTAAATCCCATAATTCTTTTACAAGAGCTATTGTTAAAGTTTTTTAGCCAAAATAGACTATGTCTATATTAAAGGAAAAATTGTGTTCTATTTTTTGGTCCATTTATATAAAGGTAGTCCTTAAAACTTTTTTATCATCTTTTTTATATTTAAATTTTCAGCAACAAGTTTCTATTTTTAGATGTTTAAAACTTTTTGGTTTTATTTCAAACCCTATTTTTCTATTCTATGTTTACCACCGTATTTATTACAAAAATACTAAAGGCGATTGTTTTTTTTTTATCGGCCTAATGATAAAGGATTAGTGGTTTGATTTCGAGCTACATATATACAATAATTTTTATGAAACTATTTTTTTTTTCAATTTTTCTATAATTGAAAAATTATTATTTAATTTGGAATAGAAGATAGAAAATTTTTCAGACACCTGCCATAGCTGCGCAGATAGACCCATTTCGAAGATTGCTAACCCTTTATCATCAGTACGCTTTATGCACGCAGCGCTAACCTTTTAGCTACTTCTATTCCTCTTCACCAACTATATTTTAACAGCGTTGCGCCATCTGTTGCAAATCACTGATAATGTTGAATTTTTGTTTATATTATAGAAAAATTAAGTAAACAATAATTATTATAAAAATTATTGTTATAGGCCTGTATCTCAAACCAATTCCAACCAGGAATTCTATAATGCAAAAGGATTATAAAGCTTTTTAAGATGAAATTTCAATACAAATTTTCATATTACAGGAACTTTATAAACTTTTTTATTTTTTTGAATAAGAGGGTTCGATTTTTGAAACTTCTTTGGTTTGGGGTAAAACAATTCTGACCGTGTATCTATGTTAGTTCTCAGCTTAAGCTTTAGTATGTCTAAATGTTTATTGGGATACATAATATGGTTTCCAATCAGTGAATCAACTCATTTCGCTGAGATAACTAGCATTAGCTCAGCATTGCCACAAAAAAGTAGCAGGAAGCGCATAGCAATCTGTGTTCACAACATTCTAACGAATGTCTTAATCGCAACCCACCCTTTTAAACTTTCACGTTCCTTAGGTTTATCGCAGCTCATGCAGCATGTTGTTCTCATAAGAATGGTCACAGGTGTCATTGACGGCGCTAGCAAACATTGGGTGGTAACATTTGTTAGAAATGACGCGGCAGCAACCACTGACACATAAAAACGAGATGAAACAAGTAAGGAAGGTTAAGTTCGGATGTAACCGAACATTACATACTTAGTTGAGAGCTATGGTGACAACATAAGGGAAAATAATCATGTAGGAAAATGAACCGAGGGAAACCCTGGAATGTGTTTGTATGACATGTGTATCAAATGAAAGGCCTTAAAGAGTATTTTATGAGGGAGTGGGCCATAGTTCTATAGGTGGACGCCATTTAGGGATATCGCCATAAAGGTGGATCAGGGGTGACTCTAGAATGTGTTTGTACGATATTGGTTTCAAATTAAAGGTATTAATGAGGGTTTTAAAAGGGAGTGGTGGTAGTTGTATAGGTGGTCGCCTTTTCGAGATATCACCATAAAGGTGGACTCTAGACTTTGCTTGTACGATATGGGTATCAAATGAAAGGTGTTAATGAGCATTTTTAAAAGGGAGTGGGCCTTCGTTCTATAGGTGGTCGCCTTTTCGAGATATCGCCAAAGGTGGATCAGGGGTGACTCTAGACTTTGTTTGTACAATATGGGTATCAGACGAAAGGTGTTAATGAGTATTTTAAAAGGCAGGGATCCCTAGTTCCATAGGTGAACGCCGTTTCGAGATATCGCCATAAAGGTGGACCAGGAGTGACCCTCGAATTTGTTTGTACGAAATTGGTATCAAATTAAAGGTATTAATGAGAGTTTTAAAAGGGAGTGGTGGTAGTTGTATATGTGAAGGCGTTTTCCAGATTTCGACCAAACAGGGTGACCCAGAACATCATCTGTTGTATACCGCTAATTTATTTATATATGTAATACCTGCCAAAATTTCAAGCGTTTTTTATTTCGCCCTGCAGAACTTTTTCATTTTCTTCTACTTAATATGGTAGGTGTCACAACCATTTTACAAAGTTTTTTCTAAAGTTATATTTCGCGTCAATAAACCAATCCAATTACCATGTTTCATCATTTTACTATTTTTCTATTTTGCGTCATAAGTTCAATTCACCTACCAAATTTCATCGTTTTATCTGTCTTTGGTAATGAATTATTGCACTTTTTCTGTTTTTCGAAATTTTCGATATCGAAAAAGTGGGCGTGGTTATCGTCCGATATCGCTCATTTTAAATAGCGATCTGAGATGAGTGCTGAGGAACCTACATACCAAATTTCATCAAGATACCTCAAAATTTACTCAAGTTATCGTGTTAACGGACGGACGGACGGACGTGGGTCAATCAAATTTTTTTTCGACCCTGATGATTTTGTTATATGGAAGTCTATATCTATCTCGATTCCTTTATACCTGTACAACCAACCGTTATCCAATCAAACTTAATATACTCTGTGAGCTCTGCTGAACTGAGTATAAAAAGGAGATGGCGTGAAAACATGTAGGAAAAAAAGTAAGGGAGCGCACGTACATAATTTGTTGATGTTACTGTTGTTATAGCTGTTTTGCTATCTTTCCACCACTTCACCTGCTGCTTGGGTCATTATTGTTAACCGTTTGAATCTAATAGGATGCGGGCGCGTGCTCTAATGGTCTTACTCGCCACAACAATAACGACAACGGTCACAGTAGGTATGTAAAGAATGACAGTGCAGTTGGTCGTTTTCTCACAGGCACAGCAATAGATCAAAATATGTCTATGAGTTTTGTTTTTGTTTTTCTTAAATTTTCACAATTTTACTTTAACAGCTTTATTTATCTTTCTGTCGGATTAGGCCACCTTTTTTGCTTTTAGCAATCGAGCAGCGTTTGTGTGACCGTATACAAGTGGTATTTATGACATAACTGAATGTCTTTGTTATTAATAACGTTAAAACGAAAGAGGGTCGTTCTAGAACCAGATGCGAATTATATGGAAATAACATTTCATGAGAGCATTGCTAAATTGAAATGAAAGATATTTTTAGGAAATGTCTCAATTCTCTCGCAATCAGTAGTTGGGGTATACGATCTCCACTAAAAGGAGGCAACTACATATGAGTTTCGTTCAGGTTTATTTCCAATAAACCAACATGCACTATCATTTGTTTACTTTCTTTAAAAAAAGTAATCGGCTTTTGTATGGCAATGACCGAAAAATAGTCAGAGTGGTTATTTCTGCATTACATGTCAACAAGTTAAATAATTCCAGTCTCAAATTCAGTTAGTCTATTATTATCTGTTATACATACATATGTATGTAACTGTTAAAATAAAAACATGGGTTGATTGAAATTTATATTGGTATCTGCTTTTACAATGGCCGCATCAGAATGAACTTCTTCATATAGGTGCGTACAACGCAATCTTATGTATGATAATAGCATCGCCACAATCACGCAAGATGTTGCATTTGAAAATGTGAAGGAACTTCAGGCTCAGCAATTAAACCTTATTTTTTCTCCTACTCTTTTGTTAAAATGCAGTTTTTAATTGTGAAAAACATTGGAAAAGTACCAAAGAGTGGGAAAAATAATTTCACTTGCAAAGTGTGAAAGCATTCAAGCTAAAGCAAATGTCGAATTTTTCTTCTTATGCCTGCATTTACAAAAGTTGAAGATTGCCAACTTGTGTATGTCAGATGGCACTTGTGTCGATCGGTCTGCCAATCTCCGTAATAATACGTGCAATTTACTCATCATGCATAAGATTGCGTTGAACCTATGTGTATGAAAAAGTTGATTGTGACGCGATCTTAACATTAGTAAGTGTTTAAACGGGACCAATACAAACTTCTTAATTAACTTGAAACTAAACGTTACGTGCATCCTTGCCAAAATCGGATCGAGGCATAGGAGACGGAATATTTATTTTCAAATTTTTTAGACCAAGTTTACATAGTACGAGGTTATCTTCATTTTCGTACTTAACTGTTAATCGGTAATCAAATAACTAGATTTCCCAAAAGAGTAAACAAAACGGTTCCTCGACAAATTTGAAATTTATTATTGTAGTACCTAGGGATGGGGTTTATCTAAACGTAGTATAGGTAAACTATTGTGGGTTTAATGTTGATTAGAGTATGTGTAAACAAAGTTTTGAAATGATTTCGGTTTGATTTTTTCCAACTTCACAGTTGTCACGTGGCTGTCATGGCGACCTTGCATGACGTACCAACCAGTAAGTAGCTGACTTTTTGTAGTTAACTAGACTTGAGTTACCTTCCGGAATCCCATAAAATACTCAATTTTATTTTGATTTTTTCCCAATTAATGATTTTTTTCTACAAATATGGTATACTTAATTAAGGTGCATAATTTTTTTTTTTTATATATATCAAACAAGTGACAGCTCTGTAAAAACATCCTGAGTACCAACATTAAAAGATTACTAGGCGTTTTCAATTATTGGTTTATTTTGTATTTTAAAACATAGTAAGTGTGAATCTATTCGTCAGGTTATTCAGAATAATTCCACCATTGCCACCATCTGTCTTTTGTTAACAAGTTGAGTTCTCGCCAGTCTTGTGGCTACAGCTTGTTGTTGCCCATATCCTGCTGTTTCCGTTCAAACTGACAAATTTTGCCATTTTAGTGCGATTGTTTTTTGTTGTTCGTTTTGCTTACTCAATTACGCACAAAATTCAATAATAGGATTGCTTTCGGCGCAATTACAGCTGCAACATTTCAGTTGCTGGATCACAGCTATTAGGTATAAGCAACAAATACTACGCGAAAAGAAAATGCCAGTGGCCAAATAAGAACGCTTGGATATAAAACAGATGCCTAAATTCAAGAAAAGTGGCGTTAGCGTCAGCAATAATAACAAAAATCGCCATAAGGCAATTTGCTTTGACATCATATATATATGTATATTTCAATGGAGAGAAAAGCACTCTTGTGTTTGTGAAAACATGTTCATCACATATGGTCACAGCTGTTCGTCAACCACCGCAACAGTAGCAACGTCAGGATGATGCTTTCAGCGACGACCAGTTTTGTCGTTTTAATACAAATATATACAAGTGGATACATTTAAATCACAAACAAAACATTGAAATTTTCTGTTCCTAAAACTTATTATTGACAATTTTTTTATTTAGATATTGTTACGGTCGCGACACTTTCTGTAGAGAACTTTCATAGTTTTACTAAACCGATCTTACCATATCAAAATTTGAAATTCCACCTATTGACAGTGCAATCAAAGAAAAAGCACTTCTTAAGCCATTGTGATTTATTAGCATTTGAAAGTTTTCCTGTCGCGACATCTCTGTGTTATGGTCGCGACATGATTCGTTTTTTTACTGTGTATTGGGCAATGTCTCCACAACCGATTGTTGTATACAAACGAAATGTATTCTTTGGTCCATGGTCCCCTGTCGTGTGATACAGATATTAAAGTAAAATATTTTATGGTCATCCAAGTCCAAACTTTGGTCAATACTCGACAACGAGAGCTTACTTAGAAAAATTGTTAGTACCACTTAAGTCATTGGACTCGTATAAATGAATCTGTCCCAATCTGAAAGAAAAAGTACCGAATGTCACGGTCGCGAAACTTATAAAAAGTTACAAATAAACTGATTTGATGTTTTTAAATGAAGGGCAACTCCATAAAAAGCTTCGCAACTACAATTACTATTTTATAGATTTTCCAAATTATCTTTTTATCAACTTTGAGCTGAGCTAACGTCTTTTCCACAACATCCAAATGCAAAAAAATTATTAATTATAATGGAGTGACCTTTCGTGAACGCATGTAAGGATTTTTGGATACTGTAAGATGGAATTTGTTTATTAATTCAGAGGGGTCTGAATTGGTGGAAACACTTATACACATATTCAGCTAAAATTAACACTATACGAGTTAACTTTAAGTGCGAATTGGCCGCTAAGGTAATCAGGCAAGTCAATGTTAAACCGGGTTCAATCTCAACTCTAGTTTAGGTTAAGCCTAGCTTTTTCGTTTTTTTTTAATTTTAAGCTTAGTCCCGTAAACGGTTATTGGTTATAATTTTGCTCCGATTTATCAAAACAAAATATTAAAAAAAAACATATAAATAATTTGAAAAATTACGAGACTACCTTAAAATTTTTGGCGCATAGTCATAGTCAGGGCTGTTCAAAAATTTCTATATTGAAGTTCAAATCAAATACACATACAAAATATTATGTAGATTGAAACGTTTTTAAATTGAACAAAAAAATTATTATTTATTATAATAGAATTTTGATGGTCCCTTTAATGAATAAATTTTGAATTAAAATTTTTCTCAGTGCTAAAATATTTTTGAAAAATTTTTTGGTATCAATTTGTTCGTGTAAATTTTAATATCATACCGAAGTGCCTTGGCTTCATATGGAAGTACTTTTTTGTACTTTCTAATGAAATTCAGGCACTTTCATATAAATCTTATTTATATGTGAGGGCATATCTTCAGGGCAAAACAAAAACAAAAGTGCTATGAGTGTATGGGGGTAGAGCAGCTCTAGTCATAGTCAAAACACAATAAGTTTTATACTTGGTTGCCGTTTTTGACAGAATGCTCATAAGAACTGACATATGTCAAAAAACTTTAACTAACTTTAGAACATAGCAATAACTAAAAAGGTTCAATGTGGTCATATTAAATCGTTCCCAAGATGGTCGGGCTAGTCCCTTAATGGTGCTTGTTACCGAAACGTGTCGAACCTATACCCCGCAAGGAACCATCAGCAAAGAACCAAAATCTTCGGAGAGTGTCCTTATCGTTACAACAACAAAAATAAAAACAACATAAATTCGCAATTGGATGCTCTCTTAGTATTGCATATTTCATCTAAGAATTTTACGAAAATAAACTAAATTTTTTCTATACATATTACATTCTGGCGATCAAGCGGATACTGTCGGAAACGGAGCCAGCATTTGGGTCATCGTACGCATGTATATTCGTTTTCACTAAACGCTACGCGCCTTTGGATGATTGGATAAATAACATTGTTATATATAAAATGTGGCTTTTCGTCCTTTACCTCGATCCACTTACGCATCGACATCTGTCTTTTGTATACGTATGCCTTCATATTTTTCGACTCAGATCTGCCAAAAAAGGGTTGTCAATATTTATTTTCTCCTTTTATACTTATTGTCCTCAAATGTTTTTGGCAGGACCAAAGTCACGTACTCCCCACACAAAAATCCCTTCATTAAAGCTTACAAACAAATAAATTTAATCTAAATTTGTTTTCTAGACTATTTGGCGTTAGGAAAAATGTTGGTTTGTGTGTGGAGAGGTGGGTGATTCTGTGCTTCTCATATGCTCGCAGCAAATCAAGTTTGAATCTGAATTTAGTTGCTATACACCATGAGTACACGTGTGAAGCTCGGCGCTCGAGGCCGTATATAACTTGGTTTTCACTTCGGAAAATAAGTATGCAGATAACAGGGAGCAATGTGCCTATCTGTTTACGTAGTGTTGAATGTTTTGCTGAGTCGCCTAATTGCAGTTCGTCTGGGTGTTGCACTGCTGCCAGTAAACTCAGTAATAAATTTGCCATTCTTCATAGTTATGAATCAGTGAGTTGTACTAGTTCCTGGGTTAAATTTCATAAGTACACTTGCACAAATAGCTACTGCAGTTTCGTCAACACCTCAAGAACTCATTTAAGTTGTCTTCACATGGATTGGTTGTTGTCTACTGGAAAATTTATGTACATAGGAGTGGCTACACAGCTAATGCGTTTTCATGAGGCGAAAATAGATACATACATATGTTTTTGATAAAAATAAACATAAATATTTTTTCTGTACGCTAACTACATTTCAGACTCTATTCGCCGTAGACTATCATGCATTGAGCATTCTTATATTGTAGGTCAGTCGAATTTCTATGATCTTCCTGAGATGTATATATACCCGAAAAAAGCTGTCTCATAACATGCAAAAGGGATTGAATTTTCGTTCTAGATGTTTTGTCCTCCTCCGAGGCGAATCCTGTTACAAATATGAATGTATCATATACATATTTGGCAGGCGAGGCATTGGCGACCCCAAGTTCCTCACGGAACCAGGTGATGGGTGGACAAGGCCTAGAATGTTCACTTTTGTCCCGTGATGGTCGGGATAGTACCTTAATAGTGCTTGATTCCGGAACGTACCGGTTTTATATCTGACAAAGGACTACCAACATCGCTAACACTCCCCAAACGAACAGTAAGATTCGCAAAAAATTTTTCCATTTACTCATGTTTTAAGAATTAAAGTCTGAGAATACGAAGATCAAAATGACTGCAATCTGTACCATATGCGATGCGCTTACAATTGCGGTGTACTTTTCCACTTCTTTTGTATGCACCACACCCGCTTTGCTTTGAATCGTATTTAGTGGCATTTCTCATTGAACAACATCGACGGCACATTTGCAAGTGATATTACCAAGTCAGAAGCACGGTGAAATACAAGTTTTCCTTAGAATTTTGAAGCATGTGTAGCAAATGTGTTCATATGTTTGCTTAATTTTCTTTTTAACATCCGTACTTGTATGAATGCGTTAACGTGTGCCAGCATTGCATCTATACATGTTTTTATGTTTGAGATGATGAGTGAGTTGAACAGACTTTTTGGGTAAGGTGTTATGCACCAGTGTCATTCATAGGCACCAACAACATGCCCATTCATACATTTGCAGTAGAATCGGCTGTTTTAACTGGTGTATATCGGACGAAGAATGTGTTCTGCTCAGTTCTAAACGTTTTTTTGTCTTTGGATTGGTTTATCAAAGCGGTTTTTAGCACTTTGAACAGGATTTACGGTTCAGTTCGGTTCTATATATATGTAAAATCAGAAAATATTTACTTTTTCCTACAAAGTTGCAAGAAAAATAGTATAGGTAGTTTTATCAAGGACTTAAAGTTCTCTTTATCCTGTTTCTAATAGTGCGTATTTTGCACGTTTTTGTAAACCTAAATATCGATTTGTAATTATAATGTTGTATTATCAAAAAATTGAAAAGCATGTCCACAATAAAACGAAAAATATTTAAATGAAAATCATAAGAAAAGCACATACATATTTTTTGTTTCCCTGTCGACATCCACATTTAAAGGCTACATCTGCTTTATTTCGAATTGTTTGACACAATTGAAAGGGATGTCCTCCAACCACACCCACTTGCAAATTTTTAGTTAAGAAGTAAAAGTTTTGGAAAACCTTCCATATGAGAGTGCTCCCACCTTTACAAGTGTGCTATTTTTAGTTTTGTCATGATAAGGCCAAAGAAAATGTGCTGTTTAAGTGGGGGCTCAGAGTGAGGTTGGTGTTAGATGAGTTTGCTTTAGTATGGGGAGAGGTGGTTTTTGTTGCGCGGTTTCCCAGACGCAGGATATGCATTGGGTACACTTACTTAAATGGCGCTTAACCGTTGTAACTGTTTTGGCCGTTCAACACGCCGCGTCAGTCGCTTCTCCGCTGGGCGAACTGGCGCCAATTGGTAACACTAAGGGATAGGATTAAATCGTTTTTCACCTGATCATTCCAGCAAACTAGGATATGTCCAGTAATACTGTAGAGCATCATCTTTGGGTCGCCGCCGTGGTGTGGTGGTAGCGTCCTACGCCTACTACAACGTAGGTCAGGTGTTCAAGGCTCAGGAAAAGCAACATCAAAATCTTAAAAAAAATTTTTTTTTAATTAGAAACAAATTTTGTAAGTGGAATCGCTCGTTGACAATGATTGGCCAACTTTTCGAATGTATTTCTGATATGAAAAGCTTCTCAGCGAAAAATCATCTACTTGCAGATGCCACTCGGAGTCGGCATAAAACATGGAGGTCCCGTACCGCTATTTTAAACGAAACAATGTAGCACGACAAAACTTGGAAGAGAAGCTCGGCCTAAATCTCTTTGGAGGTTATCCTCTCCTGTATTTTTCATCTTTCTACTACTACTACTGAGTCCATTGAAGCATTTGGTGGCAACAGTGGTTCTTCGATGGATTCTTAAGCTGTCGTTGTTGTTTGTGCTAATGCTGGTTCCCAAATAAACGAATTCCTCTGATATTCCGAAGTTATTGCTACTAACCGTGACTTGGTTACCAAGCTGCAAATATGCAAACGCTTCATGAAAGAATGTACTTCGTATGGCCTTTATACCCATCAAATCAAATTTTCCGCTTGTTTTTCCATTTTGAAGTTAGCTGAACTAACGGCGCGTGTGTTCAGGTAGATGACATCAATGTCATCAGCATACGCAAGTAATTGCACCATTTTATAGAATATATTGTTTATTGTTCCAGATTGGTTAAGTTCTACAGCTTGTATTCCTTACTCCAGCATCAAATTAAAGCAATTACACGATAAGGGGATATCCCTATGAAATTTCGTTTAGTTTCGGACGGCTCTGAGAGGTCTCTCTCAATTCTGGCTAAGAGTGGCGTGTGGTAAATATTTGGTAGATCGATTTCCGCACCGATAGTAAGAAGGTGGATTCCGCTGTAGTTCGCGCCGTTTACAGGTTCCCTGTTCTTGTGGACTGGACGGATTCAGTCAGGGTTGCATTCGTCCGACCATATTTTGCATAAAGGTTGATGCATATGGCTTACCAGCTCCTCACTGTCGCATTTGAATAGCTGCGCAGGTAATCTTTCCGCGCCCGATCCCTCATCCTTTTTAAATCTAGTTATTCTGACTTCATCATAGTCGGGTGCCAAAACATGAGCTCCATAGCCATCGATTGCGTGATCCGGTTTACCATCATCCCCAGGCGTTTTGTCACTGTATCCATTTAAGAGCACAGAGAAATGCTTCCTCATAATCTAAGTACCTACTTTTATGGACATCGGTTGCCAATTCACCCTTTGCCATGGGATGAAAACCTTCCGTCGTCGCCAAATTTGTATGGTAAAATTTGAGTGGCTAGCTCCTATCACTCACTTTCTGCCTCTACTTTTTTATTGTATTCGGTACGTCGTGGTTTAGTTTTCATATGTGACGGTTTTGCCTATTCCAATACCCAGATCGAAGTAAACACAGAGTAAGGCGGGTGACTTGAGGTAGGTTTTGGTCCTTCTCCATAACAGATGATATTGTCCATATTCACGGCATTCACTGCCGGCCAAAGAACTGCCAGATCTCTTTGGCGGTCGTTCATAGCTCATCAGTACACTGCGGACCAAATGTCCATTAAAAAAAGTTTTTCAAAATTAAATATGCTAAAAAACTGCATACACGAAATGTTTCTGAATTACTAATTTATTCAGAAAATGGCTTGATGTTGAGTAACGAAGATCTAATTGTACTCCATTTTTAGCTCCTGCTTCAGAAGATAGACATAGCTCATAAGTGCAAATGTAACTGAGTTTTCTAAACCCCGTTCTTAAAGATAAATACCCTGTACTCGCAGAAGAGGAAAGCATTATCCCTAGGGAGACGCACGTCACTCTATCTCAACTTCGATCTGGATACTGTAACAAGTTAAATACTTACCTATCCAGAATCAACCCTGACATACATAATGTTGCTTCGTGTCCCCATATGACACCAACCATCCTTTTAATTGCTATGTGGAACCAACGTCTCTAACATCCCTCTCACTCTGGTCCACCCCTGTTGAAACTGCAAGTTTCCGTGGACTCCCGTTAAAGGATATTGATGCGAATTTGTGAGTGGTGGCACCTATTGGATGGGGCGAAGCACTGCTATAACAACAATAAGGAAACTGGGCCTTTACGGAATTAAAGAGAAAATACGGATTGTGGGGTTGAGTCTAGTTAAAGTGCACCGTGATGGGTTGTATTTAGAATTTAAATGTTAGGTTATGGTTTTGTCTTGTTTCTTGAATTTTTGGAAATGTTCCTTCTCCCCGATGCCTCAGTAACAGGTGCATAAAATGGCTACAAAAGTACGTAAAATAAAATATGTGTTTGTGCATACATACATATCTGCGGCAATAAGAAAAAAGATATGATTTGGTTAAAGGTTAAAGGATGGGTAATGGATAAATAGCACCAGCAGTAATATAAAGTAACAGCTGCCACTTTTCTACAATAATTCACAATTTTCGGAATACAAGATGAGCTACAGATGCTTGAGTTAACCTTCCACTTTAAACGATGAGATAAGGAGTGTTAACAGAAATAGGTATGCACGTGTAGGGTAAGTGGAGTTATTTTAAATAAATACAGTATGGCCTCGCCTCAAACGACGTACCCGTATCATGACGCCGAAGAATATAAATCTACAGCCAATTCGCGAAAACTCGAAACATTTTAAGTAAAACCTACATACACTGCTACTTAAATAAAAGCGATACCAAAGTAAGAAAACAAATACACATAAAGAAACTATCACTATTTGTTCGATACACATTGTTCTAAGATAAAATTTAATATATGGGACCTTTCACCACATCAGACCCCTTTGAACTAATAACCAAATTCCATATTGCACCTACCAAAAACGTTGACAAATGTTCAATTAAGGCTACTCCATTATAGTTTAAAATTTTTTTACATTTGGATATTGGGACGAAGTCGTAAGCTCAGATCCAAGTATAAACAAGATAATTTAAAAAATCTTAAAACTCGTTATCGAAGTTGTAAAGATTTTTATGAAGTTTTCTTTTTTACAAACATAATGTTTTCATAATTCGAAACAAACCTCAAGCTCTTTGGAGTTATGTACGGCTTACAGCAAACATTTTAACTTTAAAAGGAATGGCGTCGCGAGCGTTACTGGAAAAGTGGAAAAGTTCAATAACATGAGAACCAGAATTTTCGCAAATTTAATTCTTTGCATAAGTATCAAGCAACATCTTTATATTACAAATTTCGTTAAGAAAAGTTCGTCCTTTTCTTTTATTTCTTACGTTTTATTCGTTTCGCGACTGTAACATTTGGTAAATTTTCTTTGAAACTGAAGGCTTTATACTTAAATCAAAAATTTTTTTTTAATCAAGCGGGAAAAGGGACAGGATTCAACCATGCCAAGTCCACTAATTTTAGGGGTACCTACTAATAATTTTTCTATGTAATTCCTCGTTGTCAAGATATTGACCAAAGTTTCGACCTGGATGACCATAAAATATTTTTATTCAATATGGTTATCACACACAGGGAGCTTTTCGGACTATGAAGATAGGATGTATTTCGCTTGTATACAACAACCCTTTGTGAAGAGATCGCCTAATATACACCAAAAAAACGTATCATGTCGCGAGCGTAACATTTTAAAATGCTTATATGTCCATCAGAGAGGGTTAGGCTGAGTTTTTTCTTTTAGATGCATTTAAAAAGTTCGATATAGCAAGATGGTTTAGTGTGAAAATTTTACAGTGTTTGGCATGGAAATGATTTCCACACAATTTATGCAATTTAACATGTCGCGAGCGCAACATTTTTCTGTAACCTCTCCTGGGCATTACCAAATAAATTTTTAAATTGTTATTTATCTAATATATTTCTTACTTTTTGAGGTCCTTTTTGTATATAATAATTTAATAGTTTTATTTAAAATTATGAAAGTTTAACAAAAAAATGTGGCGCCTGTAATAATGGAAACTTTCAAATGCAGAATATGATACCGTTATATTCTTGGTATCGACATAACATTTAACAATATACATACATACAAGTTGTCAAAGAAAGCTCGCTTACCCCGCTTACGGATATAACGTATAACTTCATTTATTTAGGTTTTTTTAACCAATTCCTATTGCCGCATGGCTTAAAAAATTATAAAAGAAGGTAGTTTCAAAAAGAATGTCTTCAGAAGATTCGTGTTCGAATTGTAAAAAACACATAACCCGTTACACCAATTCGGATTTAGTGCGTTAAAAACGTGCAAGCAAATATGTCGCGCTACCAGATTCGCCAATTATTTTTTGTGTAAAGCGCGGTATCCAGTTTAAAAAAAAAAAACAAACGCAAGAGATTTATTAATTTTCCCCTTGCAAGACAAAGTTGAAGTTTTTTAATTTGAAAATGAAGCGAGTTCAGGGTTTTGTGCAAATGGTCTAGCATCGTTAAATTGCAAACTTGTGTAGCTTATTTTTTACAATGGACTAACAAAATGCACGGCTATGCATTTGCTACGCCATGGCAATGGAAAAGTGTAAGGATGACGGAAAGAAAAAAACTGATAAAATCAGCCGAATTACGGGTCAATTCAAACTACATATCGAGCCCTTCCCGCAATTTAAGTGTAACCAACAAAAATACAGATATTAGTTTTTTGCTGAAAATCGATAGTTTTGCATGATTTGAATCATCTCCAAATTTTTATAATAGAGAATAGTACCGTTATCAAGCTAAATCAAAAAGAAATTTTAGTGTAAGTGAATTTTAATGTTTCTTTACTTTTTTTGTGACCGCAAATTGCTACTTACCTCAAAAGTGCTTCTCTGTGGTATCTTACGAGTAATGTTTATTTTCACTTTTATCGTGTATATTTATATTATTCTCAAAAGCACTTGTTGCAATTATACTGTATATGCATGATTTAAGCAAGCATTTTGCAAAAAAAAGAAATATGGCTGAAAACGAGAATATATATTTTAGTTTGATACAAATCATTTCTGCTTAAGTTCGTGAAATCCAATAAAATTGTTGTATTATTTTAATATGGAGCTTTTAAAAAATAAGGTGATTAATTATTTTATATTATCTTTAAAATAAAATAACAAAACTGTTTTTTTATACCAATGAGCGATCAAGAATAATTCACTGGTGCCATATAGCGATACCGAGTCTGAAAAGACATATTCTGGGGAATTAGAAAACGAGATATGCGCTGGAACAAGGGGGTACAAGAAGAAACGAAAACTTCCTAAAAGACTTCGGGGAAAAGACGAAAGCTGTATGAAGTTAAACCAAATCCCTGCGTAGGTAAAAAGTGTGGAAACAAGTGTTGTGAAAAGCTTAGTGAGCAAGATCGGTTGGTGCTAAATGAGCACTTTTGGGGCTTACGCAACAAGATACGACAAAGAGATTTGCTTCTATCGTGCATGACCCGGAAATGCGTCCAAAGGAGAACATCAGATAGCCTTAAAAACAGTGGAGCTATGCATATTTCATTACCTATTACGCAAAGTGTTTTAAAGTTTGTCAGCTGTTTTTACTGAAAACACTTAAAATTCCCGAAAACACGTTAATATGTGCTAGAAAAAAACATAAATCTTCAAATACCTCTTGCCTCACCAAAAAAAGATCTCCTCCCCATAGCAAGTCTGACGAAATAAATGTGGCTCTTTTGAAATCATTCATTGAACACCTACCAGCAGTTCTTTCCCACTATTGTAGGAACAAAGGTACTAATTTATATCTTCCACAGTACTTTCGAAACGTGCCAACTTTGTATAGGTGTTACACGCAGCACTTGATAAATACAAATCAGGAGCAAGCTAAGTTATCTCTAAGAGTTTTTCATACCATTTTCAAAAATGAATACCATATAGGCTTCCATTTGCCAAAAAAGGACAAATGCATTATTTGTGAAAAGTATAAGTATTCGGACAGAGAATCACAAAACCTTTTACAACAAACTGAGGAACATAAAATGCACATACGGGACAGAGATAAATCAAAAGAAATTTTCTTAGAGGACCAAAGAAAAAGCAAAAAGAATGGGACGTATATCTGCGCCAGCTTCGACCTTGAAAAAGTATTGAATACACCACACGGAAAAAGCGTAAACCTTTTCTATTCAAGAAAATATGCCGGATGAAAGGGGGACTCATTCTGATATAAGTCTATATTGTGATAGTTGTGTTGGGGACAACAGTAACAGAGCTATGCAAGCAATGATAATATATTTCTTAGAGAAGGCTGCTAACGTAAAACAAATTAAATTAACTTACCTGTTGCCTGGGCATACCATGATGACCGTGGACTCCATACATAGCACTATTGAATCTTTTATTCGCGATAGAAATGGTTGGGCTCCAAGTGAATGGTATACAATTATTTCGAACGCAAGAACTATACCAGAAAATTATACATGCATTTTAATTCATAATTCGGATTTTAAAGATTGGAAAACCTTTTCTCAAGCTTTGCTTCCAGTTTCAGTTAAAATATCATTTACGTCTTTGCGTTGCGCTATCTTGGAAAAAAAATCTCCCTTGGTTAAACTACACTATGGTTATTTTGACGATAGCGAAAAAAGGTATACGATCACAACACAATTGTGCGGTCAAGGCGAAATTCTCTCATACTTAGTAAGGGTCCTGTTACCTTATATGATCACTTCTTACACATTTCATCTTCAAAATATAACGACCTAAAAGCCCTTTGCGAAATGAGTATCATACCAAAACAATTTCACTATGAATATATTAGCTTATCCCATACTGGAAAGATAATAGATACATTGCCTGAAACAGGCGAAGATGACTGAATTATTTTGTTTACAACAATACTGTTTAATATATTGTGTTCAAATTTGGAATTGTATAAGTTTCGTTTAATTTCAAATGTATGTATGTACTAAAAAATTAAAATAATTACGCCTTTAATCTGAAAAGTATAATTGAATAACTTAAAATTTAAGGCAACCAACAAAATAGTGTTTGGAAAGTGAGCCAACATGACAGCAAAAAAAACGTAAGTACAGATAACAGGACTTTCGGTAGTAGGCATAAGAAATATTTTATACACATACCAAATTTCATGATAGTAGCTATTTTTTGTCAGAAGATAATTACAAAAAACCTTCTACTGTGAAATTTATTTTTGTTGGTAACACTTAAATTGCGGGAAGGGCTCGATATATTTCTGTCAGTTTTTATTGACTGGACCCAAAAAGAACAATTAAAACTGTGGATATATAACAGTGGCTGTTAACACTACAGAGATCTCCCTTTTAACAGGAAAATCAGATTGGTTGAAAATCTGTGATTTTACAGAACATTGTTAACTTGAAATCAACAGTGTTCATAAAAGTTTGTCCTCTTGACAAAAAACTCCGTTGAATTACTAAATAACTGTTAATTCAAGACCTAAAAACCTGATTTTTTGATTTTACTAGCTTCATTTCTTTTCGTGTACATTGGGATTTGCTGCATTAAATAATGCGCTGTACCTAGTATGCTCCAGCCTATGTAGTTCAGATCAAACTTGAAGTGTACTTCAAAACGGACTGCATTGGACTAGAGTGTGGCTATTTGTCTGCATTTGAATAAAGAGACACATCCGCGCCAAGTACTACAAAGCCGCATTGAATGGCCAAATTGCACTCACCAAGTCTCAACTAGAAAAATAATTTAGTAGCGAAAATGGCGGGATCCGTCAATGCGTTATGTGTTGTGCTTGCCATTATTGCATTTCAATATAGGAAAATATGACCAGCTTATTTTTGGCATAAACATGTAAACAATATGTAGCATATACATAATATCAATATGTGTGTAACTGACACAAAAAAAGCTTTGGAAAGTGTGGTTTCATTCCTAGGAAGCGGTACTGAAAATTTTTAATTTGACGAATCCTTTCGAAAATCGGAAATAAAACAGACTTATTTTAGGGAAAGTCCAAATTCGTAATTTGTGCAGGATGCGCAATATGAAGGACGATGTAGTTCATGCAGTATCTATTAACAACTCCTGTCGTGTTGATAAATCCTTACGTACTGAACGTATTGCAAAGGAGCGGTATTATGATTGGTGAAGGGATTGCTTGCTAAAAAATTATAGCTGCCAGCAAATTCCATCACAACAAAATTTTGTACTTGTATTCAATAAAGCATTCACTTTGCCACTCATAAAGACTGCAATTTTTCATAAAAATTTTATTTTGGATCTATCACATAAACATTAATCAGCACATCACCATCTACATTATAGACCGGACCATTCAGGTTTCGGCCTCACTGGATTGTGATTTTGTGTGGCGAGCTCTAATCCAGCGCCCAGTTCACTCTGCGCGTATACACACCGCTCTTATCCTCGAATTAGCCCTTGTAACGATTATGTATTTTTACTAGGATGTCGCCTCCCTATATTATCTCACCACCAAACTGACAGTCAGTGGCTAACAAGAGGATATTTGGATGCAAGCGTCCGGAAGAAGTGAGCAGCTTGGTTGTGAAGTGCAACCCTTGCAAACGGGCTGCTAGCGCAATTTTTTGCTGCTCCAACCTAATTTTCAATAATGACGAATTCCGTATCTTTAGCAGACGGAGCTCCGGTGACCCCAAGTTTCTTATGGAACTAGGTGGTGGGGCGGGATAGCCTAGCATTTTCAATATGGTCATATTAAATCCTTCTTGAAATGGTCGGTCTTGTACCTTAAGGTGCTTGTTAATGGAACGTACCGGGTCTATATCCGACAAAGGACCATCAACATCGATAACAATCCCCAAAACCTTCGGCGAGTGCCCGCATCGCTACAAAACAACAATAATATCCCACATGGTTCCACCCCACAATATGTAGCTATCCACATATTCCGCACAAATATGCATCTGTCCCAAATACATATTGAGAATCACTTACATAACTGGAAGAAGCTGAGAAGAAAAATAACTACATTGTCAAACATGGTGCTGTGCAGAATGAATGCAACATTATTTCAAGCAAGAAGAAAGCATTAATTCTTTAAAACTGATCTTTCTCTCTACTTCAGTAATTCCTTTTTCTCATTGCATGGTATTGGCAGCTGACTGGGTAATAGAACGACATCGTTTTTACTTAAAATAAAGGATGGAAAAAATATAATAATAATAATTGCCTAATACTCCAAAACCAAGTCTTATTCATTTAGACCTCGTAATAGGTTGACTAAAATCTCAATTGCTTCAGTGGAATTTGCCCACGGCTTCATTCAGATTCGGGCCTATGTAGATTAAAACTCCAAAGTTTTATACTTATAATGATTTAACACCAACCACAGGTTTATTTTCTCTACTACTAAGATATTATTTATCAAAAATTCGATTTTTTGTGAACCAGGCAAGCCACGTACTTATTCAATTATTATATAACAATTTATGGTTGTCACACATGTTGTGGCGAACATTGAGCAGAAGTTATTACTCAACATACGCACGCATATAACTAGAAGACAACAGTGAATACTAGATACATACATAAAGGAGAAATAGATAAGCAGCTGTTCAAGAAGAATGTTCGCGAAAAGTGTAGACCCTACGATAAATAGGGGACGAGGTAACTGAGAGTATAAAAGCAGAGCAAGCTGAGGAATAATGAATCATTTTGATTTTAATCGCTATAATTGAAGAAAGCGAGCAATTGTGATTTACTACTTCCAAAGTAGTGTAAATAAAGAACATTTTGCTATATTGGATATGTGAGTTATTTATTCGACAGTTCAGATATTCCAACGTTAACGTTGTTAACATCATTTAAAACAAATCGGAGGAGTGAGGTATTTTCGCCCATAAAGGTCCGAAAATAGAAAAGATTACAAAAAATAAAAATTTAGCAAAATGCATCCATGTAATTACAAATTACATGGATGCATTTGTAAATAATAGTTTTGAAAACCATCAAACATGAAACTACCTTTTGATAGGTATTGTTTATTCTGTATTGGTGAATGCCTAGTCATTATCAAACCATTACAATTTTCACACTGCAATAATAGTATTGAAGCCGAAAATTCTCATATGCTGCGAGGAATGTGAGTGCTTATGAATATATTAGTATATGTATAAACAGCAGGTATTTCAATAGCTTTGCTTTGTTTATCGTAAAATGTTGCGTGTGTTTTTGACATATTTGGCGAATTTTCATTATTTTTTTCCAATTTGCATCAAGTTACCTCTCTATTCCCTCACTTCTTATACCTTGCATGTGCATACTACAGGTGTCTTATTTTGTTGGTATGTACCTATGTATATACTTTAGAAACTATTATAAATATGAACCCAGCAGTCCTTCCAACTGGTTCTTAAATAGCTCAATACTAGTGTATCATCCTGATCAATTAGTTTCATCCCTACTTATTTTTATATAGTGTCCATTAATTCGGCTCCTGCATTAGTATCTTACAATAGCATAGGAACTGGAAACTGTTTTGTAACATTTCCGCCATATATTAACATGGATGATTAATGCTAAAAATATACTTCAGAATCTTTTGTAGTAATTTTCGTTACCTCTTTTTGAATATTAATAGACATTACAAATTGTCGTACTTCTCCGAATATTTCGCTGAATATAAATCATTGCAAAATTTGCATAATAGCAGAGCCAACGATAACGCCGTTGATGCCATAAATAAGCTCACAAAAAAATTTGCAGTTTGTTAGAGATTCCATAAATGATTTAGCTTTAGATGATATGCCAGAATCTGTCTTATAAATACCAGGAACTTCGTTTCGCTGCATTGCAATTCACAAGCATATACCAGTGCAAGGTTTAAAGAATGAGAGGACAACGCACATACACGTTTTCAGAAAATTGTTTAATTCATTGCCGATGAGCCATGGTATCCCTGGCCGATCATATAACTTTTTGTCTATAACTATTGCTCTAATAGTTTTAGTGCCTCGATTCAAGTCACAGTTTCTGATGATAACTTCGCATCTACTTCGACTGAAATTCCTGCAACCCGCCTCACTGATCAGATATTAGAGCAAAATAATCAAGAAAAAACTGCTCCTAGTGCTCTTATCGTAGTCCCGCCTAAGAAATCGATATTTTTGTCGCGTTTCTCTAGCGATACTTCAGTCGAGGACGTGAAGCAGTACATAACGTCTCGGTTGAAGCCCAGTGAGCTAAATATTCGGAAATTCAAATTTAGAGAAGAAAGAAGTATATCATTTTTTAAAATTGATGTCTCTTGGGAAAGTTTTGTAACGATTTTAGATAAATATTTTTGGCCGGATGACGCACTCATTCGGGAATTTGTTCGGGAACAACTTCGGAAAACTGTACGAATTCCTCAAAGTTTTACTCCAGCTTCTAAAAACTAGTTTGCGATTCTAGCACTACCTTGTACTATCAAAATGTAAGAGAATTAAACACAAAACCTACTGACCTATTCCTTAAGAGCCACGACCTCACCTACAAGGTGTT
Source organism: Eurosta solidaginis (assembly GCF_040869045.1). NCBI lineage: Eukaryota > Metazoa > Arthropoda > Insecta > Diptera > Tephritidae > Eurosta > Eurosta solidaginis. The sequence continues at coordinate 93,846,634 of NC_090321.1, forward strand.
GGTTTTCACTGAAACCTGGATTATGCCGCACGCGTTTAGCTTTGAAATTTTGAGTAATAATTTCGAAGTTTTTAGAAATGATCGTCAGAACAAAGTAGGTGGAATAGTTTTGATTGCTGTTGATGCCAGGTTTTCCGGTGAAGAAATTCTGATCCCTGAAACCGATAAAATCGAATTTCTTTGTGTCCGAATTAAACACTTAACCTGTTATACTTATATTACAGTAAGCTACGTCCCTCCGTAATCTGATCTATAGATATACTACAAACATTCATCAGCTATAAGGTCAGTGTCTTCTTTAGTTAACGTTTCTGACTTGGTCATAGTGTTAGGCGATTTCAATTTGTCATGTGTAACCTGGAATATAATTGACCGTTTATTGGTTCCTTGTTCATCTAGAGACATCTTCAATGAGTTTTTAAATGACCTTGCGGATATGGGGCTTTATCAAGTAAATGGTGTTTTAAATAAATTTGGTAAATGCTTGGATCTCGTATATGTTAGTGACGTTTCTAAACTCGCTTTGGTTCGATGTGACCCATTGGTATTGCCCGAGGACGTGTATCACCCACCATTGGAGATTATTGCTGAAACATCCCTACAATTAAAACATGTTTCCAATCAAAACGATTTGTCTTCTGTTCGCTTTTTATTTAGAAAGACCGACTTCGAAATGCTGAAAAACAAGGTATCCAATATAATGTGGCCTCGATATGACGGAGATGTTGAAGAAAGCGTACTGCATTTCACTAACGTGTTAGATCGCATTTTTGATACTTACGTTCCTCGAACTTTTCGGCGTAGAGCACCACTTAAAACTGTCTGGTGCACTAGAGAATTGAACTACTTAAAAAATATAAAAAATCGCTGGTTTAAGCGATATAAGAAATCTGGCTTTCAAGTTACTATGGTGTTTATTCTATTATACGTCACAAATATAATTCTCTCAGCAAGATATGCTACGAGAACTACTTAGAAAAGCTAAAGCTTCATCTTTCTTCCAACCCGAAGTCGTTTTACGGTTTTGTTAACTCCAAACGTAAGACTACTGGTTTTCCTTCTGTCATGAAATTTGACAACATGATTTCAAGTGACGACGTCATAATTGCTGATATGTTTGCTGATTTCTTTAAATCAAACTACTGCGAGTCGGCTTCACGACAACCCAGACCCCCACCTGGGTTACCAATGCTTGACGGTGTACGAGTTTCGCTAATATCTGCTACTGATGTATTTTTAAAGCTAGAAAACCTGATTACTTCTTATTCTAGTGGTTCTGATAAGATTCCCACTGTTGTTCTGAAAAGTTGCGCTGAATTTCTTTATCAGCCCTAAACTAATATATTTAACGCCTCTCTAAAACAGGAAATAGGAAATATTCCTCGTTTCTGGAAAGAATTTTTTATAATACCACTGTACAAAAGTGGCAGTAAATCTTGCGTAGCAAACTATAGAGGAATTGCAAAACTTAATGACATACCCAAGCTTTTCGAGTGCATTTTTACAAAACAGTTAGCTCACTCACTATATCCAATAATCCACCCGTCTCAGCATGGGTTCTGCAGAGGTAAATCAACCAAATAAAATTTGCTTGAGTTCACAACGCAAGTTTCTAGAAACTTTAGAAATAACCTTCAAACAGATGTAATTTACACAGACTTTAGCAAGGCTTTTGATAAAGTTTCTCAAACAATTCTTATTAACAAACTTGACTGTATGGGGTTCTTGTCGACGTTTCTAGGATGGATCTCCACTTACTTAACAGGAAGGAAGCAAAAAGTGATATTTAAAGACGCCTCATCGCAATTCATCAAAGTTACATCTGGCGTACCTCAAGGAAGCCATCTTGGGCAGCTATTGTTTTTATTATTTATGAATGATCTTCCGGCGGCCACCGTGGTGTGATGGTAGCGTGCTCCGCCTACCACACCGTATGCCCTGGGTTCACACCCCGGGCAAATCAACATCAAAATTTTAGAAATAAGGTTTTTCAATTAGAAGACAATTTTTCTAAGCGGGGTCGCCACTCGGCAATGTTTGGCAAGCGCTCCGGGTGTATTTCTGCCATGAAAAGCTCTCAGTGAAAACTCATATGCCTTGCAGATGCCGTTCAGAGTCGGCATAAAACATGTAGGTCCCGTCCGGCCGATTTGTAGGGACAATTAATAGGAGCACGACGCAAATTGGAAGAGAAGCTCGGCCTTAAATCTCTTCGGAGGTTATCGCGCCTAACATTTATTTTTTTTCAATGATCTTGCAGGTATGCTAACTCGCTCCGAGATTTTAATGTACGCCGATGATGTACAGTTCTTTAGACGCATTCAAAGCCGTGGAGACAGACTACTTCCTCAGAACGATTTGGATTGCTTAGTTCAATGGTGCAAGGCCAATGAAATGGCCCTCAACCTAAACAAATGCAAATTCATGAGTTTTGTTATAAAATAAAATAATTAAAAGAAATTGTTTAAGTTAAACGGTTTTATTGAAAACAATACTTACATGGAGTAATAATAATACGAAAAGCTAGAATATAATTAGGTAGGTCCTAGGTACTAGTCATCACACTCCTTATCAATCTATGGCGTTGATCAGACAATTAAATAAAAGCGTTGGGCGCGTGAAATTTCTAAAAATTTGACTATTATGACTATCAGTAGAAATATGACGCGTCCAACGCTTTTATTTAATTGTCTGATCAACGCCATAGATTGATAAGGAGTGTGATGACTGGTACCTAGGACCTACCTAATTATTTTCTAGCTTTTCGTATTATTATTACTTCATGTATGTATTGTTTTCAATAAAACCGTTTAACTTAAAATTTTTTTTTTAATTATTTTATTTTCAAGTTTTTAGTCTTTATTTAATTGCCTATTATTTCTCATTCTATTTAGTTCATTCAGTGACTCATTATTACAAGGACTCTTTCCTGACAATTTGTTACAACCTAAGTCCTCAATACATAATCCTTCCAAAGACTTTACTCGACTCTGTGCCACGTATGCTTTTCCCTCCTCCAACTCCAAAATATTTTGATGTCACTTCTAACGGACTGTATGCAATATTTGTTCCAAATATGAGCCAAATCGAGCATCATAGGTCGCTTTCTATTCATGTATCTATGTATTATGTGTTCCAAATATGGGCAAAATCGGACCACAAATATGATTTTTGTGAATATCTCGATCCTTCGGCCACCTAGCGGCGATTTTTTTTTTGATAGGTCGCTTTCAGTTCTTGTATATATTAAGTGTTCCAAATATGAGCCAAATCGGGCCACAAATACGATTTTTGCGAATCTCTCGATCCATGCGCCACCTAGCGGCGATTTTCTTTCACACGTCGATTTCTATTCTTGTATGTATTAAGTGTTCAATTGTTTGGAATCCACGGTATCAGTTCCTGCTTTTTGCGTTAAGTCACTTATCGTGGGATCCAACAAGGAATCTTCCATCCTATAAAATCCGGTTGAAGTTTATTAACCTTCCTTCCCTTGAGAGCCGCAGAAAAATGTTGGGTGTATTGTTCATGGTGAAATTATTGGGAGGGATTGTGAATAGCCCATTTTTACTTAGTGAGATAAAGACTAATGTCCCTATGAGACCATCAAAACATTTTCAACCACTCTTCCTGAGTACATGCAGATCTAATTTTGAAATGCACGAAGCTTTTCGTTGTTTGTGTCTGGATTTCGACAAGCACTACATCAATTTCGATATTTCAGATTCATGTGTATTAATAAAGAAAAGTATACTATAAATTAGAAAATGTTTATCTAATACAGGCACAGGCAAATCAAAGCACATAAAAGTGTGATAAGATCATACTCCCAATAAATATATTACAAAAATTTATTGGTCACTGCGTCATCTACAACATACATTACATCTCACGAGAGCCCCCTACTAGTCGAACAGCTCCCTCATGAGCATTTCGCGTGGTTCCTTTATGAGCGCTTCACACAGGCTCTCTAATGGGCACACAGCTCCTTTCTGAGAAATTCTCGTCCTTCAGAGATCCTAACGACGGCTGGCTGCTTGGGCATACGTATAAGAATTGATGCTCAACAATCTATCCTTCTTATAAGTTTGTAGAGTAAATATGTTATTTATATCGCATATACTACATAGTTTAAGTAAATTGAACATTTTAGTCTGTATAAATTTTAAATTGTAGACTAATAAATAAATAAATAAATAAAATAAATTCTGTCATATAACGACCAGTATTATTTTGTTCAGTTACAAATTGTAAAAAAGTTCTCAACTGTAAGATATTTTGCAGAACATCACGCATACGGAGAGATATTATTTGTTCAATTTGTGCAATATCTGTTGTTCCATCTTCTAAAACAGAGAACGACTTATGCCCCCTTTTTCAGTACGAGTTTAAACTACAGCTAAAGTTGACTAGAGTTTATCGCTGCCACTTCGGTCGCTTAAGCTGAGATGAGCAGCAAAATTTTATGTTATCGATCAAAGTGGCAAGGTTAAGCTCTAGTCAACTTTAACTGTAGTTTAAACTCGCACTGAAAAACCGGGCATTAGTCATAGTAATACTTTCCTCAATTGTAATAGTTATAGTAATCCATGTCGATAATATTTGAAGTTTCGCCTTTGATTTTCGATTCATTGGGGAAATTTTTATTGATTATACAACTATAATTTTTTTAAGCTATCCAAATAATTTATTTAAAACTAGAATTTGCTATCAAATATATATAATACATATAGTTTTTTATTTTTTCCCCAAACAAAAACAAAACTGCAGTAAAATGGGCTAAATAAAGGAGATAAAATGGCATAAAAAAATATTTGACATACATACTGTGTACGTAAATAAGGAGCTCGGTACCTTCTGCTGCACTGTCGTGTTTTTTTTTTGTGATTCTAATACAATACAACCAATATAATCCTAAAAACTTAAAAATATTTATTTGGAACTTTAAAAATTATAAAATCGATAAGTAAACCCGTAAGGGTAGAAAGTTGATCTGACCGAAGCCGTGTGCGAAAAAAATAAGAGCTGTCCGACATTGCTCATAGGGGTACATAGAAAATTTGTCCGAGAATATCTGTTAAGGTACAAAGGAGGAGTAGAAAGAGGACCTATCAGAGGGATCATATCATATGATATCATATCATACACATATTTAGCAGGCGAGGCTCCGGCGATCCCAAGTTTTACATTGGAACTAGGGGGAAGAGGGGGCGGTATGGCCACGCTAGCTCAATGTGGTCGTATTAAATTGTTCCCGAGACGGTCGGGCTAGTACCTTAATGGTGCTTGTTACCGGATCTATATCCGTCAAAGGACTATCAACATCCAAAACCTTTTGGGAGTTCCCTTATCGCTACGACAACAACAACAACAACAACAGCACTTATCCAAAAGTACCAGTTCAGGCATAAACAAGGACACAAAGGGTGTCATTCAACTGAATATATTTAAACTGGATATAATCGCATGCTCCTTTGCGACTCATCCTGAATTCATCATAGACTAATCGAATTTTTGCAGGGTACTCAAATACATGATACTTTGTTGATTGCGCGTGTTGTTATTTTCGTATAAGCTTTGTAGTGAAAATTTCAGCGCGCTCAAGCTAAATGTCAGCTGACATTCGCAGATAAGAAAATTTTAACGTGTTTTAGTTTTGCTTCCGTTTTCCATTTAGCCCTCCCCCTGTACAATGACTCACACACACACAAATCAAACCAGCTGAAGTCGTTGCCGCCTGTAGTTCTTCATAACACCAACCCATGGTTCATATTCTCAACGTCCCACTCAACCAATTTTGCTTTTGCCGCAAAATCATTGAAATTAAAATGTTAGTGAAATTTCGTTTTGTGCTCTCTGTGGTGATGTTCTTTCTCAAAATGTTTATTTAGTTGTTGGTACTGCTTTTGGTCCTTATTATTCTTTTTTATGTGTTGTTGCAGCTGTCATTAACAGAGTTTGGGTATCTTGTTGATGTGTAGTGGAGAAACGAGAAATGTTCGCCGGGTAGCTCAAAACCGATTTCCTGAATTATCAAATGCAAATGGCACTTGACGCCCTCGCCTGCAGCCAACTTGTCGTCATTCTTTTATTCAGTCAGTGTTCATGTCATAATTCAAATTGAGTTTGTTTCACTACAGACAATTGATGGGAATACTTGTTTTTTTAATATCAACTGTTTTTGATTTGGCTAAAAATGTGTATGTAGATGTGTATTGTTTGTACATATGTAGGTATGCATATGGAAATCGCATTGATTTTCGTATTTAGCAAACAAATGATTTTAATCTAACATATATCAGACATTCGTAGGACTAAAGCAATATTTTCCAGGATCTGAATATAAAATCAAGTTAGTGTCGTACGTTACTCCTAATCGATAATTAAATACAAAACTAGATTCCCCATATAAATTCCCTACGATAACACTGTGTGACACCAAAAAAAAACTGAGAAGTCATGCCATTTTTCTAGTAGATCTGTAAGATCTACGGTATATGTCCCAAACTGTTTGGGAGGAATCAAAAGGAGACAGAAGTTGCAAATGATCCATTAAGCAGGAAAGGCGTCGATAGAAGCGCGGGGTTGCAAAATTTTTAAGATCATGTGCAAAGCCAAGAGGGAAGACATAAGGCTCACGATGGACATACTAACTGGACACTGCCTTCTGGCATCACATGCTTATAATTATAAGTTAGGCTTTGTCAGTAACAGCAGATGTGGGAAGTGCGAACTGCAGGAAGAAACGGTTGAGCGCGTTCTGTGTTCGCTATTCCAGCTATTAGGGCGGCAGATTAGCCAGCTTTCGAGGCAGCTATTAAGCTAGGCCGTAGAAAACTGCTAGTATTTGCTAAGAGGACGGAGTTATTTTATAATCTAACTGACCTAACCTGGTAACACTATTGACACATTCAGTCTATGTGAGGTCTTTATTGATCGGCCAGCTCAACCTAACCTAACAAGATTTTAAGGTTTTCCTCCGGATCGTATAATAAGAGATTTAGACCTTTTCAACATTTATATATCAACTTGGAAAACATATATAACACACTTGTGAAATTTTTCCCAATGAACAATTTTTTTTTCTTCTGCGTTTTTTTCCGGATTTCGTCAACTTTTGTGCTATCTTCACGCACTAGTATATAAGAAGATTATACTAACCCTGCATTGCACCAAAATTGAATATTCACTGACTGACCGAATGAAAACAAATTTTGAAAAAAAATGTTAAATTGTATCAAAACGACTAAGAAATGTTAACTTGGCCCATTGTTGTTTAAGTTTATAGTCGCCCTTTGCAGACTGTTATGATTGTGACTTCAGTAGATCTCAACCGATTTTAAACACTTTACCAGTTGTGGATAGACAAAACTCCATTCTTAAAAAGGGAATACACACATTTTAGAATATGAGTGAATATTTATGTATATTTAACGAACAAACCGATTTTTTTTTTTTATTAATTGGTTTGTTGTGTAAAGTTTACTTTTTTTATTGTGATTTATATTGATAATTCCTTAACTCATTAGGTGGTATCCTAAGGCGAGAAAGCTCGAAAGTCCCTAGCAGTTTTCGTAAAAGCAACAATATTTCCAAAAAGCGACAATTTTACCTTGAAGAAAAAATTAACAAACTTGTCTAGCAAGGACAAATTACGCAAAATATGGAAAGCGTAAGCGGAGAACATTACAATGAATTATCATTAAAAAGATTATGGACGAAATATACAAAAATTAGACTTAACTACAAAGGACACTGTAAACCGCGCTCACTTATACAAACACTTATTTACAAAGAGACAGTATACAGCTACACGTCACACGGTGCAGACGTGTTAAAAAAATTCATGTGAATTAAATATTGTTTTTGGTAGAAAAATATTTTTGAAAAAAATTTTTGTTAATTTTGATTTTTAATTTGTTAATACATATTATAAAAAGTAAACACTTTTTCCCTGTCGCCACTCGACGCTCAAACGGGTGGATGGATTTAACCAAACATACACGCAGGTCAGGTACATGGCCCCGCATGGTTCTTCTTACGTTTTTTTGAAATCAGGAAAGGGAGCGTGGCACCTCCCATAAAAATGGGATTTTTCATACTCAATATTTATGCAACTATTAATCCTAAACTACTGAAATTTGGTAAGGCGTTACATAAGGTAATTATCTATCCTTACTTTTATCCCTTTTTGAAATCGCAAAAGGAGGCGTGGCAACTACCATACAAATGGGAAATTTCATACTCAATATATTTGGAAGTATTAATGTTAGATTACTGAAAATTGGTAAGGCGTTTTCTAAGGTAAGTGCCTATCCCCATCCATTTCCCTATTGAACAAACATATTTTTTGCCTTTTCAGCACTTTTTTTTTATTCCGTATTCTTCATTTACAATAAGAAATTTCCTACACATCACTTATCTTCTATATATCTATATACATTAGTGTGACCGCAAGTTATATGGACAATTTTTTTCGTATTTTTACTTGGCAAACCCCTTAGATTTATTCTAAATTAGAAAACAATTATATATAAAAAATTTTAGATCGTTTGCATAATTACTGGGCGTGCCTTGAGCCCGCAAAATTTGCTAAAAATGCTATTTTCTCACTTTGGCTCGCTTTAATTGTTCTTAACTTCAGTAATATTTATTTTATAGAAAAACTTTATTCACAAATATTCTAGGGACATATCTGAAGAGCAATGTCGCTCTGTATTAGTTTTCTTTAACATTAATATTTAATCCAGAAAAGACCAAATTAAAAAACAACTAAGGACGGGACTGTCTTCGGCTGAGCCGAAGACTCCATACCTTTCATGAATGGGGCTGAACAATAATCTTATCCCGTTCGTAATCTCCAAATAATCGGATGTATAAGATAAGAAATATATAGTGAAAGATGTACATACCTAAGCGATTTTTAAGATAAATATAAAATAAAAAATGGCAAAAGACCCCCTTATCTGAACGATCAATTGCATGGGATATATATTATATATAGCTCCAATCGAAATGATTTTTTCATGAAATCTTCTATGATAGATTAGAATAAATATCACCAATTTTAACGTTTTTATATTGGAAATTAAGGGAGAAATGGCCAAAAATCTTTCTATCTGAACGATCGGTTGTATGGGAGATATATGTTATAGTGGTCCGATTCTACCGGATCCGACAAATGTCTAATATAATCTTATATAATACAAAAATACATCTTTGTGCCAAATTTCATTGAAATATCTGAAAATTTGAGGGACTAGTTTGCGTTCAAACAGACAGACGGACGGACGGACGGACAGACGGACATGGCTATATCAACTCAGTTCGTCGCCCTGATCAATTCGGTATACTTAATGGTGAGCCTATCTTTTATATTTCTCAACGTTACAAACATCGGACCAAAGTTAATATACTATTTCATGTTCATGAAAGGTATTATAACAGCGAAATTTTCACATATCTTCACATTCTTTGCATACGAACATATTTTCATAAAATTATTTGTGTTATAAAACTACTTTGCTTATTTATCACTTGGTAACAACATAGAATATTATCTTAGTTGTATTGGCTTTGGAATTTCTGTCAGTGAATTAAAATATGTATTGTAATAATTTTTTACAGTCGAAATTATACGTGCATTAAAACCGAGTTTGTGTGTTTAGTATTCTTTTCTATTAATAAATCTCTGCTAACAATTTGCAACACATAATTAGTGCAACAGTTTACCGTTAGTTCTTACTGAGTAGCAGAGCAGAATATTATTGTTGTTGTTACTTAATGACGACTACATTTCATTTATTGCCGTGCATTTAAAGTAATTAAACATGTCATCAAGAATTTTGCGTGAAAAAATTCTTTTGCTAGGCTATTTTTCTCCTTCCTTAAGTGGCTGTAAACTACCTTCTAACAAAGAAGTTATGAAGGTATTATTTTTTAATTTAGGAGCAGTAAAATTAAATTTACGTGAGAGTGCTGAATTAGAGGTCGAAGAAGTGAATATTTTTTGGGATAAAGCTCGAATCCCCACTAGAACCAAGCAACACTGCATAACAAAACTTGAATATTTATATAATGCATGGAGGAAAGTGAATAAAAATTTTAAATTTAAATCGGAAACGCAACGAGAAAGAGAAGAGGCGTGGACGCCGAACTTAGATGACTTATTTGACATAGCAAGTGAAAATGCACTGGACCTTATTAAAAATTCAGAGGCCAAATTATTTTTGGAGAATCAAAGAAAGAGAGGTAGACCGGGGTTTATGTATGGCATCGATTACAAAACAGCAGTAAGTGAAGAAAGAATGGAAGAACGTCAACAAAATCATTTAAAACGGAAAGAGCAGAGTGATCGTACATTAGCTGCTTCTAGTAAGAAAAAATTGTATATTATTTTTAATATAGCATAACATCTATTTATTTGTACTGTCTTTATTCAGATGAAACAGCTGAACTTTCTTTCTGCAGTTAGGAGAGTGATATCAGCGAAATCGCTGCTAGCTATGAGGTAAGTTCAAGGTTATAAATTATAAGTGCAACGTGAGAATGAAACTATATACAACGTAGATGAGAAATAATTGAAACAGACAGGGTTACATTACAAACTATAACCAGAACACTTAATTCCCTTTTAACAGGTCTTGGGAGCAGAAGCTCTAATGCCAACGCCAGCCAAAAAACTGAGAGGATTTAAAAATATAATGACTCCACAACTTGCAGCCGCTTTAGAAAGAACGTTTCAGCAAGAACGAACTTGGTGCAATTTGTTTGCACTGGGACCGAAAGCTGTTACCAGCTCTTACTGGGATTGGAAAAGTTGACAGACTTCCAATCATAATTTCATGCGGGCGTACGGAGCAACTACTTGAAGTGACCGCACTTAAAAGTGGAACTAGCAGAGAACAGGCGTCTGCTGTTTGTAAAGCTATATTTTAATGGGTTCTTCAAGATCATATAAAAGCCTTGGTGTTCGACACAACTACCGTAAATACAGGCCGTTTTAATGGAACCTGTACGACTATTGAACACAGTCTTCAAAAGCAGCTTCTTTGGCTACCTTGCCGTCACCACAATTTGGAAGTCGTATTAAAAAGTGCCTTTGAAGTTAAGATGAGCAAAACCGAAAGCCCAAATGTAAAAATATTTCAGCAATTTAAAAATACATGAGGAAATATTAACCAAAGTAATTATCAGTCTGGAATGGAAGATAATGATATCAAAAAATATTTAACAGTAGATAAAGATAAAAGAATTGAATTTGTGAACGATGCGATCAAAACTAAACAGTCAAGAGATGATTACAGAGAGTTTATTGAGATAACCCTAATATTTCTTGGTGAGACTGCACCTATTTTCGCGATGCAGCTTTTCGTGCCCCTGGGGCTGTCTACCACGCGAGATGGATGGCTGCTTAAAAATATTTTTATTTCGAGGTGAATTTGATTTGGCAGTAAAAGATAGGAAAGCTTTACGTAATATATGCCTTTTTATTGTTTCAATATATGTTGAGATGTGGTTCTCTGCCCCTTCTGCTGTACAAGCACCATACAAAGATTTCCAGCTTTTGAAAAAACTGGATTCTTTAAAAAAAATTGATGCTGATATATCTCAAGTTGCATTACACAAATTTAAAAAACCACTTATGGTACTTGAGTCCTGAATGTGTGGCTTTAGCATTTTTTGAGAACAGTCAGTGGCAGGTCTAAACTCACTAACTCACTAACTCACTTTCTTATGGTTATTAAGCTCTGAAAGTTGAAATAAATGGCATAGAGGGCTCTACTCGTTAAAAACTTAACAGCATATTGTCATTTCCGTCCTTACTTGTTATAATTCTATTTATATTTTTTAATAATAAAAATACGTTAAGTAAGCAGTAATTACTTTGTTCCGCCAAATATAAGAAAAAACTTAACGCCGGTACACATGGCTCGTCTTGTCATCGAAACAACTTTCATCACTTTCATCGCTTTCTTCATTTTCGAAGTTTTCTGCTATTGCTGGCACTTGCTTTTTTATTAAATATCTGATAAAAAAATTCTTTAGTGGCGTTTTATGCAAAATATTTCCTTACCTTTTCATTTCTACGTTGTGTAAGTGATGACACTTGATAATCGATTAATGTTTTATTATCAGCTGATTACCAAGCTGCCACATCGTCATAACGAAAAAAATAAAATAAAATTTCGATGTCACTTTTCTTCATTCTTTGCAAACGTGACGACACTGTTGCAAATATTTGCGACCGCAGAGCGTTCTTTTTCTATTCTAAAACGCTTGAAGACTTATTTGAGAGTCAACATGTCTGAAAATCGAATGACTGGTCTGGCACTAGGGAACGTCCACAAAGAAATAGAAACGGACATTGAAGAAATAACCGATCTTTTCTTAAAATCGAAGCCCCGACGACTCGAACCTTTGGATTGGTCGATAGAAGATTGAACCAGCAATAAGTGGGTTTGAAAGAAAGGTTTTTATGACTATTTTTATATGGTTGTTATATCATTATCTCGAGTGTGCTGAATAAAAGAACTTCATTTCAGAAAATATTGCTTGTACTTTATTAGTAAGTTATTTAATTTTTTAATTTTGAAAATCCTCGTTTTGTCATGTCATTTTATATTCTGTATACATTTATTTAACACATCATGGAAAACAAAAACAAAATTTGAAAGTGAAAAAATTTCAAGCATCCCAGTACCAAATCCAGATCCGCCACTGCCAGTTTGCAAATGCAATGATGCTAGGCCATTGGCACAAAATCCTGAACTCCCTTATTAACCATTGTATAAAGGAATTTGAGCAAGTTTCGCTAATTACATACATATAATTACAATAGGGGGACTCATGAAAGCATATAAAATTATATCCATTTACACACGCGGTTATATGAACGCACCTAGTAATACTCTTGATAAACTTGATTGTTTATCAGCTGTATTATTGCAAAACAAAATTTTTTTGATTGTTATACAAATTAAAAAATGCCAAGATTAAGTGAAAAATCAAAACTAAAACGCATTTACTTGCTGATGTTGGAGATTTCTGATTAAAATGCCTGCTGTAATGTCTGCAAGGTTGCATTCCTTTGAGTTTACCGTGTTTACACAATGAAATGTGCGCGTAAATTTATACAAATTGTGTAAATGATTTTTCATACAAAATTTGACAGCTCGTTTACACACTAGATAAATTTATACGTTTACACACTTTATAAGGCATTTATACGGTTACATGAGTCCCCCTAATTTTCATGTCGTAAAGGGGTATGAAAAATACTTTAAATTTGCTTCAGCTTATAAAATGGGCATCTCAAGGTTGATAATTACAAAATTGAAGACGATGGTGTCGATGTGAGGTATTTTTCCTACCTTTTTTATGACATGAAAATTGGTTCGTAGCCAAAATCGTTCAGTGCAATAGGCTGTATATTCATGCTTTAAACACATACATCATTAAGAAACTAACTTTTACCATAACTATTTCTCAGCAATCGCCTAGGTTTTTTGAAGAACTCTTCTAGAACTTCGTCTACAGAGAGTGGTGTGTTAATATGGCTATTCAATGAAGCGAATCCATTCAAACGTTCTTGACTGATTGTACTCCGCAAGTATGATTTTAACCTTTTGAGGGCAGAAAATGTGCGTCCTGGTGTTGCTGTCAAAACTGGTAGAACGGCTAATATGCGCAATATTTTGTTTACATGTTCGAAAGCATTTGGACTCACCATCTGAAAAAATAAGATAAATAAGAAATGCAGCATACAAATTTTGTAGGTCATCATCAAAATCGTACCCACCTCAAGTGCATCAAACACGCTTTTAAAATTCTGACCATCGACTCACTTTCTCCACATTTTGACTTCCACTGGAAACTCAGTTTTGGAAAAGTTCAGAACACTTTAATTTTTCAGCATTGTACTCATTTTTGGGAAATAAACACCGAAATTTTCGAAAATTGATTGGTGTTTCATGAAACGGTTCTGGATATGAGTTATGAATGCATCAAGGAATGGAATATAGAATGCGATTCTATAATAATCTTCGACGCTCTCAGTATCAACGTTGCATCTATTTAATTGATGTTTGCTGATGAGTGGTTTCTTAATATCTATGTCGTATTTTGTGCATATTTTTTTTACATTTTCGAAAATTTCGTGAATATGTATTTCTGAGTTTTGTCGCATTTCTTAAAATTCCCGCATAGCATCTTTTGCACATTTCAGGGCCTCGGAAAAATCTTGAATTTCTGATTGCAATTGCTTACTCAAAGCCAAAACAATGGAATGCACAGACTACATTATATAGCAAGAAGTTTGGAATTGCACGGTAGAAATAGCAGCCTGAAACTGAGAAGCTTGTGCTGAAATTTTGTCGTTTTTCCCTTCCTCTATCTCTTCAAAGGCTTCGAAGATTGCTGGCGGAAGTTCAATGTAAGTGGATACAGCTTCATGGCATTGAGCCCATCTTGTCGGGCAGACTCTTTACATTTTTTTCTTCGACTTTCTTTTTGTATAAATGAATTTTTTTTCTGTAGAACGTTTTGCCTTTTTGGCCATCGGTAAAAATCATGTAATGATCCGATTGTCCTCAATGCATTCTTCATGCCAGCTACATCACAAGCTGCATTTACCGCTAAATTAAATAAAACTATGTGCTGCACAGTGTACATAAATGGCAAGAGGAAAATCCAATTGAATGTTTGCTTGCGCACTATGAAATTCTCCACTCATCGCTGGAGATCCATCATAACCTTGGGCATAAAAATAATCGCAATCTAAACCTACTTCCAAAAGGCACTTTTTAATAGTTTTTGCAAGATCTGAAGTAAAGGAACAAAAACAATATATATAGCAAGTTGTCAAAAACTATCAAAAACAATTTCCTTTGAGCACGAAGGATATTTTATTACAAAACTTTTTATAATTACACCATTTAATAAAATAAATAACCATCAGGCAAAGAATGCGAAGATACGTGAAAATTTCGTTGTTATTTTTATACTCAGTTGAGCAGAGCCCACAGAGTATATTAACTTTGATTGGATAACGGTTGGTTGTACAGGCATAAAGGAATCGAAATAGATATAGATTTCCATATATCAAAATCATGAGCATCGAAAAAAAATTTGATTGAGCCATGTCCGTCCGCCCGTCTGCCCGTTAACACGATAACTTGAGTAAATTTTGAGGTATATTGATGAAATTTGGTATGTAGGTTCCTGGGCACTAATCTCAGATCGCTATTCAAAATGAACGATATCGGACTATAACCACGCCCACTTTTTCGATATCGAAAATTTCGAAAGCCGAAAAAATGGGATAATTCATTGCCAAAGACGGACAAAGCGATGAAACTTGGTAGGTGGGTTGACCTTATGACGCAGAATAGAAAATTAGTAAAATTTTGGAAAATGGGCGTGGCACCGCCCGTTTGTAAAAGAAGGTAATTTAAAAGTTTTGCAAGCTGTAATTTGGCAGTCTTTGAAGATATCATGATGACATTTGGCAGGAACGTTACTACTATTACTGTATACGTGCTAAATAAAAATTTGAAAAATCGGATGAAGAACACTTTTAATGTCATGAGTCGAACAAAAATTTACCAATCCTTCTGAAATTTGGTAGAGGCACAGATTCTATGACGGTAACTGTTTTCTATGAAAATGGGCGAAATCGGTTGACGCCACGCCCAGTTTTTATACACAGTCGACCGTCTGTCCTCCCGCTCGGCCGTTAACACGATAACTTGAGCAAAAACCGATATATCTTTATTAAACTCAGTTCGCGTACTTATCTGAACTCACTTTATCTTGGTAAAAAAATGGCCGAAATGCGACTACAACCGCGCCCACTTTTTCGAAATCGAAAATTACGAAAAATGAAAAAAATTCGATAATTCTATACCAAATATGAAAAAAGGGATGAAATATGGTAATTTGATTGGTTTATTGACGCAAAAAATAACTTTAGCAAAAACTTTGTAAAATGGGTGTGACACCTACCATATTAAGTAGAAGAAAATGAAAAAGTTTTGCAAGGCGAAATCAAAAGCCCTTGGAATCTTGGAAGGAATAATGTACGTGGTATTACATATATAAATAAATTAGCGGTACCCGACAGATGATGTTCTGGATCACCCTGGTCCACATTTTGGTAGATATCTCGAAAACGCCTTCACATATACAACTAAGGGCCGCTTCGATTTAAAACATTCATTAATACCTTTAATTTGATACCCATATCGTACAAACACATTATAGAGTCACCCTGGTCCACCTATATGGCGATATCTGGAAAAAGCGTCCACATATAGAACTAAGGCCCACTCCCTTTTAAAATATTCATTAACACCATTCATTTCATACTCATATCGTACAAACACATTCTAGAGTCACCCCTAGTCCACCTTTAGAACTATGGGCGACTCCCTTTTAAAATACTCTTTAATACCTTCCATTTGATACCCATGTCATACAAACACATTCCAGGGTTACCCTAGGTTCATTTTCCTACATGGTGATTTTCCCTTATTTTGTCTCCAAAGCTCTCAGCTGAGTATGTAATGTTCGGTTACACCCGAACTGAGCCTTCCTTACTTGCTTAATATGGTTTGTTCTGGATTAAATATTAATGTTAAAGAAAATTTATACAGAGCAACATTGTTCATCAGATATGTCCCTAGAATATTTGTGAATAAAGTTTCTCTATTAAATAAATATTACTGAAGTTAAGAACAATTAAAGCGAGCCATGGTGAGAAAAATATCATTTGTAGCAAACTTTGCGGGCTCAAGGTACGCCCAATAATTGTGCAAACGATCAAACATTTTTTATATATAGTTTTTTCCTAATCTGGAACAAATCTAAGGGGTTTGCCAAGTGAAAATACGAAAAAAATAACGGTCACACTAATATACATATCATAAAAAGTAAATACTTTTTTCCTGTCGCCGCTTGACGCTCAAACGAGTGGACGAATTTTAACCAAACTTACACACAGGTCAGGTACATGGCCCCGCATCGTTCTTTTGTACTTTTTTCTGAAATCGGAAAAGGGGGCATGGCACCTCCCATACAAATGGGATCTCTCATACTCAATATCTTTGGAAGTGTTAATGCTACACTACTGAAGTTCGGTAAGGCGGTGTGTAAGGTAAGTCCCTATCCCCATACCTATCCCTTTTTGAAATTGGAAAAGGGGGCGTGGCACCTCACATACAAATAGGATCTTTCATACTCAATATTTATGCAGCTATTAATCCTAGACTACTGAAATTTGGTAAGGCGTTATATAAGGTAAGTATCTATCCTTATTTTTATCCCTTTTTGAAATCGGAAAAGGGGGCGCGGCACCTCTCATATTTCCCTATTGAACGAACATATTTTTTACCTTTTCCGCACTCTTTTTTATTCCCTATTTCTAATTTACAATAAGAAATTTCCTCCATATCACTTATCTATCTATACATATTATAAAAAGTAAACAGTTTTTTCTTGACGCCGAAAAGGGGGCGTGGCACCTCCCATACAAATGGGATCTTTCATACTCTATATCTTTGGAAGTATAAATGATAGACTATTGAAAATTGGTAAGGCGTTTTATAAGGTAAGTCCCTATCCCCATCCCCATCCCTATCCATTTCCCTATTGAACAAACATATTTTTTGCCTTTTCCTCACTTTTTTTTATTCCGTATACTTAATTTACAATAAGAAATTTCCTACAAATCACTTATGTATATGCACATAAAATATTTCAAATTTCAAAATTGTTTCCAAATAATTCTGTTGTATGAATATTTTCGGTTCTATCTGTTCAGCAGGTAGCCGCCTGCGATTTCAAATTAAGAAAACTCATTCAAAGACATACATACAACTTTAAGGATCTGTGATCCTTTCACTGAAAAATATTAAAGGGCCTGTCGACGACTTTAAATAAAAGGCGAAAGTTTTTTATGTATTTAGATTACATTTAATTAACACGGTAAAACTTTAAATAAAATACAACAGATTTAAAAGGCAATATTAACTTGACATGACGCGTTAAAAAAATTGCTGCCCTTGCTGGCCACTCGACTCGTCTTCTTTTCGATAACTGTGCTGCTGTTCAATTTGGTACCTGTATAAATACAAATGTGTGCACAATGAAAGAACAGCAAAATCATACGATTATGCCGCTATGCATTGAAATTGCAGTAATGTTCAAAGCAATAAACAACATTAGCATGTATTTGTTATTGTATGGTTTTCTATGTTGGAAAGTGCACCGTAACTTGTATTAAAAAGGTAAATAACTGAGCAGACAATAAGATCAGCTCAGTAGCCCAGCAATATATTTTAATTTGCGTTGTTTGCTAAATTTATTATAAAATGACATCCCACCCCTCGGTGGATCCGCATGAGGATTCACCAACCATCAAAGCGGCTAGCTTACTGGCTGGTCGACGTATTAATCCGGATGCGGTTCGAACCACATCACTCCGTACTTGGCCGTCTTTCGCAGTGAATACCTCCGTCACCCGACCTCGCATCCACTTGCTTCGTGGTACAGTGTGATCACACACAATCACTAATTGCCCCGGTTTTAAAGGCGTTGCCTGATCTCTCCATTTAGAGCGTCGTAAAAGTTGAGGCAAGTATTCGGTGGTCCATCTCTTCCACAGTCGATCTTTTATATTTTGCGATATTCGCCATTGTTTACGAAGGCATACATGCTCGTCGTTTATACTAGGAGTTTGCGTTGAGTTGAGGCATCCTAGCAGAAAGTGGTTGGGTGTCAAGGGCTCCTCGTATTGTGGCGTTACAGGCAGTTCAGTTAGCGGGCGGCTGTTTACGATGTTTTCGGCTTCTATCAGTACGCTTCTGAACGTTTCCAGTCGCGGAGTTTCTTCCTTTAAGACTCGTTGTAATAACCTTTTGATACATTGTACGAGGCGCTCCCAGCAACCTCCTGCTGATGGGTTAGATGGACAATTGAATACCCATTGAATATTTTGGCGAGACATTTCCTGTTCAATAAGATTAAAGTCAAATAAACGGTTTTCTTCATTAAGTTCTTTTTGGGCTCCCACGAAGTTAGTACCGTTGTCGTTTCTAATCTTCACTGGCACTCCTGGGCGGTTGACAAAATTTCTAAAGGTAATAATAAATGCGTCAGTCGATAGATCTTCCGCTATTTCTAAGTGTATGGCTCGTGTTGTCAGGCACGTGAATAGGGCAACCCATCGCTTCTCCCTTCTTCGACCAATTGCAACAAAAAATGGCCCACAGCGAAATGGCGAACGTATGGTGTAAGGCGATCTGTTGGCAACTGACCCATGAGTGGTGTAGCTGGCTTCGCATTGTTGTAAATGCACACTGGACACTCCCTCTTGATGGATTTCAACACGGCACTTAGGCGTGGAACCCAAAATTTTTGGCGTATTTCATTTATTGCCAGACGATCATTTTGGTGATGCAGCTTACTATGGTATTGCTGGACGATTAGACGCGTGACGTGGTGATTTTGTGGCAGAATTACAGGACGACGCGCGGAAAGAGGTAAACAATAGGCGGCATCAATTCTACCGTTGACCTTCAACAAACCATCATCGTCTAAAAACGGCGTTAGCTGATATATGGCTGATGACTTCGATATTGACTTCTTCGTTTTAATGGAATGTATTTCTTCGGCGAATGATTCGGTTTGAACTTGACGTAAAATAGTTTTTTCCGCATCGGCAATTTCCATGGCGTTTAATTCCCCCTTGTGACGAATATCACATCTAGTGTTTTTAGCGAACCTTAGTACCCAGGCCAGAACTCTGGTGAGCTTTAAATATAAAGAAAAATTACAAAATTTGATTGGATATTCCCCTTGGTTTGTAAGTATGACTCTTTTAGGTGCTTCCTCCACAGCACATTGTTCAGACATCAATTCGCATGTTTCCCGCGGCCAGCGTGCTTCTTCTTCATGGAGAAAGGATGGACCATTCAGCCATCTTGACCGTGTACCGTAATGAAATGTTGTAGACGTTCTCGTTGCTTCGTCTGCTACGTTAAGCGCTGTAGGAACCCATCGCCATTGATCCGATGTTGTCGTACTTAAAATCTCAGCTATGCGGAATGCGACAAACTGTTTGTACGTTGTGCTAGTTGAACGAATCCACAATATGACAGTTTTGGAATCGCTCCAAAATGTTGTACTATTGATGCGAAAGTCATGACACCCCAAAACTGCGGCTTGTAGCTCTAAACGTGGTATTGTCATACCCTTGAGTGGTGTGCATCTTGCTTTGGCCGAAACCAGCGTAACATCTACCTCGTTCCCTCGTTTTATTCGGAGATATCCGACGGCGGCGTATGCCGAGGAACTTGCATCCACAAAAATATATAATTGAATATCATCAGCAACAGACAATAATGCAGAATAACAGCGCGGCACCGTGAAATTCTTCACCGACTGAAAATTTTCCCACCATGTCTTCCATTGATGTGCCAAGTCTTGAGGTACTACCTCATCCCACTCAATTTCTAGTCGCCATAATGACTGAACTAACAGCTTCAAAAATATGGTGATGTTTGCCAGAAGTCCGAATGGGTCATAAATTTACATAGATATGCCTAACAGTTCTCGCTTTGTTGGCGTTCGCGTGCCATTCAGAACATCCCGGGCGATTTTGTGAAACTGAAATTGAAATTCAAGAGCATCATTAGTGGTATTCCAATAAATACCAAGCACCTTTTCAGTTTTTGTATTGCGATCCATTTTGACGAGTTCCGAGTTACTATCTAAATTTTCCCCATTTAATTTGTATTGAACCTCTTTATTGTTACATATAAAATTGCGTAATTTAAAACCCGCGGTGGCATTTATTTTAATGGCTTCTTTTGTGATATTTAGAGCTTCTTCGGCGCTATCAAAGCTTATGACCAGATCGTCAACGTATGTGTTCGCTATGACAGCATGGCTACCACCTGGCATGGCGGTCTCAAATTTAGCGGCGTTGGCGTTCTTTATATATTCGGCGCAGCAAGGTGAACAAATAGCTCCAAATATCATCGACGACATTACATAGGTAGAGATTGGTTCGTTTAACTTACCATCTCGCCACAAAAAACGTTGAGAATCTTGATCTTTATCAATTATTCGTACCTGAGAGAACATCTCTTGTATATCTCCGGCTACTGCAATAATACCTTGGCGAAATTTATGGATGATCGCTATAAGCGGTTGCGCTTGTTCCGGGCCCTTCAGTAGTGCGGAGTTTAACGATGTAGAATTTGTAACGGCGGCTGCGTCAAAGACAATACGCAGTTTTCCCGGCTTCGACGGATTAACAACACCAAAATGAGGGAGATACCATGTTTTGGGATTTTCAATAGCGGCTTCATCTTGTGTCAGCTTTCTGGCATACCCCTTTTCTATATATAATTTTCAGCATAAACAGCATCCTTCTGCATTCTACACTCAGTACTCAATAGGCGCTGCTTCGCCATTGCATAACTCGACGGGAGTTCGGTAAAATCTTGTCTCCAAAGCAATCCTACTTCATACCTCTGGCCGATGTTTTTTGTGGTTTCTAACAAGATTTTCCTGGCTCGCTGATTTTCATCCGATTCTAATACGATTTTGGTACTCCGGACTCCAAAGCTCTCATTTGAAAAATACTCCTCCATTAAATTGTTTAATTGTTTATATGATTCCGACTTACGTATATGAAGCACCCTGGGCATGTCAACGCTTTCTTGTTGGTGTGGTCCGTATACCACCCAACCCAACTTAGTTTCCACTGCTACTGGTTGATCATGTCCGGCTTCGACGACTTTGTTGGACAAACACAAGTGACAATTGTCCAAACCCAACAGTAAGACTGGTTCGACATCTTCATAGTTCTCTATAGGCAAAGATTTTAAATGATTAAACCTACTTTTTTCAAATGATTGCTTTGGCAAATGGAGACCCTTTATCGTATGGACGTTTTTCAGTGAGTATGTATGGCGACTATTTACTTCTCCTATTTCAAGAGACATTTTCCTGGCGGTTTCTGTTGTCTGGCTGTCACCGTACCATTGAAGAGTGAGAGGCATGACACGACCTCGTAGACCTAACTGTGTTGCGACATCTTCTTCCAAAAGCGACACTGATGACCCTTCATCGAACATCGCGTAGACAGACATTTTTCCTCGAGGACCTGACAATGTAACTGGGACAACTTTAAAAAGACTGGTTACCTGGTCCTTTCGACAATTCAAAATTCGTTCCCGGTCGGACGACGACGTAGATGATGATCCCATATCCTTGTGCAACATCTTATGATGCATACGTTTGCAACCGTTGATGGAACATTGCTTGCGGCGACGACAATTTAAAAGGCTATGACCTTTTACCAGGCATCCAAAACAAAGACGGTGTTGTTTGACCAGTGACCACTTGTTGACTAGGTCGAGCGACTGAAATCTTTGGCATTCTGGCAAAGCGTGAGCTTCGTTGCGTGAAGGACATGCCAGTTGCTCGTGGTTGCTATGAAGAACTCTGCGAGCCGACCCTCCATTTGGTCCGGACTGACGATTAGTTTGTGAATTATATCGCGGCTGTGGTAATGTTTGTTGGCTAGAACGCAGAGAACTGTTACTAACCCCGGGCATAGTCGCCACTACTTTTGCCAAATCGCTCAACCAATTTGAAAATACGTCAACAGTGGGGAAACGGGGAGCATTAGCGGCATACTTACTCCATTCAAATTGTTTGGATGAAGGAAGCTTAGAAACCAATTGTTCCAGCAACATGGGATTCATAAGATGGTGTTCACATTTGGCTGACTTAAAAACGCTGAAATATTGGCGATACGATTCGAAAATTGTAATATCTGCTCAAGGTGGCTATCGTTAATGGCAGGAAACTGCTGCACTTTCTGCAATTGGCAGCGTATCAGCAAGTCCTGGCGTCCAAAGTTGAATTCAAGTTCCTTCATAACTTTTGGAACGTCATCAGGGTATATTAGCATTGACCTTACTGACCGCTTTGCATTACCCTGAAGTGCTTTCTGCAGTCGCATTAAATTCTGCCGGTTGTTGTAGGAGAACTGGGCTGTGCTGTCGCTGAAGTTCGCTAAAAATAGAGGCCAATCCTCTGGATTGCCATCGAAGGTAGGTAGTGGGTGTAATTTTACGGCGGAACTCTCTACCAGCCACATTGGGTTTGATGACGACGATGCTTGCAACTCCGCTGGTGGTATTGTTTTTTGCGGTGCTGTCGGTGGAGGCTGTGAAAAATTGGTATATGTACCCGCAGTTGGAACGACATTACTAGCCTCTGCCTCGATCCGCTGTCGAAGCTGCTGCACCTCTATCTGACTACGACTCGTTTCGTTTCGAAGTTCTTTTACAGAGTCTCGAAGCGATGCAATGCTTGCCACCAAAGATGCCAGCGTTTCGTTTGCACCATGCGTCGGTGTGTATGCTGCGGTGCCCTCACCTATGTTCACTGCCGTAGTTTCTCCATCGGACCCGGTGTCGCTACCATTCGCTTGACCGGACGTAGTCCTTACTTTCTGACGAGTGTTCATATTAAAAAGCCAATTAAAAAAAAACAATGAAGATTTCTGAGGAAACAGTGCCGAACAGTTGCCTAAACCTTTATATGTTAGCCTGTATTTATACTGCCGACTGCCTTGACACCCTACACCTGTAACGCTGAAAAAACTCCTAGTATAAAACGAACAATTTATTTAATGTAAATGGATTAATGGCGAAATTCCAACAGGCTTTGAATCAAATTTACTTGCTTTGTAACTTACGACTTTATGACACTGACCAATTTGCACAGATTACCACCAAATAACGAACGTTGACTATGATCACTTGACGGAGAACAATCTTGACACCAAATAAACGATGACGTTGACTTTGACTTGACGGAGAACAATTACGTTGACTTGACGGAGATTTGCCCAGATTACCACCAAATAACGAACGTTGACTATGATCACTTGACGGAGAACAATTACGTTGACACCAAATAAACGATGACGTTGAATTTGACTTGACGGAGAACAATTACGTTGACTTGACGGAGATTTGCCCAGATTACCACCAAATAACGAACGTTGACTATGGCCACTTGACGGAGAACAATTACGATGACACCAAATAAACGAACGTTGACTATGATCACTTGACGGAGAACAATCACGTTGACACCAAATAAACGATGACGTTGACTTTGACCACTTGACGGAGATTTACACGAATTACTACCAAATAAACGAACGTTGACTATGGCCTGACCAATTTGCACAAATTATAAACGATGACTTTGATTATGGCCACACCAAATAAACGATGACGTTGACTATGACCACTTTACGGGTATTTGCACAAATTATAAACGAAGACGTTGACTATGACTTGACGGAGATATGCGCAAAAAATATAAACGTTGACGTTGACTTTGACCACTTGACGGAGATTTGCCCAGATTACCACCAAATAACGAACGTTGACTATGGCCTGACCAATTTGTACAGATTACCACCAAATAACGAACGTTGACTATGATCACTTGACGGAGAACAATTACGATGACACCAAATAAACGAACGTTGACAATGGCCTGACCAATTTGCACAAATTATAAACGATGACGTTGACTTTGACCACTTGACGGAGAACAATTTCGTTGACACCAAATAAACGATGACGTTGACTTTGACCACTTGACGGAGAACAATTACGATGACACCAAATAAACGAACGTTGACTATGGCCTGACCAATTTGCACAAATTATAAACGATGACGTTGACTATGGCCACCAAATAAACGATGACGTTGACTATGACCACTTTACGGAGATTTGTACAAATTACCACCAATAAACGAACGTTGACTATGTTCACTTGACGGAGAACAATAACGTTAACACCAAATAAACGATGACGTTGACTATGACTTGACGGAGATATGCGCAAAAAATATAAACGATGACGTTGACTATGGCCACCAAATAAACGATGACGTTGACTATGACCACTCTACGGAGATTTGTACAAATTACCACCAAAAAAACGAACGTTGACTATGATCACTTGACGGAGAACAATTACGATGATACCAAATAAACGAACGTTGACTATGATCACTTGACGGAGAACAATCACGTTGACACCAAATAAACGATGACGTTGACTTTGGCCACTTGACGGAGATTTACACGAATTACCACCAAATAAACGAACGTTGACTATGGCCTGACCAATTTGCACAAATTATAAACGATGACTTTGATTATGGCCACACCAAATAAACGATGACGTTGACTATGACCACTTTACGGGTATTTGCACAAATTACCACCAATAAACGAACGTTGACTATGTTCACTTGACGGAGAACAATAACGTTAACACAAAATAAACGATGACGTTGACTATGACCACTTTACGGAGAATTGTACAAATTACCACCAATAAACAAACGTTGACTTTGTTCACTTGACGGAGAACAATAACGTTAACACCAAATAAACGATGACGTTGACTATGACCACTTTACGGAGATTTGTACAAATTACCACCAATAAACGAACGTTGACTATGTTCACTTGACGGAGAACAATAAGGTTAACACCAAATTAAGCGGAGAACTCCGTGGTATAAGATTTAGGCCAGGCACAGTTCACGTTCACAAGTAATTTGTTGCATTAATTTATTTTACCGTGACGATTTGATCGAGTGCAAGGGCAATTTTTTTAAACTTTTATTTCGACAACTTTAAATAAAAGGCGAAAGTTTTTTATGTATTTAGATTACATTTAATTAACACGGTAAAACTTTAAATAAAATACAACAGATTTAAAAGGCAATATTAACTTGACATGACGCGTTAAAAAAATTGCTGCCCTTGCTGGCCACTCGACTCGTCTTCTTTTCGATAACTGTGCTGCTGTTCAATTTGGTACCTGTATAAATACAAATGTGTGCACAATGAAAGAAGAGCAAAATCATACGATTATGCCGCTATGCATTGAAATTGCAGTAATGTTCAAAGCAATAAACAACATTAGCATGTATTTGTTATTGTATGGTTTTTTATGTTGGAAAGTGCACCGTAACTTGTATTAAAAAGGTAAATAACTGAGCAAACCCAGCAGACAATAAGATCAGCTCAGTAGCCCAGCAATATATTTTAATTTGCGTTGTTTGCTAAATTTATTATAAAATGACAGGGCCAACTTGCCCTGGATACTAAAT
This sequence comes from Eurosta solidaginis, assembly GCF_040869045.1. NCBI lineage: Eukaryota > Metazoa > Arthropoda > Insecta > Diptera > Tephritidae > Eurosta > Eurosta solidaginis. Next base: position 93,872,866 of record NC_090321.1, read on the forward strand.
AAGAAAAGAAGCTTTTTCACAATTAAGATTTAACAACTTTATTTAATATTCAATAATTAAGTATGATAGTGGTTAGTATGAAAGCCCAGACGCAACTGCTCTCTGCGTAGACTGCTGCTTCCTTTTATAACATTTCGTGCAGCTACATTCTGTAGCCAGACATATGCGACGTCTGGGTGTGAGTGTGGCCTTGACTTCCCGCAGGTGTCTTACTTGGCTGGCATGTGTAATGAAAAAGTCTCACAATATTGTGAAATAGAAATATCCTGACTCCGCTGCAATGTGCATAGGTACTGACTTGGTTCCCATAAGTTTAATAAGGTTGCGCAATATTGTCATTGCGCGATATGACGAAATGCACTTGGCCTTGAAGCGGGTGTTGAGTTATGCTGCTTACAATAATTATGCTAACGTAGCTGCAGGTGGCCCATCAAACGTGGGAATAATAATTATGCTGACACAGCTGCAGGTGGCCCATGGAACTGTGGGAAGAATAACTATGCTGACACAGCGGCAGGTGGCCATCGGATTATGGGAAGAATGATTATGCTGACACAGCGGAACGTGTAAGATTCAGCTTGTGGGAATCCAACATTTTTCGTGCCGCCAGTGTGCTAACTTCTCCCCTTTTAAAGATTTACGTCTCGCGGATTAGTTGGCAAAGAAGGATTTTCGCCTCTTCGACTTAGCCGATTTGCAATGTTTATTTCAGGTAAGAGTATCCTTCCTGTGATCTTCCACCAAATGCACGAAATGAATAGCATAAGTAGCAATAAAAGAAGGAGCGTGCTGTTGGTGTAAATCGATGGCCTGCCATACTCAATGGCTTCGATAGCGTTGCTGTATGGGAGGACGTCGATTTCACTAACAATTTGCTTGACTTCTTCTTTGCTCAAAATGTTGCTGTTAACAATGCCAGCTTTAGCCATATGGCAGGCGCGGATTAACTCCTTTAAAATAGTTATTCTGTGCTGGATTTCTTGCTCTAATTTTTCCAGGTGCCTTCGATCAAGGACTTTGTTCGTGATGGTCACAATTCCATTTAGCTTCTGCAATAGTTACCTAGTCTTTTTGAAAATGGCATTGTTTACCTTGTATTGCTGTTCAGTATTTTCCTTGAGGACATTTTCGTTGCGAAGGACTTCGTCCCAGTCGGTGGCATCAGGTGAGCCAGCGATCCACTTCCAGGCAGACCCAATCCAGTTAATTGATCGTCTTGCTTTTTCGGATTTATATCCTCTTAGTTCGCTCAGGTGTATGCGGATTCTGTTCAATTGTGACCTCTGTCGATGATGTTGTTTCATTAAGTGTTTGTAGTGTTTGCTCTAGTCTGGTTGCTGCCAAGTCATATCGCTGCGGGTCAATGTTATGAATAAATTTGAAGTGCCCATCAATGATCCATGCGTATCCATCTCGCATATCTAGTGGTTAGTCTATCTAGAATATATAGCACGAGTGTACAGTTGCGCAGAGGCAGATGCTATTAATAAAATAAAGACCTTAATCTAATTTCATTGAGTTAATTTCATAAACTTTACCCCATACGTATATTTTAATTCTAATATTTATTTTCTAATCTAGGATTTTACACATTCATTCATACAGTGAATCAATTAAAGCTATGTAAAATTATAACCATAATTATTCTAGAATTTGTATACTAGTTGAGTTGCGTGGGTTGGAAAGGAAAGTAAGTATTAGTAATTCGAAAGAACAATTAGATTTTGATTTTATTTTTAAAGGATTTTTAAGAGTTTTTTTGTTTTTTTTTTTTGGGAGCCGTGAAGCAGTGTAACGAAATGACTCCGCTCTTTGTTTGGTGTTAGTTGTTAGTATGTTAGTTGTCTAGTGCTAGGTTAGTTGTTTCTCTTTTCTTTTTTCTTTTTAACGCGCTTTTATTAGCGTGGCCTGTATCTATCTATGTATGTAACGGAATCTTTGAGCTTAGTTTTCACCGGTTTCTGGAAGTCTGATTAATTTGAAGCTTTTCATATGTATCAAGGGCTGATGACAATGCATTAATGTGATGGTGCGGTGACATAAGGTCAACGGCCATAAGGTCAATTGGCCTTATTACCACTTTGAATGGCCATAAGTTTGATTGAAACTTTGCACACGTATCAAGGATCGATGACAATGCATTAATATGATGGTGTGGTGACCTAAGGCCAACGGCCATAAGATCAATTGGCCTTATTAGCACTTTGAATTGCCATAATTTTGATTGAAAATGTGCACACGTATCAAGGCTCGATGACAATGCATTAATGTGATGGTGTGGTGACATAAGGTCAACCGCTCCCCCACTTCAAAGCAAATTTGCAGCTAGCCTGTCATCAACATGGCTTTAGAAAACTCCATAGCACCACCACCACGCTAAATGCCATTAGCACCCAGATAAATTGTGGTTTAAATAAGAAGCCCAACCATAGAACAGTACTCGTAGCGCTAGACCTATCAAAAACTTTTGATACGGTCAACCATGGCACGTTACTGCAAGACTTGGAAGGGTCTACCCTTAAGACCACTCACTTGAAGAATCTACAGGCCTGCCAAAATACCGCCCTCAGAACCGCCACGGGTTTTCTTCTTATGTCCCCAGAACACCATCTAATAATGAGGCGAGAATACTCCCCATCAGGGAGAGAAATGAGATGCTAACGAAACAGTTCCTGTTGAATACCCAGACACCTGGGCATCCCAACAGATATCTGATTGATGAGCCAGCACCGCCTAGGTACTTAAGGAGTCACCTCCGTAAGCATTTTGAGGAAACACGGCACCTGAGAACTCAGCCGTATGAAGCAAAAAAACACAAGCAGGTCCTTCGTGAACTCCACTAACAGGCGTCGGACCTTTATGCCGGGAATTGCCCGGTGAATCCAGTACTCGGAGAACAGTACCCAAAACTTGCGGAAGAGGATCGCATACTCCCCAGGGAAACGCGAGTCACTCTGGCTCAACTTCGTTCTGGATACTGTAACAGGTTAAGCTCTTACATATCCAGAATCAACCCCGACATACAAAATGTATGCCCCGCTTGCAATGTGTCCCCACATGACACCAACCATCTCTTTAATTGTAATGTGGAACCAGCGCTTCTGACACCCCTTTCATTATGGTCCACCCCTGTCGAAACAGCAAGTTTCCTTGGACTCCCGTAAAAGGATATTGATGACAATTTGTGATCGGTCGCAGCTACAACAACATAAGGTCAATTGGCCTTATTACCACTTTGAATTGCCATCAGTTTGATTGAAACTTTTCACACGTATAAAGGCTCTATGGCAATGCATTAATGTGATGGTGTGGATTACATAAGGTCACCGGTCATAAGGTCAATTGGCCTTATTACCACTTTGAATGGCCATAAGTTTGATTGAAACTTTGCGCACGTATCAAGGCTCGATGACAATGCAATAATGTGATGGTGCGGTGGCACAAGGCTATCGGACATAAGGTCAATTGAACTTATGACCACCCCAAATGGCTAAAGATTTGAAACCTTGCACATAATGCGAAAACCGCATTCCTATATTAATGATAGAAGTGGATGCATTGCATATCTACGAAAAAGCATACTGGAGCCCTTTTTAACACGCTTTTATTAGCTTGGCCTGTATCTATCTATGTATCCATTTATGTATGAAACGGAATCTGGAGTGGAGCCGAGAGCCCCGGTAATGCAGAGCTCCGAACTCCATTGCACCTTTTGAAGCATTTTAAGATAGGTACCTTTAGCTAGTGCCGGCCACCAGACCCAGGCACCATAAAGAAGAATCGGGCACACAATGGTTGTGTAAATCCCGTAGGTCACCTTTGGGGAGACTCCCCAGGATGTTCCAATTGCCCTCTTGTATATGAACAGCTCTGCTGATGCCTTCTTGGATCGCTCCACTATATGGCCACTCCATAATAGCTTCCTATCCAGAATGACTCCCAAATATTTGACTGGATCGTTAAACGCTAAGAACGTACCCCCAATTCTTGGTGGTGTAAGATGGTACTTTGTACCTCCTCGTGAAGAGGACAAGCTCGGTTTTATCCGTATTTACTTCCAAACCTGTGGCTGGTTGTATTCCTGGAGCAGCTCCAGGATGTCAGCTGGGTCCATTGACGTCACTGGAACTCAGGCTATAGCCCTTGGCCGTGAGGGGATTTCACGCGCCTCCACTACCTTGAGGCGCGTGCCCGGATGTACCGCCCCTATCAGCGTGACGTCGGCCCTATAAAGGTTTACCGACCTGGCGTCGTCACAGGCAATTAGCTTGACATTGCTCTGGAACCACCCTGCATCGGTGTAAGATGGCGGTGGACCAGGGTTGTCTTTCTTAACCTTAACGGCCGCCGTAGCGAGCGCAGCCTCGATCCACTTCCACTGTTGTTTCGGGATCCTGCCATCTTCACTGCTCTCGTCTATAATGCCAATGATCTGCCGACCCTTGGCAATTTCGGCGAAATACCGCGTCCTGCCTCCCTGCGTCTTGGCCCCTTTCGATGCCGTGGGGTTGGATTCATCCATGGACCGCTGGTGTTTCGAGGTTTCATCACTCTCGACAAAAACTTTTAAAATTACTTGAACTAAAAAATTAAAAATAAATAATAGTTTAAAAAAACTAAAAAAATACGCTTTTATAGCTAACCGAACTAAAAAGTAGAAAATAATTTTCAATTAAAAAGAGTTTATATAACAGTAGTAGAAGGTCAAAAAATCATTTATAGTTAATCACCTCAAAATAAAATTATAATAAAATTTAAGTTATTAACAAAATAATTTAATTCACAGTAAACACCGTGGGGTTCTTGATATTGAATGTTACAATCATTCTATTAGCAATTATCTGAGAGGATCTGTTAATAACTTAAATTTTATTATAATTTTATTTTGAGGTGATTACCTATAAATGATTGTTTGACCTTCTACTACTGTTATATAAACTCTTTTTAATTGAAAATTATTGTCTACTTTTTAGTTCGGTTATCTATAAAAGCGTGTTTCTTAGTTTTTTTAAACTATTATTTATTTTTCTGTTTGTTTCTTTTTTTGTTTTTTCTTTAGTGAGGATGCCATTCCCCCTTTTTATACTCAGTTGAACAGAGCTCACAGAGTATATTAAGTTTGATTGGATAACGGTTGGTTGTACATATATAAAGGAATCGAGATAGATATAGACTTCCATATATCAAAATAATCAGGATCGAAAAAAAATTTGATTGAGCCATGTCCGTCCGTCCGGCCGTCCGTCCGTCCGTTAACACGATAACTTGAGTAAATTTTGAGGTATCTTGATGAAATTTGGTATGTAGGTTCCTGAGCACTCATCTCAGACCGCTATTTAAAATGAACTATATCGGACTATAACCACGCCCACTTTTTCGATATCGAAAATTTCGAAAAACCGGCAAAGTGCGATAATTCATTACAAAAGACAGATAAAGCGACGAAACTTGGTATATGAGTTGAAGCTATAACGCAGAAGAGAAAATTAGTAAAATTTTGGACAATGGGCGTGGCACCGCCTTCTTTTAAAAGAAGGTAATTTAGAAGTTTTGCAAGCTGTAATTTGGCAGCCGTTGAAGATATCATGATGAAATTTGGCAGGAACGTTACTCCTATTACTATATGTACGCTTAATAAAAATTAGCAAAATCGGAGAAGGACCACGCCCACTTTAAAAAAATTTTTTTTTTTTAAGTAAAATTTTAACAAAAAATTTAATATCTTTACAGTATATAAGTAAATTATGTCAACATTCAACTCCAGTAATGATGTGGTGCAACAAAATACAAAAATAAAAGAAAATTTCAAAATGGGCGTGGCTCCGCCCTTTTTTATTTAATTTGTCTAGGATACTTTTAACGCCATAAGTCGAACAAAAATTAACCAATCCTTTTGAAATTTGGTACGGGCATAGATTTTATGACGTTAAATGTTTTCTGTGAAAATGGGCGGAATCGGTTGATGCCTAGCCCAGTTTTTATAAACAGTCGTCCGTCTGTCCTTCCGCATGGCCGTTAACACGATAACTTGAGCAAAAATCGACATATCTTTAATGAACTTAGTTCACGTGCTTACTTGAACTCACTTTATCTTGGTATGAAAAATGAACGAAATCCGACTATGACCACGCCCACTTTTTCGATATGGAAAATTACGAAAAATGAAAAAAATGCCATAATTCTATACCAAATACGAAAAAAGGGATGAAACATGGTAAGGTAATTGGATTGTTTTATTGACGCGAAATATAACTTTAGAAAAAACTTTATAAAGTGGTTGTGACACCTATCATATTATGTAGAAGAAAATGAAAAAGTTCTGCAGGGCGAAATAAAAACCCTTAAAATCTTGGCAGGTATTACATATGTAAATAAATTAGCGGTATCCAACAGATAATGTTCTGGGTCACCCTGGTCCACATTTTGTTCGATATCTGGAAAATGCCTTCACATATACAACTACCACCACTCCCTTTTAAAAATACTCATTAACACCTTTCATTTGATACCCATATCGTACAAACGCACTCTAGAGTCACCCCTGGTCCACCTTTATGGCGATATCTCGAAAAGGCGACCACCTATGGAACTAAGGATTACTCCATTTTAAAATACTCATTAACACCTTTCTTTTGATACCCATATTGTACAAACAAATTCTAGGGTAACCCCTGGTCCACCTTTATGGCGATATCTCGAAACGGCGTCCACCTATGGAACTAAGGAATACTCCCTTTTAAAATACTCATTAACGCCTTTCATTTGATTCCCATATCGTACAAACGCACTCTAGCTTCACCCCTGGTCCACCTTTATGGCGATATCTCGAAAATGCGACCACCTATACAACAACCACCACTCCCTTTTAAAACCCTCATTAATACATTTAATTTGATACCCATATCGTACAAACACATTCTAGAGTCACCCCTGGTCCACCTTTGTGGCGATATTTCGAAACGGCGTCCACCTATAGAACTTAGGCCCACTCCCTTTTAAAATACTCATTAACACCTTTCGTTTGATGCCCATATTGTACAAACAAATTCTAGGGTCACCCCTGGTCCACCTTTATGGCGATATCTCGAAACGGCGTCCACCTATGGAACTAAGGATTACTCCCTTTTAAAATACTCATTAACACCTTTCCTTTGATACCTATATCGTACAAACGCACTCTAGAGTCACCCTTGGTCCACCTTTATGGCGATATCTCGAAAAGGGGACCTCCTATACAACAACCGCCACTCCCTTTTAAAACCCTCATTAATACCTTTAATTTGATACCCATATCGTACAAACACATTCTAGAGTCACCCCTGGTCCACCTTTATGGCGATATCTCGAAACGGCGTCCACCTATGGAACTAAGGATTACTCCCTTTTAAAATACTCATTAACACCTTTCTTTTGATACCCATATTGTACAAACGCACTCTAGAGTCACTCCTGGTCCACCTTTATGGCGATATCTCGAAAAGGCGACCACCTATGGAATTAAGGATTACTCCCTTTTAAAATATTCATTAACACCTTTCATTTGACACCCATATCGAACAAACGCACTCTAGAGTCACCCTTGGTCCACCTTTATGGCGATATATCGAAAAGGCGACCACCTATACAACAACCGCCACTCCCTTTTAAAACCCTCATTAATACCTTTAATTTGATACCCATATCGTACAAACACACTCTAGAGTCACCCCTGGTCCACCTTTATGGCGATATCTCGAAACGGCGTCCACCTATGGAACTAAGGATTCCTCCCTTTTAAAATACTCATTAACACCTTTCTTTTGATACCCATATTGTACAAACAAATTCTAGGGTCACCCCTGGTTCACCTTTATGGCGATATCTCGAAACGGCGTCCACCTATGGAACTAAGGATTACTCCCTTTTAAAATACTCATCAACACCTTTCATTTGATACCCATACCGTACAAACGCATTCTAGAGTCAACCCTGATCCACCTTTATGGCTATATCCCTAAATGGCGTCCACCTATAGAACTATGGCCCACTCCCTCATAAATACTCTTTAATGCTTTTCATTTGAGACGCATGTCATACAAGCACATTCCAGGGTTTCCCTCGGTTCATTTTCCTACATGGTTATTTTCCCTTATGTTGTCACCATAGCTCTCAACTGAGTATGTAATGTTCGGTTACACCCGAACATAACCTTCCTTACTTGTTTATATTTATTCTTTTATTTTAATGAACGCTTTTATTCGTTTTACGTATTGCCGCTTTATGCGGGTTTATTTACCAGTCCAATGACTGTAGGGTTGTTTTTAATTTATTTATTTTTTTTTCGTTTTTATTTTGAGCAGTGTGTGCATTGTATTAAAAGCAATTTTATTTTGCATCGGAATATAGGCGATTTCTCAGCTGACGAAAGGGTCGTGGTGATCCCTTTTAACCATAAGCGTTGAGTAGTCGAGTAGCTTCACGTCAATTAAAGCAAAGACCTTATGGTGGAGTTGAACCATACCGATTGTCATCATTCGAACCAACGAGTTATTTGGAATTGAACCAACCTCTGACTGGATCGGCTACAAATTATTTTGCACTCAAAGCCCTGGGACTAAAGGATCTAAGCATGAGATTTGCCTTGTGACCAATGTTATCTCAGTCGTTTTTTACGTCGGTCTTGTGGAATTGTTTCCACTTTCAGTACAATAGTTACGTTTCTGTTTTCAGCAACAGTTTCTTCTTTGTATAGTGGCCTTTGTTTAGACTTTATCTGTTTATTTGCAATAAATAATTTGACTTCTGCACTAAAGGTGCGTGGGGTAGAACGTTTATTGTTCAACCTAGCGTTCCTGACCTCCTGCTCCCCTTCTAATAATGCTTTAACATCTTCATACGCTTTTTTCTCTGAAGTCCACCAATCCCTGGTAATTGACTCTAGAAGTCCTGTTAAGGAATACGTCTGCTTGATTTCGCTTAATAACAGAATGAACAGTATTGTTGTACCGGTCCACTTTTATCGAGACACGTTCCTTCGGAGTTAATCTATTAAATTCAAGAGAAATGCAGCGGTATATTTCAATCAAGGTTGAGTGCAAGCGCTCAACCTGACCGATGCTTTCACTTCGTTGTGTGGGGTTATAGCAGACTTCTATACCTAGTGAGCGGACATAATTTAAGACAAAAGGAGTTAGAAAACCTCTTCCGTTGTCCATTAACAATATTTTTGGTACTGAGAAGTAGTGCAGGAGACCAGTAATCTTTTTTCGAATGTGCATTGAAGACTTGTTCTTTATCGCAAATAGCTTAGCGAATTTTGAAAATTTATCTATTGCGCTAAGGTATTTTTGTTTTCAATCTCGAAGATGTCTATATGCAGAATCTCGCAGGGATAGTTTAGTGCCTACCAATTCGTTTCCATTAATCGGTTGAAATAATTCGCCATATTTTTCAATTATTTTGCTTATCCTTCTTCTCGCTTCTAAAGGAAGGTCCCTAGACATTGTATAATTTACATCACTGGATATTCATGCCTTAAGGGGTATTTTATATTTCTTAATTTTTAAAACATTTTTCTTCCTATCTACCACTGCTCCGATATCCTTAAGGGTATTTTTGCCAATAATCCCATCGAATGGTTTAAGACCGGGAAGGATAAAAAAAGTTATCTCGGAATTAATGCATAAGTCTGTAAAAAATTTCTAAGTTATTTTTTCGGTTATATCTGCGCAGCCCCCCGCTGATCGAATGCTAAATGATTTCCGCACAGGACAACCCTGTTTGGTCACAGTTGGGCTAATAAAATTCTTATTCGCACCCGTATCGACTAGAAAGTCCAGCGTGAGGCCGTCGGAAAGTTTGTATTTTATATATGGTACGCTAGATGGCCGTTCGGTGAAAAATCCTCTTCTTGGACTGGTTCAGCTTCTTTCTCCGTGTCGTCTGTGGTCTCATGATAAAGTCGCTGTTGCTTTGTGTTTTCCGACCTAGCATCACGTTTGAAGTGGTTTGGACGGTTCATGTAGTTTACGCGCCTACTCTGAATGGACTGGTCCACGTCCATGTTTTCAACAGGTGATTGCGAAGAAGTTGATTGGCCTAGCTTTGGATAGGGTTTTGGGACGTTGTATGAGGAGCATATTAGCCTGCTCCCCGTTCAGGCCGCGGATGAAAACATCCAAGGCACGATTCCTGTAAGTGTCTATGAGGAATTTTGTCGTCTCCTCAGAGTACGTCTCTTTTTTGATCTTGTTTATAATTAAGGAGAATTGGTGATCCACGGCAGCTTAGAATTCATTAAGCCGTGAATCTTTTTGGGACAATTGAAGGATTTGATACTCCAAAGCGCGTATGTCGCGTTTATCCGCGTAATGGAGTGATAGGCACTCCTTAATGGCACTCTAGTTGGTGCCGAATATATTGTACGATATTAGGGCAGTGTCAGCTGCTACCCGTACCTTTTGGCGAATGTGCTGTAAAATAGCACGGTATATCGGTTTGTTTCTTACCACCTTGAAGTCAGACAGGATGCTCTCAACAGAGTGCACCAATGAAATTTATTGGACGGGATTGCCGTCAAAGGCTTGCAATTCTTTCACACAGTCGGGTAACGTGGAGATGTCCTTAAGATCCGCCTCCGTTGCAGGAGCTCGTGGTGCTTCCGGTACGGATGAGTGGCTAGTTCCTTCTAAAACGTCGAGCCGGGATCGCAGATTGTCCAAGGCAGATACCCGCCTATCTACGCTGTTCACTTTTTTCAAGAGTGCATTAACCGCACCTGTCAAATTTGTAACGGTGGTCAGCAGCGCTTCCATTATCCTGCAAGAAAATATTAAGATTTATTTTTAGGTATTCTACTTACGCCCCTATCACGTAAAGGTTAACATTAGCACACTGTTTTTTTGTTTTTATAATTTTTTGGGCTATCAGCCTCTTTTCACTTTATACTGCAGGGTTTTTCCTTTTTTGCAATTTCTTGGGCTATCAGCCTCTTTTCACTTTATTGTGCAGGGTTTTCCCCTCTTTGCAATTTCTTGGGCTATCAGCATCTTTTAACCTCTTATAACGCACGGTTTATTTCTTTTATAATTTTTTGGGCTATCAGCCTCTTTTTACTTTATACACTACCTTCACGGTCCAGCTCAGGCGCCACTTAAAGAAACTGTGATCCTTTCACTGAAAAAAATTAAAGGGCCAACTTGCCCTGGATACTAAATAAGAAAAGAAGCTTTTTCACAATTAAGATTTAACAACTTTATTTAATATTCAATAATTAAGTATGATACTGGTTAGTATGAAAGCCCCGATGCAACATTTCGTGCAGCTACATTCTGTAGCCAGACATATGCGCCGTCTGGGTGTGAGTGTGGCCTTGACTTCCCGCACGTGTCTTACTTGGCTGGCATGTGCAATGCAAAAGTCTCACAACATTGTGAAATAGAAATATGCCGACTCCGCTGCAATGTGCATGGGAACTGACTTGGTTCCCATAGGTTTAATAACGTTGTGCAATATTGTCATTGCGCGATATGATGAAATGCACTTGGCCTTGAAGCGGGTGTTAGGTTGCAGTTATGCTGCTTACAATAATTATGCTAACGCAGCTGCAGGTGGTCCAACAAACGTGGGAATAATAATTATGCTGGCACAGATGCAGGTGGCCCACGGAACTGTGGGAAGAATGATTATGCTGACACAGCGGCACGTGTAAGCTTCAGCTTGTGGGAATCCAACATGTTGGGTGCCGCCAGTGTGCTAACCTACATAAGTACATAGATATATTTAAAATTACAAATTTTTAATTGCGCTTTACTTTTTGCAATAGAAAATAAAATTTGTTTCACGAAGTCACTCTTATAATTTTCTTGCTTCTACAAACGTGTTTATTTTAGTGAAAACTGGTGTGATAAAAAATAGAATTTATTTAATAATTTGGGAAAAATTTAAACAACGTTACATCAGGACGGACAAGGTGACAGCTGTTTCGATTATACCTTGTAAATCTCTTCAAAGCCTTTTCTCCCGGGAGTGGGAGTCGAACCCGCACTCCTACGATAGTTGAAATGCTTATAAACGCATTCAGCCACGTCATGCCTTAGTTGTTGTAAAGTTTTTCCCAATTGCCTTCTTTCGCATATATTATCTTCAACACATTACATAATTCGTATGTAGTTATGTGTTGAAGTTATATGCCTGTTTGTAAGGCTGTTTCAGAGAAACTTGGTGTTTGTTGTTGTTTTTGTTCTATTTATAGAACTACAACGAATTAACCAAATGTTGTCTACTTATATGAGTTAACCGGGGATTGCCCGTATCGCCTTAAATGTATGAAAACATTTATTTCGAGCAATTTTTAAATATAATTTATTTAATAACTTGGGAAAAATTTTAACAAAGTGACATCAGGACGGACAAGGCGACAGCTGTTTCGATTATACCTTGTAAATCTCTTCAAAGCCTTTTCTCCCGGGAGTGGGAGTCGAACCCGCACTCCTACGATAGTTGAAATGCTTATAAACGCATTCAGCCACGTCATGCCTTAGTTGTTGTAAAGTTTTTCCCAATTGCCTTCTTTCGCATATATAATCTTCAACACATCACATAATTCGTATGTAGTTATGTGTTGAAGTTATATGCCTGTTTGTAAGGCGGTTTCAGATACACTTGGTGTTTGTTGTTGTTTTTGTTCTATTTATAGAACTACAACGAATTAACCGAATGTTGTCTACTTATATGAGTTAACCGGGGATTGCCCGTATCGCTTTAAATGTATGAAAACATTTATTTCAAGCAATTTTTAATTTTATAATTTATTTAATAATTTGGGAAAAATTTAAACAACGTGACATCAGGACGGACAAGGCGACAGCTGTCTCGATTATACTTTGTAAATCTCTTCAAAGCCTTTTCTCCCGGGAGTGGGAGTCGAACCCGCACTCCTACGATTGTTGAAATGGTTATAAACGCATTCAGCCACGTCATGCCTTAGTTGTTGATGATGGAAAAAAACTTTACAACAACTAAGGCATGACGTGGCTGAATGCGTTTATAAGCATTTCAACTATCGTAGGAGTGCGGGTTCGACTCCCACTCCCGGGAGAAAAGGCTTTGAAGAGATTTACAAGGTATAATCGAAACAGATGTCGCCTTGTCCGTCCTGATGTCACGTTGTTTAAATTTTTCCCAAATTATTAAATAAATTATAAAATTAAAAATTGCTTGAAATAAATGTTTTCATAAATTTAAAGCGATACGGGCAATCCCCGGTTAACCCACATAAGTAGACAACATTTGGTTAATTTGTTGTAGTTCTATAAATAGAACAAAAACAACAACAAATACCAAGTTTCTCTGAAAACCGCCTTACAAACAGGCATAACTTCAATACATAACTACATACGAATTAACTGATGTGTTGAAGATAATATATGCGAAAGAAGGCAATTGGGAAAAACTTTACAACAACCAAGGCATGACGTGGCTGAATGCGTTTATAACCATTTAGACTATCGTAGGAGTGCGGTTTCGACTCCCACTCCCGGGAGAAAAGGCTTTGAAGAGATTTACAAGGTATAATCGAAACAGCTGTCGCCTTGTCCGTCCTGATGCCACTTTGTTAAAATTTTTCCCAAATTATTAAATAAATTATAAAATTAAAAATTGCTCGAAATAAATGTTTTCATACATTTAAGGCGATACGGGCAATCCCCGGTTAACTCATATAAGTAGACAACATTTGGTTAATTCGTTGTAGTTCTATAAATAGAACTAAAACAACAACAAACACCAAGTTTCTCTGAAACCGCCTTACAAACAGGCATAACTTCAATACATAACTACATACGAATTAACTGATGTGTTGAAGATAATATATGCGAAAGAAGGCAATTGGGAAAAACTTTACAATAACTAAGGCATGACGTGGCTGAATGCGTTTATAACCATTTCAACTATCCTAGGAGTGCGGGTTCGACTCCCACTCCCGGGACAAAAGGCTTTGAAGAGATTAACAAGGTATAATCGAAACAGCTGTCGCCTTATCCGCCCTGATGTCACGTTGTTTAAATTTTTCCCAATTTATTAAATAAATTATAAAATTAAAAATTGCTTGAAATAAATGTTTTTATACATTTAAAGCGATACGGGCAATCCCCGGTTAACTCATAGAAATGAATGCGTTTATAATCATTTCAACTATCGTAGAAGTGCGGGTTCGACTCCCACTCCCGGGAGAAAAGGCTTTGAAGAGATTTACAATGTATAATCGAAACAGCTGTCGCCTTGTCCGTCCTGATGTCACGTTGTTTAAATTTTTCCCAAATTATTAAATAAATTATAAAATTAAAAATTGCTTGAAATAAATGTTAACTCATAAAAATAGAATTTATTTACGAGGTCACTCTTAAAGTTTTTGTGCTGCTACAAACGAGTTTCTTTTAGTGAGTAGTGGTGTGATAACAAAGAGCATTTATTCGACCAATCTTTTTTTAAAGTTTGGGGCTGTTATTTTTCGTGAAAAATGGAGTGAATTACAAAATGCTTTCCAGGGCAAGTAGCACTATTGGACGTCGGTCGCGGAGAACACAAAATAGGTCCAACGAAAGAGAACGTCGATCAGACGAACAACGGGTACATCACAATGCCATTGACAGGGACGATATGCCAGGTCACGTCCAGGTCGACGCAACCTTAATATTCCTTTGAGTGGTGCCGTATTTCAATATAAAAACGATATCGATTATAGTTTGCATAAATTTGTGGTAATTGGCATTATGAACAATGTATGTCCATTTTGCTGTGCACTAAAATTTAAAAGCGAAACGCCTGGAATGTGTTGTGCCTCAGCAAAAGTTCGGCTAGAGGAATTGCAATGCCCACCAGAACCATTAGCCACACTAATTTCTGGTTCAGCAGCGGCATCAAGACATTTTCTAGCCAATATACAAATGTACAATTCAAGTTTCCGAATGACTTCGTTTGAAGCTACCAATATAATAAGAGATAACTATATGCCAACGTTCAAGGTAATTTCAGTTTAGGGTTGCGGCCGTGTCGATTTTGTAATTTTTTCATAATGAATCAATATGCATGTTATAAACGATATTTTTCACGCTTTTCTTAGTTCTTAAAACTATCAAAGTAAAAATTTTTCCGACATAAGTGTAGTTATATGAAAATATGTTGTTTAGACTTTCCGTGTAACAACTAGGCGTATACGCAACTTTCTCGTACTGAATGTACAGATCCAATTGTTTAGACTTCCCGTGTAACCACTAGGCGTATACGTGACTTTCTCGTACTGAATATACAGATCCGACTAAATTAATAAATTTCTATTTAATATATATTATTTTATAAAATGTAATTTTTATTTTGATAGATATTTATCTTTTATTAAGTTTATATTCAACACAATTTCTTTTTGTAAAGAAAATTTTTGATAATCACAAAATCAATATTGAATATTAAAAATTGGTAAAACATTTCAAAATTACAAAATTCAAAGTAACTTAAACACAAAGTTAAATGAAAATAATAAGAATCCTACATTACTCCCCCTTCCAGAGAATTAACATTAAATAAATTAAATGTGACTTTCTTTTTTGTTCTAAGGTTATTGTGATGAGTGTTAGGGTTGTTAGATAACTTTTCAATAATCGCTGGTTTTAACCTGTCAATCGGGATAGTTTTGATTTCATTATCAATTTCTGTTTTAAAATACTTCTTGTTTTTCTCAAGTACCTTGTATGGACCTTCATACGGTTGTTGTAAAGAACGCTTATTAATTAAACGAACAAAACCAAATTTACATGTTTGTAAATCTTTCGGAACATAAAAACCAACATTAGAGTTATGATGATTTAAACTCGAATGAACATTTCTAAATTTTTCACGTAATTTACCCAAAATTTCATTTGACGATGGATTTTCAGATGTTGAAACAATAAGTTCACCGGGTAATCGTAAATTTTGTCCAAGAACCATTTCAGCCGGTGTAGCCGAAATATCTTCTTTAAATGTTGATCGCAAGCCCAACAGTATTAGAGGTAGCTCTCCATACCAATTTCTGGTTCCATTTGTAGCCATTAAAGAAGATTTCAATTGCCTATGAAATCGCTCTACCATGCCATTCGCTTGAGGATGATAAGCTGATGTTGTAATTTGATGACTGCCTAATAACTTTGTTAATTCTGTAAACAATTTTGAAGTAAATTGAGCACCCTGATCAGTAGTTATTTCTAGAGCTACACCAAACCGAGATATATATTCACGTAAAAATTTATTTGCAATTGTTTCTGCAGATATTTCTCTTAATCCGTATGCTTCTGGCCAACGTGTGAACCTATCGATAATAGTCAAAATATAGCGATGTCCCTTTGAAATAGGTAAAGGTCCTACAATATCTAAATGAATATGTTCGAATCTTTTGTTCGGTATTGAAATTTTACTAACTGGTGATTTCGTATGTCGATAAACTTTAGATTTTTGACAACTAATACATTCTTTGGACCATCTATTAATTTCTTTATTCATGTTTGGCCAAAAATATTATTAGACGTCGAGTGGCTTTAGTACCCGGATGTACTATTCCATGTAACTTATCAAATACTGTTTTTCGTAAATTATTTGGAACGAACGGTCTAGGATAATCTCCAGATGATTCACACCATATATTGAAATTTAAAACAGGAATTTTAACTAATTTTAAATTTTGAAATGATTCTTGAGATACAAGGTTGTTTAGTTCATCATCTTGTTGTTGTTCCTTTTCTAAAATTTTAAAATTAAGTTCTGAATTTTGAATTGTTTATATTTCAAATGCCCTAAATAAAGTATCGGCTACCACATTTGCTTGTCCAGTAATATGCTGGATATCACTTGTAAATTGTGCAATAAATTCAAGATGTCTGGTTTGTCGTGGACTACGTTCAGTTTTTGAATTTAGAGCGAAAATTAAAGGCTTGTGGTCAGTAAACACAGTGAATTCTCTTCCTTCTAATAGGTATCGAAAATGCTTAATATTAAGATAAATTGCTAATAGCTCTCTATCAAAAGCACTATATTTCATTTCAGCTGGAGAAAGTTTCTTCGAATAGAATGCGAGAGGCTCAGATTTATTGTTAAAATTTTGTTGTAGAACACCACCGACAGCCGTATTGGATGCATCTACAGTTAAAGTCAATTTTGCATCTTTGCTAAACTGATTTAACAAGATCTTAGATGCAAATTTATCTTTAATGCATTCAAACGCTTTAATAGATTTATCATCCCAAACTAGAATTTTGTCTCTTTTTTTACTTGATTTGTTAATTAAATCATATATAACTCCAGTAAATTCTGCTAATTGTGAAATATATCTATGGTAATAATTAACCATACCATTAAACTTTTGTGTTTGTTTAATGGATTTTGGTAGTTCAAAATCTCGAATAGCTTTTATTCTATCTTCAGATGGGCGTATTCCTAACTCAGAAATACTATGGCCTAGAAAATCAATTCTAGTAACACCAAAAATACATTTATTTGGTTTAACATTCAAACCATATTCAGACAAACGTTCAAGAAGTATACGTAGATCTTTAAAATGTTGCTCTTCACTCTCACTTGCAACTAAAAGATCATTAATGTACGTGAAAACAAAATCTAATTCACCTACAACTTCATTGATGAATCTTTGAAAAGTTTGTGCTGAGTTCCTCAAGCCGAAAGGCATTCGAATGAACTCGAACATAGCAAAAGGAGTAGTAATCGCTGTTTTGTAAATATCTTCTTCTGTCATTGGTATTTGGTGATACTGATGTACTGGAGACTTGAAGTACTTTATCTAGCATACAAATGTTTATATTATATACGTATTGGATTACTTGTCTAAATGTATCTCATATTTTTTCATTCAATAAATTTCATTAACTACAATAGGTTATGGGCCCAGGCGATAACTGTCAAATTAAAAAATTAATTTAAAAATTTTTTCATTGAAATGTCGGTTACGAATATTCCTCAAATTGAACGACTTAAAGGGCGAGAAAATTGGGACCAATGGCGTTTTGCAGTAGAATCGTATTTCCAGATGGAAGACTTGTGGAAATGTATTATTGGCACTGAAACAGATGTAAGGAAGAACGTCGTGGCGAAATCGAAGCTGGTGCTACTGGTGGATCCGATGCTGTATGTTATGATACAGAACGATGCAACTGCAAAAGACATGTGGGCTAGTCTTGAGCGGGCGTTTCAGGATTCAGGACTAACACGGAGAGTAAGTCTTTTGAAAAAGCTGATCACGACTCGTATGGAAGATTGCCAGAATATGGAAGATTATGTGAATACCATAATGTGTACAGCGAATAAACTAAGCAATGTAGGTTTAACAGTGAGCAGCGAATGGATTGGAGCGTTGATGTTAGCGGGATTGCCGGACATCTATCTACCAATGATCATGGCTATCGAAAATTCTGGAGTTGATATAAGCGGAGATTACGTTAAGACAAAATTGTTGCAGGATATGTCAGTCACCTTTAACCAGGACATTGCATTGTTGGGAAAGCCAAGTAAGTATAATAATAAAAATTATAGTAAGGGACCGAAATGCTACGGATGTCAAGAATTTGGGCATATTAAAGCAAACTGTCCGAAGAAAAATATTGTAAAGCCGAAGAAAAAGTCAATGTTTGCGGCAATGTCAGCTAGAGAATGCATAGATGGTGAGTGGTTTTTTGATTCAGGGGCTACAGCGCATATGTGCAATGATTCATCTGCGTTCAGTACAATTACACCATGTTCGAAGTTTAGCATTGTTACGGCTAACAACTCTTCAATGGACGGGGATCATTTTGGAAACATTGATGTGAAGGTAATTGATGATAATAAAACCGAAGAAATCTGTTTGCGAGATGTTTTATATTTACCGGGCGCACATACAAATTTGTTGTCCATATCGAAAATTGTGAAATATGGTCATAAAGTCGTTTTTAATTCTACGGGATGCAAGGTAATTGATTGTAATACAAATACAATTGCAACAGGTAGTATGGTAGATGGTATGTTTCGCTTAAATAGGGCACAGAAGTCAGTTTATATAGCGAAATCAAATAACGACGCAGGAATTTGGCATAAACGCTTGGGTCATCCATGTCATGATAACTTAATGAAGTTGGTAGATCGCGTTGGTGGAACTAAAGCGGACTTTTTAGAAAACAATCAATGTACAGTTTGTGCGAAGGGAAAAATGTCACAACTGCCATTTAAAGACCTTGGAAATAGAGCTAAGGATATGCTTGAAGTCGTACATTCTGACTTGTGTGGTCCAATGGAAGTAGCTTCGTATGGAGGGTCTATCTATCTTCTGACATTCATTGATGACTTCGCTAGAAAAGTTTTTGGGTATTTTTTGAAGTCGAAGTGTCAAGTTGCAGAAATATTTTGTCAGTTTAAACAGTTGGTTGAGAATCAGACTGGTAGGAAAATTAAAACTTTAAGGACGGATAATGGTACAGAGTTCTCCAACAAAAAGATGGAAAGTATAATGAGGTCTGCTGGAATTGTTCACCAAAGAACAGCCCCGTATACGCCCCAGCAGAATGGAATGGCAGAACGTATGAACAGGACGCTGATCGAGAAGGCACGTTGTATGCTCATACAATCAAAGCTTGGCAAAAGGTACTGGGCGGAGGCGGTAAATACATCCGTGTATCTAGTGAATAGGTCGCCTTGTAGAGGACTAAATGGTAATATTCCAGAAGAAGTATGGCTTGGTAGAAAAATAAACTTGAAACATTTGAGAGTGTTTGGTTGTAAATCTGTAGTACATATCCCAAAATAGAAAAGAAAGAAGCTCGATTCTAAAGGCGAAGAACTTTTATTTGTTGGCTATTGTACAGAATCCAAGGCATATCGATTTATGAAACCAAATACTGGTAAAATAACCATTAGTAGAAATGCTGTTTTTCTGGAAGACCAATTCGTTTCAGATAGTTGTTTGAAATCTAATCAAAATATGTTTCTTATTAACTATGATTGTCATCATACAGTAACAAATTCGATAGAAAATGGTTCAGAGGAAGAATTTTATTCGGATCTTGACGAGACAGGAGGCGATGAAAACGAAAAAGATGATTCACTTGACCGTGATAACGATGTCATTCTAACTACTTCCCGTAAAGAGCATCAATCTGTAGAAAATGGTGTACAGATTGTTCCCGATAGCCAGGTAGATAGGGATGCTGAAGCTGAAGAAACACTTGTTCTTAGGAGATCTTCAAGAGTTAAGAAACCTGTACAACGTTATGCAGTACTGGGGATTGAAGAACCGATAATGGAACCCCAAACTGTAAGTGAAGCTTTGCAGAGTCCACAGGCGTCGATGTGGAAGAAAGCAATGGAAGAGGAGTACAATTCTCTTATTGAAAATGGTACATGGGTTTTATGTGATCTACCGCCTGACAAAAACGCAATAACGAACAAATGGTGCTTCAAATTAAAGAGGAACTCTATAGGGAACATTGAGCGGTATAAGGCACGCCTAGTTGTAAAAGGATACTCCCAAAGAAAAGGTATTGATTACAAAGAAACGTTTGCACCGGTAGTTAGATATTCTTCAGTGCGTTTGCTTTTGGCTTTAGCGGTGAAATATAATCTGGACATTGATCAGATGGATGTTATAACAGCATTTCTTCAAAGCGATTTACAGGAGGAAATATATATGCAACAGCCAAAGGGTTTTGATATTACACAAGGGAAAGTATGTAGGCTAAAGAAGTCACTATATGGGCTGAAACAAGCAAGTCGTTGTTGGAACAAAAAGCTTTGTGAGACTTTAAAAAAATTTGGATTGTGTCAGTCGAAACGGGATCATTGTTTATATTACTATGTAGAAGGGGAAATAAGAGCATACATAGCAATATATGTGGATGATATCCTAATTTTTTCAAATAATACTTTGTATAAAGAGAAACTAAAGGCATTTTTAAAAACGAATTTCAAAATAAAATATATGGGACAGGCTAAATATATACTAGGTATGAAAATTACAAGAGACCGGAAGAGAGGAAAACTATGGTTAGATCAGCAGCGATATTTGACGGATATCCTTAATCGGTTTAACATGGAAGATTGCAAAAGCGTAAGCACTCCTGTTGATGTAAATCAAAAATTGTCAGATGAATTTTCTCCTACGACAGATGAAGAGA
The DNA here is from genome assembly GCF_040869045.1 of Eurosta solidaginis. Lineage (NCBI taxonomy): Eukaryota > Metazoa > Arthropoda > Insecta > Diptera > Tephritidae > Eurosta > Eurosta solidaginis. The sequence goes on from NC_090321.1 coordinate 93,894,030, forward strand.
GAAAGTTGATGCAAGACGTGCCTTATCAAGAAGCGATTGGAAGTTTATTGTATGCTGCGCAGATTAGCAGACCAGACATTGCATTTGCAGTGGGGACCTTATCCAAGTTCAACAAAAATCCCGGAACTGTGCACTGGAAAGCTGTTAAGCGATTATTTAGATATATTAAAGGCACACTTCATTATAAATTAGAATTTTCCCAAGATATCAATGGAGAGGTAATTGGCTTTACTGATGCTGATTGGGCTGGTGACATTGATAGTCGTCGATCAACTACTGGTTACGCGTTTATGTATCAGGGTGGTTGTATATCTTGGAGTTCAAAGCGCCAAACAACTGTAGCATTATCAACAACCGAAGCTGAATATATGTCATTATCAGCAGCATGCCAAGAAATAATATGGCTAAAAGCACTATTGAATGAGCTGGAACAAAACCAAAAGAAATTGTGGACACTATATTCCGACAAGAAGAGCTGTATTGACTTAGCGCATAACAACATGTATCACGCTAGGTCCAAACATATTGATATTCGACATCATTTTTTGAGAGACCTTGTTCAAGAAGAAGTTGTAAGCATTAAATTTATAAGCACTCAAGACATGGCTGCAGATATTCTTACAAAATCAGTGACAATTACACAATTTAACTTCTGCAGAAACAAGCTAGGCGTGAAGAACTTCAATTCTAGTGGGGATGATGTATTGGAGACTTGAAGTACTTTATCTAGCATACAAATTTTTATATTATTTACGTATTGAATTACTTGTCTAAATGTATCTCATATTTTTTCATTCAATAAATTTCATTAACTACAATAGATACGCTCTAACAAGATCCAACTTTGAAAATATCTTTTTATTTCTTAGATTCATATTAAAATCTTGAATATGTGGTAAAGGATAGCGGTCAGGAACAGTAACAGTATTAAGTCTTCTAAAATCACCACAGGGACGCCAATCATTACTCTCTTTTTTTGGTACTAAATGAAGTGGTGATGCTACAGAGGAATTTGATGGTCTACAAATTCCAGTTTTTACAAGAAAATCAAATTCAGTTTTAGCTACCTTAAATTTGATTGGGTCTAAACGTCTGGGTTTTGAGAAAGGAAGATTACCTCCTGTAACTAATCTATGAACTGTGGTATGTTTAACTAAAATAAATAAAAAAAAAAATAAATGTAAGGCGCGATAACCTCCGAAGAGATCTAAGGCCGAGCTTCTCTTCCAATTTGCGTCGTGCTCCTCTTGATTTTTCCCTACAAATTGGCCGGACGGGACCTACATGTTTTATGCCGACTCCGAACGGCATCTGCAAGGCAGATGAGTTTTCACTGAGAGCTTTTCATGGCAGAAATACAATCGGAGCGCTTGCCAGACACTGCCGAGGGGCGACCCCGCTTAGAAAAATTTTCTTCTAATTGAAAAATCTTATTTCTAAAATTTTGATGTTGCTTTGCCCGGGAGTTGAACCAGGGCATACGGTGTGATAGGCGGAGCACGCTACCATCACACCACGGTGGCCGTGGTATGTTTAACTGGTTTTGAATAATTTGGCTCTTCTATAAGAGAAGGAAATTCTTTCAACAATTTTGTGTATTCATTTTCTACTGAAAAAAATTTTGGAAGAGAGATGTTACAATAGTACGAAATTGTGTTAACTGATAAATTTGTTAATGAATCTATTAAACGTTTGTTTTTAATATCAATAAGAAGTCCATATTTGCATAAAAAATCTGCACCTATAATTGGTTTTGCTATATCAGCGATCAAAAACACAAAAGGAAATTCTCTCCTTAAACCTAAATTAACATTTATAAGTTTTTTTCCATATGTAAAAATCGTTGAACCATTAGCTGCTGTTAAGATAATATCAGAAGATTTTTTGTACACGAGAATTTTGAAACTGGAAGCACTGAAATTTCTGCTCCACTATCAATCAAAAAATTTAATTTATTTTCTTTGTCAAATATAAATAAACGACGAGTTGATACTTCTGAAATTCCATTATTCGTCGCTGCAACAACGGAACATTTTAGTTTTTTGGAGTACTATTTTTCACAAACGCACACGGTTCTTCACATCTCCTAGCTTTATTTCCGAATTTGTAGTGATATCTACATAACCAGTTGGGATTATCACGAGATTTTGAACGATATGTAACAAGACTTCTATAACTATTTCTACTTGTTGAACGTGATCTTGAATAATTCTGATTAATTTCTTTCCTAATTTCACTTAATTCCAAAGATAATTTTTGAAAATTTTCACAAATTAAAGATGTTGTCTTAACAAAATTAGTAATAATAGCATTTTCTCCTTTAGAATTTTGAGAATTGTTTATCAAAGCAACTTCATTTTTACTGATAACTTCCCAAACGTTATCAGCTAATTTAGTTAGATCATTTATGTCATTGGAATTTGAACTTGTTAAAATTACATTCAAGTTTTTGGGTAATTTTCGCATCCAAAGTTTCTTTAAAATTTCTTGGCTAAAATTAGAACCAGAAAGTAGAACTAAAGATCGGTAAAATTCCGAAGGTTTGCGATCACCCATTTCAGAATCGGACAACACTTTATCTAATTTCGCATTCTCACTTATGGAATGCCTTTCAATCAAAATTTTTTTAATGCAGAATATTTATTTGTTTCTGGTGGATTTTGAATAAAATCTAAAATGGTCATTATGACTTTCTGAGGTAATGCAGTAATAATATACTCATATTTAGTTGTTTCTTGAGTAATTTTTTTGGTATTAAACTGCATTTCAGCCTGTATTAACCATGCTTCAGGACAATTTGCCCAAAATTGAGGAAGTTTTACTGAAGTAGAAAAAATTTCATTATTGTTTTGATTCGCATACGGATTTATTAGATCATTTTGTGAAGAATCATCTTCTAAATTGATAAGCGAATCGTTAATTTGATGCGTTGATGTAGATGAATGTCTGTGGTGTGTTGGTGTATGATACATAATAAATTATATTAATTGAAATAAATTCTCAGAAATAGATGTTATTGGTGATAATTAAAAATAATATTTAAGATTTCTGGAAAAGAGCGTTTACAATTTAAAAATTTTTACCAGATAAAAATAAATAAATCTTTATTATTGACCAAAAGAAAAATTAATAGTATGTAAATTTATATCTGAGTAATTGAATTACGCAAAAGTGATATTAAATTAGAAAAAAAATAACATTAATACATAAATGATATTATAAAACAATATTAAATATGACTACCAACGTTTCACTACCACCAATCTTTTACGCAAACAACGTTCAATGTTTGTGTTTCTTTTTCTGTGTTATATGTATTTGCGTTATTTTGATTTAACGCTTGTCAACTACATACTATCCAAGATTCGATAATGACGTTGCAATTTTGTAAAGGGCATTATTGGTAATGTTCTGATGTTTTTATTACTTTTTTTTTTAACACTTAACTGGAACACAAAAACGGCAAAGTAGTTCCAAAGGAAGTTCACTGCGTTAGGCTAACGTTTCCGTTTTTGTTATACAAGAACTATTTGTATTTCAACTTGTTAGAACTTTATCAGTTATGGTGTCACTATCCTTTCAGCTCTGGTGTGGCAAAATGTGCTCTAGATTTTAATTGAATTGAATGTCCGTTTGTAATATTAGTACTTCTATATTATCTTTTCAGCTCTGGTGTGGCAAATCGAATTGAACATCCGTCTGTAGTATTAGTACTTCTATGTATCTGCAACTGAACTCGACAAAAGGCGGGATCGCCAATTGTAGTTATATGAAAATATGTTGTTTAGACTTTCCGTGTAACAACTACGCGTATACGCAACTTTCTCGTACTGAATGTACAGATCCAATTGTTTAGACTTCCCGTGTAACCTCTAGGCGTATACGTGACTTTCTCGTACTGAATATACAGATCCGACTAAATTAATAAATTTCTATTTAATATATATTATTTTATAAAATGTAATTTTTATTTTGATAGATATTTATCTTTTATTAAGTTTATATTCAACACAATTTCTTTTTGTAAAGAAAATTTTTGATAATCACAAAATCAATATTGAATATTAAAAATTGGTAAAACATTTCAAAATTACAAAATTCAAAGTAACTTAAACACAAAGTTAAATGAAAATAATAAGAATCCTACAATAAGAACATGAGAAATATAGTTGACCGTGTGAAAAACATTAATTTCCCATATTTAGACCACACTCAACGATTGGTTCTATGATTTATTGATTGTCATGATGAAAGCTTGGAGAATTGAAACTTGGATCCGCTAAACTCTAATGTCATACCGCAAGAATTGCATACTATTTGCATACTGCCATTCATTGTCAACAGTAGTTGAAATCATTTCTTTGAAATTCTTGGAATGAGAACTCCCACAACTTTTATGTTTCCGTTTAGTATGTTCGCTAATTTATGATATTTTTTTTTGTCTGATTCATTCTTTTGGTCATAATCATTAACAATTGGTGCGAATCATCGACATCAGTCTAGGCGCTCTTCAGTTATAAGCAAAGTAGCAACGTCACTTTGTTCGTTCCATACAAAATGCTTACGAAAATTATTTGCTTTATATTTTTTTTGGAATTTTCTTAGATATTTTCCTTTTCTGGTCGGATACCAGTCCAGAATTCGGTTTCATTAAATTAAAACAAATCATATAATTACATTATTTAATTTTTTAGCTAATTACAGTATTTAACTATTCATCAGAAAATGTTAACACAAATAATAAATATATATATATATATCGCTTATAAATGTGAAACAAGAAGTGCTTTAAAGGTGCTTTATTTATTTTCCATATTTTTTATTACAACGGGGAGTGAAAACCACGGGTATAAGCTGGTGTTTTTTATATTTGTCAACAGTCGCCCTGAAGACGGTTACCGTTGAGTAACCGAAATATATCGGTTGAAAAACAAAATTTGTGGTTTAATTCACCGAAGACATAAAGCCGGAAAACCAAATAAATTAAGGACAAAAAGGTCACCAAAAACATTATAATTAAATATGTGACTTTATCTCCTCCGTATAGAAGTGGACGACCATGAAAGGCCACTGGACGCGTTGGTAGGAATATCGTTAAAGAATTATTACGATGTTAATCAAAATAACTAAACAGTTTCGTTACGTAGCTGTAATGACCGTGGAAAAGATGCAACAGAGAACAAATTTTCGTCGGCTTTTTTTTACCGTAATGGTATATTCCAAAAAGTGTGTATGCCAGAATGCAGTTTTGTTTTGCATTGGCATAACAGCGTTAACGTAGCCCCTGCGTTTTAATTCGCTGGACTATGGCGATGTATGCGTCAAGCTTGTACAGCTCATCTTATCTCAGGTCCGTAAGTCTTTCGAAGAACTTTTCTTTCAAACACTCCCAGAGCCGTTTCATCTGATATTGTCATGGTCCATGTTTATGCACCATATAGCAGGACGGGTACGATATGTGACTTTTAGAGCATGATTTTCGTTTACAGATAGATGACTTTACTTTTCAATTGCCTACCTAGTTGAAAGTATAATTTATTAGCAAGAGTGATGCTTCCGTTCCCAAATAAACGAATTCTTAAAGTTAGTCGCCCCATAAACTTGAAACATATACATATATAGAGTAGGGAAAACGTTTTTTATACTCAGTTGAGCAGAGCTCACAGAGTATATTAACTTTGATTGGATAACGGTTGGTTGTACAGGTATAAAGGAATCGAGATAGATATAGACTTCCATATATGAAAATCATCAGTATCGAAAAAAAATTCGATTGAGCCATGTCCGTCCGTCCGCCCGTCCGTCTGTGCGTTAACACGATAACTTGAGTAAATTTTGAGGTATCTTGATGAAATTTGGTACGTAGGTTCCTGGGTACTCATCTCAGATCACTATTTAAAATGAACGATATCGGACAATAACCACGCCCACTTTTTCGATATCGAAAATTTCGAAAAATTGAAAAAGTGCGATAATTCATTACCAAATACGGATTAAGCGATGAAACTTGGTGGGTGAGTTGAACTTATGAAGCAGAATTGAAAACTAGTAAAATTTTGGACAATGGGCGTGGCACCGTTCAATTTTAAAAGAAGGTAATTTAGAAGTTTTGCAAGCTGTAATTTGGCTGTCGTTGAAGATATCATGATGAAATTTGGCAGCAACGTTACTCTTATTACTATATGTCTGCTTAATAAAAATTAGCAAAATCGGAGAACGACCACGCCCACTTTAAAAAAAAAATTTTTTTAATTCAAATTTTAAAAGAAAAGTTAATATCTTTACAGTATGTAAGTAAATTATGTCAACATTCAACTCCAGTAATGATATGTTGCAACAAAATACAAAAATTAAAGAAAATTTCAAAATTGACGTGGCTCCGCCCTTTTTCATTTAATTTGTCTAGGATACTTTTAATGCCATAAGTCGAATAAAAATTTACCACTCCTTGTGAAATTTGGTAGAGGCTTAGATTCTAGGACGATAACTGTTTTCTGTGAAAAAGGGCGAAATCGGTTGAAGCCACGCCCAGTTTTAAGGCCCAATCCCTTTTAAAATACTCATTAACACCTTTCATTTGATACCCATATCGTACAAACAAATTCTAGAGTCACCCCTGGTCCACCTTTATGGCGATATCTCGAAAAGGCGTCCACATATAGAACTAAGACCCCCGCCCTCTTAAAACACTTATTAACACCTTTCGTTTCATACCCATATTGTACAAACGCATTCTAGAGTCAACCCTGGTCCACTTTTATAACGACATTTCTAAAGGGCGTCCACCTATAGAACTAAGGTCCACTCCCTTTGAAAATACTCATTAACACTTTTCATTTGATACCCATATAGTACAAACAAATTCAGAGTCAACACTGGTCCACCTTTATGGCGATATCTCGAAAAGGCGTCCACATATAGAACTAAGGCCCAAGCCCTCTTAAAATACTCATTAACACCTTTCATTTGATAGTCATATCGTACAAACAAATTCTAGAGTCACCCCTGTTCCACCTTTATGGCTATCCCACACCCTTTTAAGATTATCATTAACACATTTCATTTGATACCCATATCGTACAAACAAATTCTAGAGTCAGGGCTGGTCCACTTTTATGGCGATATCCCTAAATGGCGTCCATCTATAGAACTATGGCCCACTTCCTCTTAAAATACTATTTAATACCTTCCATTTGATACACATGTCATACAAACACATTCCAGGGTTACCTAGGTTCTTTTTACAACATGGTGATTTTCCCTTACTTTGTCTCCACAGCTCTCAACTGAGTATGTAATGTTCGGTTACACCCGAACTTGGCCTTCCTTACTTGTTTTTATTTATTTTTTACCTTTGCAAATAAGTTAGATCTCGTTAGTAACAGCTGGAGTAGGGAGTGCGAGGAAAAACGGTTGAGCGCGTTCTGTGTTCGTTCCTGCACTCGCCAGGTCAATGCTCCAGATATTAGGGGCGGCAGAGTTGCCAGATCTCGAGGCAGCAATTAAGCTAGGTCCTAGAAAACTTCTCGTATTTGCCTAGAGGACGGTGTTATTCTATAACATAAGTCCTGGTACCTAATTGGGGTTATTCCGTTTGGTCGTCAAACAAATTCTGGTAACACTATGGACACATTCAGTCTAAAATTAAATTTTCTGCTCTATTATTTATGCCTAGAAATCATTCTAACAGTAAAATTGTATTACAATGTTATTTCAATGTTAAAATATAATATTTCTATGAATAATTTTCAGAGAATAAAGGCAGTAATACTTGTATTTGATATTCAAAATACAAAACAAAGTTTAAATCTTTTTTATCTTTAAATTAAGATTTTTAATGACTAGTTTTTAAGTTTATGATTACATAAATAATATATTGGCATCAAAATTCCTAAAGGTCGGTAAGTGAACTTAGCTGCGTTTTTGTTATGGACGCAGCATAGTAGAATATATTTTCTAAAAACTACATCATGTTCAATTTTTACAATCATACCTCAGTGCCTCAAAGTTCTGTGCACAACAATGAATTGCATGCCCAAAGCGAAGACAGGTCAAATTGTTTATGCTCCCAACAACGAGAGTAACAGTAAAACCCATTAATCTAAGCAAATAGGACCTACGAACCCTCACTGGGTTCTATACGGGATACTGTATCACCTAAATAAGTTAAATCTACGATACATAAATATGTCGCCTTTGTGAGCTAAATATTGAAACGCCGATTCAAACTTTTAGCGAATGCTTCGTTCTGGTATGTGCAGAGACTCTCCCATCTAGGTGTCGCAACTCTTTATCCTTTCGTGATATGGAGTAAAAAGCCTGAAGAAATCCTTAAACACATTAAAATCCTCCACATAAAGTAATAGGCTGAAAGGTCAAGCACAATAGATATAAATAAAGGCCGCAAGCCATCGATGCCGAATTATAATAATAATAATAATAATAACATAAAATAATAACGGAAAATTTTAAGATTTGGTGGATATGCCTTTTTACATTTGTATAATGATTTTAAAAAGTATGTGAAGTGTACAGATCATAAAAAATTCAACCGTTGGAGCTCTATTAAATATACATGAACTCAATAGGTGGTTTCAAAAACTTAATGGGCTCCACCGTAATTATGGGAGTTCCAGAGAGCCGAATTCGTCAATTTATGCCGTGATACTTTTTCTACAAGATATACATATGTACACAGTTGTGCGCTTGTCAATTGCTAAAGTACACTTATCACTTATTTGATTGATTATACTCAGCGGGCTTTGCACACAGAGTATATTAACTTTGATTGGATAACAGTTGGTTATACAGGTATAAAGGAATCGAGATAGATATGGACTTCCATATATCAAAATTATCAGTATCGAAAAAAAATTTGATTGAGCCATGTCCGTCCGTCCGTCTGCCCGTTAACACGATAACTTGAGTAAATTTTGAGGTATCTCGATGAAATTTGGTATGTAGGTTCCTGGGCACTCGTCTCAGATCGATATTTAAAATGGACGAAATAGGACTACAACCACGCTCACTTTTTCGATATCGAAAACTTTGAAAAACGGAACAAGTGCGATAATTCATTATCCAAGACGGATTAAGCGATGAAACTTGGTAGGTGGGTTCACCTTACGACACAAAATAGAAAATTAGTAAAATTTTGGACAATGGGTGTGCTACCGCCCACTTTTAAAAGAAGGTAATTCAAAAGTTTTGCAAGCTGTAATTTGGCAGTCGTTGCGGATATCATTATGAATTTTGGAGGCGGGATGGCTTAAAGGTTCAATGTGGTCATATTAAGTCGATCGAGGGATGATAGGGCTACACTTAATGGTGCTTGTTACCGAGACGTACATGATCTACAGCCGGTAAAGGACCAACAACATAGCACTGCCCGAAACCATCAGGAGTGGTTTTATCGCTACAAGCTGAAGAAGAGGCTCCGGAGGAAGATTTTAGAGTTTACTACCTCTATTATCTTACGTTTAGTAATCGCTGAACAGGTTGAGTAGCCATATTTTGCAATCAAACGCTGTTATAATTTTTTGTTAGACTTAAGCTATTAAATATTATTTTTATAGCATTTTTACGAGTTATTTTTTGAGTGTTAAAAAACATGCATACATACGTCTTGTCTCGTTGCTAGTAAATCGACGACTAACCTGTACTATGGTTTACAAGTATGATATGTGTGAGAAGGAAACAATTTCTTTCCCTTTCTAACACACTGCCGTTTGACACTTCGGCCAGTGTCAAACTATTGTGGAACTCAGTGGAACCTGCGTGGAACATGCGTTTAACACTGAACGAAGTGTCAAAATTACCGGGGTTGTTGTCGTTGAAAGCGACGCAGGGAAACAAAAAAAGGAGCGGAATATCAGATATGGCTTGCTGTGGTGTTACATTTTTTTTAACGAATTTAGTATGAAAATGTAGTGCACCTATATGGGTCCTACAGAAAATTATACAAAAGTCTTGAATTGGGGTATCTGAGGACTCGTACTTATTCCAGTATTAAGAATACAAACACGGGTGCTAAGTTTTTCTACCCGTTCAAAAGTTCTCCTCGAAAAACAGTTAGAAACCGAGGTCGATTGCAATAACCGACGCGTTTTGTCCTGTTATCAATAGTCCGAAGGCGAAAAGTATTCGAGTTATTGGAAGCGAGGCAAAAACGCGTCTATTAATACCTCCCCCGACGGTTTTGGTCGTGTTTTAGCAATCGTCCCCGGTAATAAAGTATCACAATTTGTTAATTAAAATTGTCCAAAACATATGGATTTTAAAGCAAGATGTAATTAAGTGCTAGTTTGAAAGTAAATAAGGATATTTCTTTGTCATTTTACAATAAAAATTTACGCAGTTTTCGTTAGCAGCTACTACACATTTCTTGGACCTAAGAAGTACAATAGTGCCAAATAGCATCCACAAAAAAAAAACGAACAAGAACAAGCATTTTATCAGGTGAGCGTGGCTGTGTATGTGCGGTCTGCTACATATCCTACTTGTAGACCTTTACAATGGACTAACCGCCCAACCCAATAAAAACGCACAAAACCAAACACCTTTTTGCCCTAACCACAATAAATATGCGTTGCAATCATGTACATTATATGGATGTGTAAACCTGTGGTCGTCAGCTAGTGAAATAAATATTCGCGCTCACTTCACACGTATTATTATTCTCTTTCGTTTAGAAGTCGCTGAACAAGCAGAGTAGCAACATCGGTGGCGGCTATTGTTTATTTGCATATTTCTAAAAATATATTTTTCAAAACAAATGCTCATGCGCAGAATGTTTTAATTGTTAGCAAATATTTTGTTTAAGTTTTTTTTACACTGAAGCAATAAAATAGAATTTGTATGGCATATTTACGATTTATTTTTTAAGTGTTAACATGGGTTCATATATCCTACCTCGTTGGATTTTTATCAACGACTGAACCACTACATCTACGAAAATATTACTTTTACTAACACAGCCACAGTTTCAATTTTAGTTACCACTGCTGTAAACTTCGAACCGAAATATCAGGCAGAAAAAAAAAACTGGAAATCGAGTTAGGTTTTCACGCAGTAAATTCAATTTGGGTTATTCTCATACATGAGACATTTTGAACAGAATGCAAATTTGACCACAAACTTGGCCACGAATTTGGCATTCGATATGCATTTGCAACCAAGTTGGCAGTTTATTATCGTTTGTCAACTAAAAAAAAAAATAAATGTAAGGCGCGATAACCTCCGAAGAGATCTAAGACCGAGCTTCTCTTCCAATTTGCGTCGTGCTCCTCTTGCTTTTCCCTACAAATTGGCCGGACGGGACCTACATGTTTTATGCCGACTCCGAACGGCATCTGCAAGGCAGATGAGTTTTCACTGAGAGCTTTTCATGGCAGAAATACACCCGGAGCGCTTGCCAAACACTGCCGAGGGGCGACCCCGTTAGAAAAATTTTCTTCTAATTGAAAAACCTTATTTCTAAAATTTTGATGTTGCTTTGCCCGGGGTGTGAACCCAGGGCATACGGTGTGGTAGGCGGAGCACGCTACCATCACACCACGATGGCCGCCAGTTTGTCAACTGGTCCCATCAATAAATGTTGTCAGATGAAGTGAAACAACGTGAATTAATGGAACGGTTTGTGAAACAAATGAACAAATTTTAAGCGGGAGTTTTGACAACGGACTGCTTTATCACTTCCAATTAGTAATGTGTCATAATGCCAACGCCTTTTCCCCAAGAGGCGGACATCATCAGATACTATCAACAGAATGGTATTGTATTATGCATGATGCCTCCTTATGTTAATACGTTTGTAGTTTTATGCAGCACACTCTAATACGCCAATGTACTTTCTATGCACACCACCCATATTGCATTCACATTACAATATCGACTTAATACATTTCGTTTACCCCAACGCAGCGGGAGTTCAACATCACTTACTAATGCCGACAGATAGACCTGTATCCGGTTACATTTCTACTGGCGCATTGACGATTTCGTCAATGTGCCTGCCAAAATATTTCTACAGTTTCAATTTGTTAAACTAGGTCGAACTAATATGTTGACTCAGTATGTAAATGTTAAGAATGTGATGTATTAGTGTTAGTTTAAATACGTATGTGTAGAATAGATAATTTTGTATAAAAGGAAAGACAATTCCAAAATAAAGACAATCGCATTCTAACGCTACACATCGGCATTCAATCCCTTGTTTTCACTTATTCAAGTATACCATGGATCCTTTTTTTTTTTTTTTTTTTTTTTTTTTGCGGGGAGGCTGAAAAATGCCTAATGCACCATAATTGCTGCCGTCGCAGCAACCGTGTGTCCGTAGACTAAAAAACAGCCCCGTTCTGGAACCGTCGCCCTTTCGGATTACTTCAGGGTGGCGTTCCATATTTCTCATTTTTTAAGAGCCTACTGTTGTCCCTGCGTCCAGGTTCCCGCTATTTGCTCTGAGTGTCCATTTAATCGCCACTGCTTCGCATGCGCATTTCTCTGCGCTCCCTCTCAGCATCCATCAGGCGTGTCATTACTATAAATGCCATTTTGCTCACTGCAGTGCAGCATTCTTTCCTGCTGCATATATGTAAAACTAAATTTCTCGTGGTAGGTTCCTCCCCAAAGACTCCATGCAAGGTGAGTCTTTCTTCGTGGAAAGGGGGGCAGTAGAACATGACGTGTTCTGCGTTTTCTAACTCTGTGGTACACATTGGGCAATGAGGATCTTCCTCTATCCTACGCTATCCTTACGTTCAGTTCGCCGTGCTTCCGCTCATTCCATTGAGCTACGTTCCAAACTAGTGTGAAAGTCCAACGCCCTTTACTCGAGGCCTCCCACCGTTCTTGCCACTTAGCTATTGTTTGTGTCCTTGCTCTTTTCTTGTCTTCTTCAGATGGTCGCTCGATATTAGTGTTATACAGATCGGCCATTTCGCTTGCCAGTAAGTCCACTGGGATTTTCCGGGTTAGAACCAGGATCGCGTCGTCGGACACCGTCCGATAAGCACTTGCTATTCTTAAAGAAGCAAGTCGGTACGCTGCTAATATATATTTTTGATGGGTCTGTTTAGATCCATACCACACTGGTGCTGCGTATAGTATTATTGAGCTGGTTACTGTGGACAATAGCTGACGTATAGCTTCGCTCGGACCACCAATGTTAGGCATTATTCGCATAAGTGATCCATTAACTTTGCAATTTTCTCCCCCACCGCTCTGAAGTGCTCTTTGAAAGTTAACTTAGAGTCAATGTGCACTCCTAAGTATTTTAAGGAATCCTTTGAGGTGATTTGATGATCCCCGACAGTTAAGACTAACTCGTTCGCCGACCGTTTGGAGCTTACTAATACCACTTCCGTCTTTTGGCTAGCCAACTCCAGTCCTGTATTGGTCAGCCATTCCTTTATTCTTGCTACGGCGTCATTACATAATGCTTGAAGCAGGTCCAGTTTCTTGGCCACTACTACCACTGCAATATCATCAGCATATCCCACAATTTGCGTGTTTTCTGGTAGATCAATCTTTAGCACCCCGTCATACATTACATTCCAAAGCGTTGGACCGAGAACAGATCCCTGTGGGACGCCTCCTGTGATTTTGTACTCGTTAGCTCCTTGATCCGTGTCAAAAAGAAGTACTCTGTCTTTAAGATAGCTACCTATAATTCTGCGTAAGTAAGCTGGAGTGCCGAAGCTTTGCAGCGCTGCCATTATCTGCATCCAGTTCGCAGTGTTAAAAGCATTCTTGATGTCCAACATAATCAGTGCACAGAACTTCCTTTTATTTTGGCCTCCAGAGATCCTCCATGGATCCTCTGCTGTAACGAAAATTCCCATCACACAATGTGCGGAAGCACGAACTTCAATAACAGGGGTGAGCACCTCCTTGAATTTATTAGTAGTAACAATATAAGCTTTATCAACCGGGGCAATGAACCCACCTTTGTAAATGCTATTAGAGGTGAGGTTTTGGATCTTATCTGTGCAGCCATAATATGGCCAGTACTGTCACTAATTGGCATGTTTGAGGGGAGGGGTCAATATCAGACCACAAACACATTCTACTCAACATTGGTCACTTTCCTGAACACATGCCAACTTTTAGAAATTCCAGGAAAACGAACTAGGAACTTTTCCGTTTTATTATTGAGGAAGCTGGTAATAGCTTACAGCGACCCATTACCAAAGTGCAGGAGCTTGAGAAGTAAGCTGAACAGCTCCACTCAGACATTAAAACAGCTTTCAATGAAAGTTTTCCTCAAGGAAAGATACGTACACAACGCGATGTATCTTGGTGGAACAAAAGGCTTGGCAGCTAAGATGCAAGGGTAGGAAGGTGTTTAATAGAGCAAGAACTATGGGCGACCGGGACTCGTACAAAGTCGCTCTAATATCATACAATAAAGAACTTAGGAAATCTAAAAGGCCTACCTGGAGAGAACACTTTGAGAAGATTAATGATCTTCCAGCTGCGATTCGACTACAAAAAGCCCTTTCTAGAGTTCACAGAAATGCAACTGGCACTTTGAAAAAAAAGACGGGAGCTACACTAAGCAGCCGGAAGAGATACGTAAGCTCCTACTTAAAACTCACTTTCCAGACTGCATAGTAGGCTATCAATCACCACCTAAAATGGTAGATTTGCCCATTAAAGTCGCCAGTACCGGATGGAGTCTATCCTTGTCTGTTACAGCAAGGGATAAATCATATAGCCCCAGCCCTATCCACTTTATGTAAGGCATCACTAATGCACGGCCATATTCCAAACAGTTGGGCAGAGGTTAAGGTAGTATTTATACCAAAGCAAGGGAAGCCCGAGCAGCTGCCCTCGCCGCATCGACCAATAAGTCTGAGCTCTTTTCTCTTTGGATAAAATCTTAGATCAGCATATCAGAGAGGTCAATTTAAAAAAACTTCCTCTGTGTAGGATGGGTGCTGTCCATGTTAAAGAGTTGAAAATTCCATTTGGAACTGGGAGGGACAACTGCGGCCACAAGAGGATGCCCACAAGGAGGTGTGCTCTCCCCTCTCCTGTGCACCCTGGTCATAGATGACCTCCTTCAGTTACTGAAAACAAAGGGATTTGACATAAAATGGTATGCAGATGACCTAGTTATCTGCATCACAGGGATGCACGAGGAAATAATATCAGATCGCATGCAACAACCCATTCGCATCATAGAGAGGTGGTGCGATACCAAAGGATTGTCTGTGAATCTTATTGTGCTAATTCCTTTCACCCGGAGAAGGAAACCATCCATCCCAAAACCATTCCTGGGTGGAACTAAAATACTATTCTCAATGGCTGCAAAATACCTAGGGTTCAAACTGGATAGAACACTCACGCGGAACTCTCATTTGGATGCTATCCTAAACAAAACAAGAAGAGCTTTCTTCGCGTGTACTCGACTCTACGGCAAAACATGGGGGAAATCTCCAAAAATGGTACACTGGACAACTAATACTATTGTAAAGCCTATGCTTCCCTTGTTTGGTGGCAGAAGACCACGCAAGGAACGGCAACAGAAAAACTAAGCAAACTGTATCGGCTAGTTTGCATTATCATAACGGGTGCGATAAGAACGCCCGCTGCTGATGCACCTAGTGCTTTAGTGGGAAGACCTCCCTTCTCTATTCTTATAGAGAAAGAGGCAACACTAGGCGCACTAACACTTACAAATATTTCGAAGTTGAAGCTAGGAAACATGATAGGGCATACGAAAGATATGGCATCCATGGGCCGAACTTCAAGAAATCGATACCAATGGTATGCTCCACCATATTTTAGGAAGAAATCTATGCAATAGAAGTTTGCGGTAGAGAATGTCTACGGAGAGGCTCATCATCGAAGATCATCTTCATTATGTCGGACAGCCAGGCGGCCCTGCGTGCCTTGCATTCCTATACAATTACATGTAAGCTAGTGGATTACTGCATTGAAATCCTTAATGACCTGGGAGCCAAAAACAAGCTTTTGTTAGGATGGGTTCCCGGACATTAGGCACATGAAGGTAATGAACATGCATATTACCTAGTAAAGCAGGGCGCTACAGCAGTATTCTATAGTCTAGATCCCTTTTGTGGGCTCACAAAAGCACACACAAGGGAAACCTTAAATAACTGGGTAACAAAACAATTCAGACGCCACAAGATTGAGTGCACAGGGCAAAGACAGGCCAAACTGTTTATAATTCCGGCAACGAAAATATCAGCCAAACATATTAAGCTAAGCAGGGAGGACCTACGAACTCTAACTGGGTACTATATGGAACACTGTGGTATACGATATCACCTAAATAAATTAAATCTATCCGATACTTAAATTTGTCGTTTCTGTGAGCTGGACGATGATCTGCGGGTACACATTATCTGCGAATGCTTCGTTCTGGCAAGGCAGGGACTCTCCCATCTGGACTAAAAAGCATGTTGAGGTACTTAGATACAATAAAAGCCTCCACATACAAAATTAGGCTGAAAGGTCATGAACAATAGATCTACACAAAGGTCACAGTGCGTCCAGGCCTAATAATAATAATAAAAATAGCATCAAATCAGCTTGTACCAGTTTTTGTGATGTCAGTCATTTTGGCCTAATGAAAACCAAGCATTACCGTTTTTTTTTTTTTTTGCGGGGAGGCTGCCGTCGCAGCAACCGTGTTTTCGTAGACTGGAAAACAGCCCCGTTTTGGAACCGGTGCCCACCCCGGTACTACTTTCGCATTACTTCAGGGCGGCGTTCCATATTTCTCATTTTTTTTAAGAGCCTACTGTCGCCCCTACTTCCGGGTTCCCTCTATTTGCTCTGAGTGTCGATTTAATCGCTACTGCTTCGCATGCGCATTTCTCTGCGCGCCCTCTCAGCATCCATCAGGCGTGTCATTACTATAAATGCCATTTTGCTCACTGCAGTCCAGCACTCTTTCCTGTTGCACATATGTGATACTAAATTTCTCGTGGTAGGTTCCTCCCCAAAGATTCCATGCAAGGCGAGTCTTTCCTCGTGGAAACGGGGGGCAGTGGAACATGATGTGTTCTGCGTTTTCTAAATCCGTGGTGCCCATTGGGCAATGAGGATCTTCCTCTATCCTACGCTTCCATAAATACTCTTCAAAACCGCCATGTCCACTCATTATCTGCGTGAGATGGTAGTTCAGTTCGCCGTGCTTCTGCTCATTCCATTGAGCTACGTTCCAAACTAGCGTGAAGGTCCAACGCCCTTTACTCGAGGCCTCGCACCGTTCTTGCCACTTAGTTATTGTTTGTGTCCTTGTTCTTTTCTTGGCTTCTTCAGATGGTCGCTCGATATTAGTGTTATACAGATCGGCCATTTCGCTTGCCAGTAAGTCCACTGGGATTTTCCACGTTAGAACCAGAATCGCGTCGTCGGACACCGTCCGATAAGCACTTGCTATTCTTAAAGCACACAAGTCGGTACACTGCTAATATATATTTTTGATGGGTCCGTTTAGATCCATACCACACTGGTGCTGCGTATAGTATTATTGAGCTGGTTACTGTGGATTAGGTGGTTAAACCACTACCACTACGCTAGTGTATATTTCTTTGAACAGTTGGTCTATTTGAAATTGTTTCAACTTCAGCAACAACTGAATTGTTTTCCTTTAACAGAGTGTTATGAATTAGTTAAGTAAATGAAAGATAATTAGCTTCTGTTATTGTTTGAATTGCAAAGAAATAGTCACAATTTTATAAACCAACTGAGTGATAAAAATACGCTTGCCACTACACGAATATTTAGGCTGTATATTTATGCCCAGCCAGCATTTTGAGGGTTTTCTTCGATTTTCTGTACATTATATTTGGTGTAACCCTATTTATGGCCTTAAACACTTTGGTGCATGTTCATAATCAAAGTAAAGTAGATGCTAAAGTTAGTTGCAGCTTTTTACTGTAATTTCCTATAAGCTATCTCTCGAAAAAGGTGTAACTAATTTTAGCACCAATTTGGTCTTTTTCTCACAATTTATTTTAATGTACGCTTTCAGTTCTTTCATTTCAAAATCACATAAAACAGTGGCGTAGTGAGGTTTTCTTGCGCCCGGGGTTAAACATTTTTTAAGGTCATTTAGTCGTGTAAATCTTGTACGTAGTACTTGTTAGAGATGACCGAGAACACTTTTCATAACGCGATAAATTTCACATTCTGCGGAAAGACCAGCATCTCTAGCCAATTCTCCGAGCATTTTGTGGCGCCTTTTTGTCTGTTTTACTATATCAATATCCCATTTTTAACAAAGAGACTCCGTTTTTTCTATTTCTTCTTCACAGAGAGTGTCTCGGATTTCGGATAGTTCAGTCACTAAAGATTTAAGATCATGATATGCTTTTCTAAAATTCATCCCCGGATCTTGTAATCTGAGCTGCACACGATCAATCCTCATTAAGATTTCATATCAGAAATGAACTAATGTTATGAAATTAAAATTGAGTATATTTTGCAACAGAACTGTAGCTTCGCTTCTGGTGTCACTTGTGGTATTAGTGTCCTCTGCTAATTGCTCTAAGTGTTCTACTACATTCTCTAGCCCATCGACGATAACGCTAACCGCTTGTATTCTGACCATATATGTAATACTCCAATATTGCTAATAGAAAATGCTCGCAAGGTGTTTTGAATTCGAAATCAAAACAAGACAGCTTATAAAATTTTTGTGATTGTAGCAGCATAAGTGTGACAAGAAAAAATGTAAGGGCTTCATTCTGTATTGCGAACGATAGCTCAAACGAGCGATTCGCGTCCAAACGATTTCGTCTAGCAATGGTATTCTCTATCATTTTCGTTCGGCCTTTACGTTTCTTACTTTATGTCAAACAGAAAGGCGAAAGGAAGTGTTAAATGATATGTTGCCATCGTTGAAAATAATGAAAATACACCAGCAATTAGTCTCTGAAGCGAAACGGACGTTCGTTTCGTAATAGAGAATGGGGCCCCAAATTTAGGTACACTCGATTATTGAATACAAAAACAAAAACATTTAAACAGCAATATATCGGCACTCTGATGTTTGGGAATGTGCCTAGCCTTTTGTAGCATTATAGGAGTATTACATATACGATTCTGGCGCTCCATCGTGTTTCAGGTTCACGTTTGACAGTTTTTGTTAAATCATTTTGTAATAATTCCTAGCGTAATGTTGAGAAAATTTTTTCCCTAAATCAATATTTAAATTAGCAAATCAATATACAAATTATCTAGGAAGTTCTGCTTTGCGGACCATTTGGCACCCCTGTTAGTAGCGCCCTGGGCAAGATGCTTTGCTTACGGCTTAAAATTGAGCCGTTCAGTGTACATATCGATTAGCTCCATCAGTCACATCAATTTTTAACATAAATTTGATAGTGATTTTTTGACCAGTTTGCGGCTGGGTGTATGCCAACGTGTGCGTAAGTGTTTGCCCATATTTAGTTGCACTTTATTGTAGGTATCTATTTATATTCAGCGTGCTTTGCACACAGAGTATATTAACTTTGATTGGATAACGGTTGGTTGTACAGGTATGAAGGAATCGAGATAGATATAGACTTCCATATATCAAAATCATCTGTATCGAAAAAAAATTTGATTGATCCATGTCCATCCATCCGTCCGTCCGTTAATACGATAACTTGAGCAAATTTTGAGGTATGTTGATGAAATTCGGTATGTAGGTTCCATGTAGAGCACTCACCTCAGATCGCTATTTAAAATGAACGAGATCGGACATAACCACGCCCACTTTTTCGATATCTAAAATTTCGAAAAACCGAAAAAATGCGATAATTCATTGCCAAAGACGGATAAAGCGATGAAACTTGGTAGGTGCGTTGACCTTATGACGCAGAATAGAAAATTAGTAGAATTTCTTTTAAAGGAAGGTAATTTAAAAGTTCTGCAAGCTTTAATTTGGCAGTCGTTGAAGATATCATGATAAAATTTGGAATGAACGTTACTACTATTACTGTATATAAGTAAATTATGTCAACATTCAACCCCAGTAATGTTATGGTGCAACAAAATACAAAAATAAAAGAAAATTTCAAAATGGGCGTGGCTCGGCCCTTTTGCATTTAGTTTGTCTAGAATACTTTTAATGCCATAAGTCGGAAAAAAATTTACCAATCCTTCTGAAATTTGGTAGGGGCATAGATTCTATGACGGTAACTGTTTTCTGTCCTTTCGCTCGGCCGTTAACACTATAGTTTGAGCAAAAACATATATATATCTTTACTACACCTAGTCCACGTATTTATTTGAACTCACTTTACCTTGGTATAAAAAACGGCCGAAATCCGACTATAACCAAGCCCACATTTTCGATATCGAATTACGAAAAATGAAAAAGAATGCCATAATTCTATACAAAATACGGAAAAAAGGATGAAACATGATAATTTGATTGGTTTATTGACGCAAAATATAACTTTAGAAAAAACTTTGTAAAATTGGTGTGACACCTACTATATTAAGTAGAAGAAAATGAAAAAGTTCTGCAGGGCGAGATCAAAAGCTCTTGGAATCTTGGCAGGAATACTGTTCGTGGTATTGCATATTTAAATAAATTAGCGGTACCCGACAGATGAAGTTCTGGGTCACCCTGGTCCACATTTTGGTCGATATATCGAAAACGCCTTCACATATACAACTAAGGGCCACTCCCTTTTAAAACCATCATCAGTACCTTTAATTTGATACCCATATCGTACAAACACATTATAGAGTCACCCCTAGTCCACCTTTATGGCGTTATCTCGAAAAGGCGTCCACCTATAGAACTAAGGCCCTCTCCCTTTTAAAATACTCATTAACACCGTTCGTTTCATACCCATATCGTACAAACACATTCTAGAGTCACCCCTGGTCCACCTTTATGGCGATATCTCGAAACGACGTCCACCTATGGAACTAAGGCCCACTCCCTTTTAAAATACTCATTAACACCGTTCATTTCGTACCCATATCGTACAAACCCATTCCAGGGCCACTCCTGGTCCACCGTTATGGCGATATCCCGAAATGGCGTCCACCTATACAACTATGGCCCACTCCCTTTTAAAATAATCTTTAATACCTTCCATTTGATACGGATGTCATACAAACACATTCCAGGGTTACCCTAGGTTCATTTTTCTACATGATGATTTTTCCTTATTTTGTCTCCAAAGCTCTCAGCTGAGTATGTAATGTCCGGTTACACCCGAACTTAGCCTTCCTTACTTGTTTCTTTTCTTGTTGTTTAATATTCGCTAATAAGAAATTCGACAATGAGTAATATAGGCGTAAGCTGTTAAAATATTTGAACAGATGTTATAACAGTCGTACTGCGAGGGTAAATGATAAGTCAAACAATAATTTTAACAATAGAGCTTCCGAATAACCCATTCAATAAAAGAATCACATGACAACAGCCATTAAAAAAAATTTGACTTCAGCAGAATAGTCAAGCCACGTCATCTGTGTCAATGAATTTCCATAGATTTTCTGAAAACTGAAGAAAATTGCTTTACTCTGTAGGCAATTATGAAACAAAAATACATTTTAAACTTAAAAATTTCGCTTTTTCTTTGTTTTATTTGCATTATAGAAATATAAAAATAACTAAGTTTTTGAAAGAAAAAAAATCATACATAACTCGCGACTCGTTTGGGGTAATTTGATGTACTTTCTTTTGGAAGTTAGTAAATTTTTCCCCTTACAATAACAAAGCTTGCACAAAAAAAAAAAAAAAAACACTGGACACAGTTTAAACCGTTTAAAATATTGATGTTTTCTAGGCCTGCGATCGCAGTGAAATTTTGCCTCTTTTCAAGTTCCAAAAAAAAGTTGTACTTCCAATTGTGAAACTCTGCATATCATGATTCAAATAAAGAGAGGAAGCTCCACTTCGCCCCCGCTTGACGTAAACTGTGTTTTGGCATTCAACAAGGAATGCCTTAAATACATATATACATACATACTAGAGATATACGCCGCCGATAAACGCCGCCGCCGATTTTTGTCGTTTTTCGCACGCCGCCGCCGAATGTCAAAAATATCGGCGCGGCGGTAGCGTCCGGGGCGTTAATATATTTTTTTTATCGTTTAAGACTGTTTAGGCCATTTATTGTTCATGTCGAAAATTTGTCAGATATGGTCGAAAGTGGCACCAACGGATGCGCATCACTGCCAGTTATAAGAAACTAATTGTGAAATTTAACTTTATCTAACTGTTCAAACGTTATTTAAAAAAACTGGCGCTTTCGATGTCAGCTTAACACGGGCTTTGCATCACCCAATTCACCAAATTATTAAAAGAAAAGTTATAAAATAAATGTATATGCTCACTTTGCATTTTTTTTTTTTTTAATAATTAATAATAAACAATGAATTGAAATAAAATGACCCAAGGCGAAGATGTCTTCAAATTGTCCTTAAGTTGTTAAATAAAAGCAAATTACCCAAAATAGGTGCCGATTTTTAAAAACATTTTATATTGCGATTGGCTGAAAGAATAAGCGAAATCAGTGATGCAAATTCCTTTAATAGGTTCTAAGGGCACAAACACTCCTTTGAAATGATCCTTACCTCATACTTAAGTTGAGGATATATGTACTAGAGGATTACGCCGATCACTTTATCGGCGGCGGCGGCGAGACTCTATTATATACCGGCGGCGGCGGCGGCGTGGGCGGAGCGCCGGCATACGCCGGTGTTCTTAGTTTAAAGAGCTTGATTTTTTCTATTTAAAAAAAAAATATTTAAGAAAGGTTTTGTTTGTATGTATCTAAGGAAATCAACGTGTTGGCCATTTCGGAAAGATCCGGGAGTTTTGCCTCAAGATCTCGCATACCGTTCAAAAATTTTCAGGAGTACCTCTTTGCGGAAGGATTTTCCCTCGTTCACCTACTCCAGACAGACTTCGAATCTAACTCCGGTCTTTGGAGTTGGTACTGCTGCGTCTGCTGAAGAGAAATAGAGATACAACAAGTAAGGAAGGCTAAGTTCGGGTGTAACCGAACATTACATACTCAGTTGAGAGTTGTGGAGACAAAGTAAAGGAAATCACCATGTTGTAAAAGGAACCTAGGGTAACCCTGGAATGTGTTTGTATGACATGTGTATCAAATGGAAGGTATTAAAGAGTATTTTAAGAGGAAGTGGGCCATATATCTATAGATGGACGCCATTTAGGGATATCGCCATAAAGGTGGACCAGGCCTGACTCGAGAATTTGTTTGTACGATATGGGTATCAAATGAAATGTGTTAATGATAATTTTAAAAGGGAGTGGGCCTAAGTTCTATAGGTGGACGTCTTTTCGAGATATCGCCTTAAAGGTGGACCAGGGGTGACTCTAGAGTTTATTTTGTACGATATGGGTATCAAATAAAAGGTATTAATGTGTATTTTAAAAGAGCGTGGGTCTTAGTTCTATAGGTGGACGCGTTTTCGAGATATCTCCATAAAGGTAGACCAGGGGTGACTCTAGAATTTGTTTGTACTATATGGGTATCAAATGAAAGGTGTTAATGAGTATTTTAAAAGTGAGTGGGCCTTAGTTCTATAGGTGGACGCATTTCGGAATATCGTTATAAAAGTGGACCTGGGTTGACTCTAGAATGCGAAAAGTGTAATAAGTGTTTTAAAAGGGAGTGGGCCTTTGTTCTATGGGTGGACGCCTTTTCGGGATAATCCATAAACGTGGACCAGGGGTGACTCTAGAATGCGTTTGTACAATATGGGTATCAAATGAAAGGTGCTAATGAGTATTTTAAAAGGGTGTGGGCCTTAGTTCTATAGGTGGACGCCTTTTCGAGATATCGCCATAAAGGTGGGCCAGGGCTGACTCTAGAATTTGTTTGTACGATATGGGTATCAAATGAAAGGTGTTAATGAGTATTTTAAAAGGGCGTGGGTCTTAGTTCTATAGGTGGACGCGTTTTCGAGATATCTCCATAAAGGTAGACCAGGGGTGACTCTAGAATTTGTTTGTACTATATGGGTATCAAATGAAAGGTGTTAATGAGTATTTTAAAAGTGAGTGGGCCTTAGTTCTATAGGTGGATGCCCTTTCGAGATATCGCCATAAAGGTGGGCCAGGGGTGACTCTAGAATTTTTGTGTACGATATGGGTATCAAATGAAAGGTGTTAATGATTATTTTAAAAGGGTGTGGGCCTTAGTTCTATAGGTGGACGCCTTTTCGAGATATCGCCATAAAGGTGGACCAGGGGTGACTCTACAATTTGTTTGTACGATATGGGTATCAAATGAAAGGTGTTAATGAGTATTTTAAAAGGGCGTGGGCCTTAGTTCTATAGGTGGACGCCTTTTCGAGATATCGACATAAAGGTTGACCAGGGGTGACTCTAGAATTTGTTCATACGATATGGGTATCAAATGAAAGGTTTTAATGAGTATTTTAAAAGGGAGTGGGCCTTAGTTCTATAGGTGGATGCCTTTTCGAGATATAGCCATAAAGGTGGGCCAAAGGTGACTATAGAATTTTTTTGTACGATATGGGTATCAAATGAAAGGTGTTAATGAGTATTTTAAAAAGGCGTGGGCCTTAGTTCTATAGGTGGACGCCTTTTCGAGATATCGACATGAAGGTGGACCAGGGGTGACTCTAGAATTTGTTTGTACGATATGGGTATCAAATGAAAGGTGTTAAGGAGTATTTTAAAAAGGAGTGGGCCTTAGTTCTATATGTAGACGCCTTTTCGAGATATCGCCATAAACGTGGACCAGGGGTGACTCTAGAATGTGTTTGTACGATATGGGTATCAAATTAAAGGTATTAATGAGGGTTTTAAAAGCGAGCGGCCCTTAGTTGTATATGTGGACGCCTTTTCGAGATATCGCCATAAAATTGGACCAGGGGTGACTCTAGAATGTGTTTGTACGATATGGGTATCAAAATAAAGGTATTAATGAGGGTTTTAAAAGAGAGTGGCCCTTAGTTGTATATGTGAAGGCGTTTTCGAGATATCTACCAAAATGTGGACCAGGGTGATCCAGAACATCATCTGTCGGGTACCGCTAATTTATTTATATATGTAATACCACGTACAGTATTCCTTCCAAGATTCCAAGGGCTTTTGATTTCGCCCTGCAAAACTTTTTCGTTTTCTTCTATATTTGGTATATAATTATGGCATTTTTTTCATTTTTGTAATTTTCGATATCGAAAAAGTGGGCGTGGTCATAGTCGGATTTCGGCCATTTTTTACACCAATACAAAGTGAGTTCAGATAAGTACGTGAACTGAGTTTAGTAAACATATATCGATTTATGCTCAAGTTATCGTGTTAACGGCCGAGCGGAAGGACAGACGGTCGACTGCGTATAAAAACTGGGCGTGGCTTCAACCGACTTCGCCCTTTTTCTCAGAAAACAGTTATTGTCCTAGAAGCTAAGCCTCTACCAAATTTCAAAAGGATTGGTTAATTTTTGTTCGACTTATGGCATTAAAAGCATCCTAGACAAATTAAATGAAAAAGGGCGGAGCCACGCCCATTTTGAAATTTTCTTTTATTTTTGTATTTTTTTGCACCATATCATTACTGGAGTTGAATGTTGGCATAATTTACTTATATGCTGTAAAGATATTAACTTTTCTTTTAAAATTTTAATTTAAAAAAAATTTTTTTTAAAAGTGGGCGTGGTCGTTCTCCGATTTTGCCAATTTTTATTAAGCAGACATAAAGTAATAATAGTAACGTTCCTGCCAAATTTCATCATGATATCTTCAACGACTGCCAAATTACAGCTTGCAAAACTTCTAAATTACCTTCATTTAAAAGTAGGCGGGGCCACGCCCATTGTCCAAAATTTTACTAGTTTTCTATTCTGTGTCATAAGCTCAACTCACCTACCAAGTTTCATCGCTTAATGCGTATTTGGTAATGAATTATCGCAGTTTTTCAATTTTTTAGAAATTTTCGATATCGAAAAAGTGGGCGTGGTTATTGTCCGATATCGTTCATTTTAAATAGCGATCTGAGATGAGTGCCCAGGAACCTGCATACCAAATTTCATCAAGATACCTCAAAATTTACTCAAGTTATCGTGTTAACGGACAGACGGACGGACGGACGGACGGACGGACATGGCTCAATCGAATTTTTTTTCGATACTGATGATTTTGATATATGGAAGTCTATTTCTATCTCGATTCCTTTATACCTGTACAACCAACCGTTATGCAATCAAAGTTAATATACTATGTGAGCTCTGCTCAACTGAGTATAAAAAATGGTCACACTTTTGTCTGTATATCTCGTGCAAAAGTTTCACCTGGGGTAACTCCTAACAATCGCTGCGAACACAATTTCTTTAAATCATTTGTGGCTGTTTGGCGGTCATGCACGAAGGCGACTTACGGTTATTATTAATGGTCTATTAATACTCATGACTCTCGTGGCACAGGGCGAATCCAGTTTTTTCGAGCTAAAATCCCCGATGATTAAGAGCTACAATTCCCGATGTGCGAACAGTAGCAATCCCGACCACCAGTCGCTACCACGCCTCCTGATCCTCACACCATATGCCATCACAGAAGCTATAGGACTGCGACTTCGAAATCATATGTAACTTCGTCGACGTCAGTTTCCTAGAAGCTCTAGGTGTAGCTCCGAAGACTTTCTAACGGATGTTTTTGTCGCGATATGCTGCCGAGCTACACCAGAGAAACGCCTTGAAACGTTAGGGAGTGACTATTTGGCCAAGGATGCCGCCTTCGGAATCATAAGCAGTCTAAGTGGATGTCACTGCGTAACTCATGTGTGAAATACGTAATTAAAATTTTATAAGGACTCTGGATAAAATTTTTAAAATGTAGACTAAAGTTTGTAGACGTTTATGTTCACAACATTGATTTCAATAGTCTTCGTTAAATCAAAACGATATTTTAGAATGAAAGTCGACCGATTATAAGTTGAAGGATGTTAACTGCTGTTTTCCGGCTTTATGATATAAGAGCTCATTGTGGATGGCCGCGTAGCTTAAATTTTCAGACTAGTTCGACTGTCCACGACGTTGGGGTAGCACCATACACGGTCATTAGTTCGACTGTCTTGGGAAAGCTTTCGCTTCACCACTTTGAGTGTTCTCGCGAAGGACAAAGCCTCACCTGGTAACTATATGATCCTACGTATTCACATTTGTAAAAGGAACCGTAACGTGTAGGTGATATTTAAACTTGGTTGACAGGCTATAACCAATGTGATTCACTCCAAGGTACTAGTTTTGGATAGGGCCGCCAACTTTAGGAAATGTCAAAACGGGAGACTCGGGTGTTGAAGGATGAAGTGTGAAAATCAAAATTAACATTTCAGACGCTATTGTATAGTTTCGCAAATAAACAACAGATTTTTGAATGTAAGCTTAAGTGATTTTTCAAACCCTTCTCATACGTTCATTTCTATTTGCAAAGCGAAGTTAAAAACTATAAATTAAATAAATTATAAAATATAAAATTTGGTGAAAGTGTGTTTAATAAAACTGAATAATAAAGTGTATAATGTTTAATGTGTGCCAGCATATTTGATGAGCGCCCAATTGAAGTTCGGTTAGCAAGTGCCACCGTGGTGTGATGGTAGCGTGCTCCGCCTACCACACCGAATGCCCTGGGTGCGCACCCCGGGCAAAGCAACATTAAAATTTTAGAAATAAGGTTTCTCAATTAGAAGAAAATTTTTCTAAGCGGAGTCGCCCCTCGGCAGTGTTTGGCAAGCACCCCGATGGTATTTCTGTCATGAAAAGCTCTCAGTGAAAACTCATCTGCCTCGCAGATGACGTTCGGAGTCGGCATAAAAAAGTAGGTCCCGTCCTCTTCGGAGGTTATCGCGCCTTACATTTATTTTTTTTGTCGCAACAACTTTTTTTATTCATTTTACTACTAAAACGGTCAATTACGAATCAACGATTTGTGCGCAGTTGATTCAACATCTTATTGCGATGCATAAAAACTGATGTAAAATTTCGGTTGAATTGACCCGTATTTCGGTTGATTTTACTAGTCTTTTTCTTTCAGTGTATATCATAAGGCCGGAAAACAGCAGTTAATATCTTTCAACTTAAAATCGATCGACTTCATTCTAAAATATCGTTTTGATTTAACGAAGGCTATTGAAATCTATGTTGTGAACACAAACGTCTGCAAACTTTGGTCTACATTTTAAAAATTTTATCCAGGGTCCTTGTGAAATTTTAATTATGTAGATGAGTCGAGGATTACACGATTTTCACCCATGAGTTACTCAATGACATCCACTTAGACTGCTTATGATTTCGAGGGCGGCATCCTTGGCCGAATAGTCACGCCCTAACGTTTCAAGGTGTTTCTCTGGTGTAGCTCGGCAGCATAGCGCGTAAAAACATCCGTTAGAAAGTCTTCGGAGCTACACCTAGAGCTTCTAGGAAAATGACGTCAACGAAGGTATGAGTCGAAGTCGCAGTCCTATAGCTTCTGTGCTTCTGTCCTATAGCTTCTGGGCATATGGTGTGAGGGTCAGGAGACTGCTACTGTTCGCATATCGGGAATTGTAGCTCTTAAAAACAGTCGAAAAAACTGGAGCCGACTTGTGCCACGAGAGTCATGAGTATTAATAGACCATTAATAATAATCGTAAGTCGCCTTAGTGCATGACCGCCAAGAAGCCACAAATGATTTCAAGAAATTGTGTTCACGACGATTATTAAGAGTTAACCCCACGTGAAACTACGCTTTGCACGAGATATACAGATAAGTGTGACCATTTTATGTATCTCTATTTCTTTTCAGCAGACGCAGCAGTACCAATTCCAAAGACCGGGTTTAGGTTCGAAGCCCCTCTGGAGTAAGTGAACGAGGGACAGTTCCTCCGCAAGGAGCTACTCCTGAAAATTTTTGAACGATCTGCAAAATTTTGAGGCAAAACCCCCGCATCTTTCCGAAATGGCCAAAACGTTGATTTCCTTAAATACATACAAACAAAGCCTTTCCTAATTATTATTTTTTTAAATAGAAAAATCAAGCTTTTAAAAATAAGAACACCGGCGTACACCGGCGCGCCGCCCACGCCGCCGCCGCCGATGAAGTTATCGGCGTAAACCTCTAATACATACATACGCCCCAAAACGATATTTTTTATTTTTCAATTCTACTTGTCTCTTTCTGTCGATTTTTGGTATATTTCTTGACGTTCAACAAGCTCTGCCTGGTACGTATTGAACCCAACACCTGTCCACGAACATACAAGAGCTGTATCTGCCAGAAAATATGTATCTTGGTCGAACTTGACCCCAACGCAAATATACATATACTATCATAGTTTCTATTCCACTATTAGACCTTAAGCCACTGCTAGGTATTTGAGCAGAGTCTTTTCCTTTATTCCGCAGGAAGGGGCGTTTAAAAAATAAAGGCAGCTAACAAAAGGCTACAGTTTACTCATACATTTTTAAAGAACCAAATACTGCGTCTTCCGTTGTCAGCACGAATATAAAATAATCGACGAAGCAGTTCCCCAGTTCCTGACTGTGGCGCTAATAGATCGCAGGCATTTCTATAGGTAGATACCTATTGAAACCTGGAGATACGACTGGACGAAGCTCTATTCATTTTCAGCACAGTAAAGTGACTTCGAGCCAACTATTCCTGAGTATAGAGGGGAATACTGTATGTTTCTAATACACTAGCCATGGCTCTGATCTGAGGGAAATGGTTCTGAGAAATTTTTTAAATAGATTAGTACAGTTATTTACACAAATATGTTCGATTATATTGGTATTTTTGGAGGTTAGAGTTTAAAAACCAATATTCTCCTTGAAGGAGGATAAAGATATTGCTTTAATTTTTTGATGTGGTATTTTAGTTGCATTTAATGCGTTCATCCCTCACTAGGGTAGGCACCTTGTCGTTGGTGTGAGGGCTTAGCCGAACTCCATTGAGCCCGAATATGAGGCGGAGCTGTTTAGGACTGACATCTACGCCGTTTCGCCTCATAGGAGGGCGGCGGGATGTCGGTAACCAAGAACTGCCAACCCCCTAATCCAGGGTGTTATGCGGACCGTGCCTATTGGACGATTTGCAGCCAGGGGATAAATTCGGCCGTATTCGAACGGAGCCTTCCGATACCGGGCCACCTCGGGAAGTATTTATGGCCTTACCACAGTAAGGGGCGCTGCTGTGGCGAACGGTTCTTTCCCCATATATAATACTGGACCGCTGAGCCCGCCTTGTCGGGCAGGTGGTCGTACGACCAAGATGGACGACTCATTATCTGATTGTAATAAGGACGATGTAAAGAGGAGGACTGAGTCGCAATCCAAGGACGACAAATACGAACTAAGCGATGCGTCGGACTCGGGAAGCGAGAATAGTGCTGATTCAATGAACTCCGTGTTAGAGAGGCACACAAATGCAAACGGAGTAGAAGAGTGGAGAAGGGTACGGAGCAGAGGAAGTAAAAGAGCTATCTCGCAGTACCGCGCAGCACTAAGAATTGTACAACGCTTGGGAGCAGTGGTCGACCCAACAGAAGTGAAGATCGAGCGCTTGGAATGGGCCCATGAAGCGGTAGAAGTAGGTCGAAGGCAGTTCAAAAGGTTTGTTGCGAGAAACCGTCGGTTCTGCAACCGGTACGAGTAGGAAGAAGCGTCGAATGGCAGAATGAAGAGGCAACGTTCGGCGGAAGGCGACAACCCTGCTTTCAAGAGGCAGAAAGGACCCAGTTTTAGAGCCGCGAGGCAGGGCAGTCGCATAGACAAGACAAGTAGGCCCAAAGCTGTAAGACAGATGGGCTCCAATAGCGAGGTAGCAACTACCTCGAAAGCTGCGAGTCAGAGGGAAGTTCCAACTACGGAAGTAGGAGATAAGCCAAAGGGAGACAACGCTAAGACTCCGGCTTTCACGGAGGCGCTAAAGGGAGTTAACGCTAAAACTCCGGCTTTCTCGGAGGTGCCAAAGGGAGATAACATTAAGACTCCTGCTTTTCCCGAGAAGATGAGTGATGTGGCAAAGCAGTCACTGACTGTGGCGCTGGTTGATCGTAGCAGTCCTTTCGAACAAATGACTACTGAAAGGTAGTGGAAAGGGAGCTTATTACCTTAATGCTTAAGATGATGCGGGAACAACCAAGTAAGCCCTTCCAACCTTTGATTCGCAGGGATGGTATAATGGTGTGAAGATGATAGCGTGCAACAACATCGCGAGCTTGCGGTGGCTGGAGGAAGTGGTTCCAAACCTCCAAAGACAAGGCACGAACGCGCGGTTTGAGGTGGTGGATAAAGCGCAAATCCCCACGGTACCAAAACGTAAGGTAAGGATACCATGCGTGATGAAGTCGGAGGATACACTGCGACTTCTGCAGAATCAGAATCCGAACATACCGACAAAGGATTGGAAGATACTTACTGTATCTCGGCCTACCGAGGATGGTCAGTTCTACATCTTCCAAATAAACAAGCAGGCGGAGGATATTTTGTACACGCAGCTTGGCAAAATGTCTTTTGGCGCTCGAAAAGCACCTCAAATGCCTAAGAAAAAAAGACAGGTGGAGGTCCCCGACGTCACCATTATCGTGCTAGAAGAGGACCAACCGCTAAACGGTGATGTGACTCGCACAGAGGAACACCCGGCACAACAGTCACGAGAGGCTGAAGGGGGCCTCGAATACTCTAAACCAAAAGGACAAGGGGAGGACGACGACGTCAAGACGAAGGTGCTGGAGGGGGACAAACAGCCCAATGGTGCTGCGAGTCCTACAGATAAACCTCCAACACAGTACAGTGGCGTCGAGCGAACTCCTCCTAACACTTGAGGAGGGTTCGTTTGACGTGGCGCTAATCCAGGAGCCGTGGCTCTCATCGGGAGGAAAGGTTTCTGGACTTAGCACGCGCGGGTTTGGCGTTTACTACGCGCAAATGGAAGGACGTGTGCGAGCTGTAGTAATGGAAAGGAAACAGCTGCATTCATATATGCTGCCTAATTACACGACTGAGGATCTCGTAGTGGTGGCCGTTGAGCAAATGAATAAGCAGGCATTTATCGTGGCGTCCTGCTACATGGCCCATGCTGCGGAGGTTGCACCGATGGAGTGCAAAAGGCTAGTAGAGGAGGAAGGGCGCAAACGGCGGTTGGTCATAGGCGCAGATGCAAACGCGCACCACAATGCGTGGGGAGGAGCAGATACGAACGAGAGAGGCGAATCTCTGTTTTGTTACATCCTGCAAACCAATTTGCAGATAGCCAACAGGGGAAATGTTCCTACATACATTGGTCCAACATCCAGCAATGTTCTGGATATTACATTGAGCTCCGAGCGTGATATATCAAGGTATAATTGGATGGTTCTTGATAGACCATCCTTCTCCGACCATGCATATATCAACTTCAGCATCCCCCTAAAGAGAGTAGGGAACGGAGGAACCTTTAGAAACCCTAGGTCAATGAACTGGACTAAATTCCAGAAACATGTAGAAAAAAACTGGGACAACCCAAAGAGGTTGCTAATGTAGAGGAACTGGAGGAGACGAATGAATTCCTAACAAGGACGCTTATGACTGCGTATAACAAAGCTTGCCCTCTAAGAAAATTCAGAGAAAAAGCAAACCCTCCATAGTGGAGCAATGAGCTGAGTCTTCTAAGAAGACAGGTAAAAGAAATGTTTAAGCTCGCAAAGGCCGCGGAAAGCGAAGCGTGTCGGGACGAGTACAGGGATCTACTGAGGATCTACAAGCGTGAAATTACCAGGGCGAAGAGAAACTCATAGAAAAGTTTCTATACGGACATAGAGTACTCCAGCGAAAAAGCACGGTTGAAAAAAGTCCTAGCAAAGCGAAACATAGTCCAGGGACTAATAAAGAAAGAGAACGGAGAATGGTCACGTAATAGTGAGGAATCCCTTGAGGTGCTTCTCGATACACATTTCCCATCGGGGGACGGTTTAGAAGAGCCAGCAGACATCACTCACACTTCGATCACGGAGCTAGTAGTGCCGGGCTTGGTGTCAGATACCAAGATCGAGTGGGCAGTGAAAACGTTTTCTAAGTTTAAATCGCCGGGCCCAGATGGTATATTTCCGGCCATGCTACAAGTCTCAAGTAGGGCGGTCGTGGAATGGCTTAAAATAACATTCGATGGGTGCATAAGACTGAATCATGTACCGCACTCTTGGAGAACTGCTCGTGTAGCAGTTCTACCAAAGGCGGAGAAGATCGGTCACGTGTATCCCAAAGGCTATAGACCAATTAGCTTAACATCATTTCTGCTCGAAACCTTTGAGAGGCTGATAGATGTGTACATAAAGTCTAACGTGGATGAAAAGCTGCTCTCAACAACACAGCATGCGTACACCAAAGACAAGTCGGCAGACACCGCATTGCGTACTGTGGTAATAAGCATAGAGAAATCCCTGGAATATAAGGAGTATGCTCTAGGAGTTTTCTTGGACATTGCCGGGACTTTCAATAATGTTGCAAAATGGGCGATTATGGATGGTCTTAATTACATTAAAGTACATCCTGCCTTAATCAGATGGATCAGCTGCATGTTAAATTGCAGAAAGATTACATCACAATGGGGATTGTACAAGGCCACGAAATCAGTGGACAGGGGCACACTGCAGGGAGGCGTGCTATCACCTCTGCTGTGGTCGCTGGTCATCAACCAACTGCTCAGGCAATTCGATGAGGGACCCATAAAACTTACGGCTTACGCAGATGACGTTGCAATTGCCATAAGTGGAAAGTGCCTTCCAACGATTAGTTCTTTGATGGATCGGGCGCTTTGGGATATTCATACATGGGCATCTAATGTGGGGTTGAAAGTCAATGCGGAGAAGACGGATATGGTCTTGTTTACAAAGAGGTACAAGGTCGCAAATTGGACTAGGCCTAAGTTAGGAGGGGTGACCTTACAGGAGAAACCTTGCACAAAATATCTAGGAATCATCCTAGAGAGTAAGCTGTCATTGAAGCTCAACGTGGAGGAGAGGGTCAAGAAGGTCTCAACGGCGCTCTATGCATGTAAAAGAATGCTGGGGTGTACGTGGGGCCTATCGCCCTCTCATTGGGTTTTTACAGCGATTGTAAGCCCTATTCTATACTACGGAGTTCTTGTTTGGTGGAAAGCCACACAAAAAACAACATACCTCAAAAAATTAGAGGGGGTATGCAGACTATCGATGCTTTGCATTACGGGAGCCCTGAAAACAACCCCGACGGCTGCATTGTATGCCATTCTGCACATTCCACCTGTAGACCTGGTAGCAAAGAACAAAGCAATAACGACCGCAACCAGGCTCGGTGCTTCGGGGCAGCTTGAGCGCCGACCATATGGCCAGTAGTGTAGGTAGTA
Source organism: Eurosta solidaginis (assembly GCF_040869045.1). Lineage (NCBI taxonomy): Eukaryota > Metazoa > Arthropoda > Insecta > Diptera > Tephritidae > Eurosta > Eurosta solidaginis. The sequence continues at coordinate 93,928,353 of NC_090321.1, forward strand.
TAGCGTCATCAATCACAAGACGAACAGACTACCTGATTCCCTATCTGCGCTTCGAGGAAGATCTTAAAGCCACAATAGAGGTGGACGGTTGGCGCAAGGGTGCGCAAATGGCGGACGAGGCGATACATGTGTACACCGATGGTTCCAAAGTAGTGGAAGGAGTAGGGTCTGCGGTATACTGCGCTGATTCGGAAATAAGCAGATCCTACAGGCTGCCGGATTACTGTAGTGTTTTCCAATCGGAAATATTACCCGTAACCAAAGCAATAGAAACCCTGGAAGAGAATAGCTTAAGCTGCAACCGTGTTAACTTTTATATTGACAGTCAAGCAGCAATTAAGGCAATAATCTCGCATATCACAGCATCTAAATGCGTGTTAGAGTGTAAGCAGTCTCTGGAGAGAATCGGGACAGGGAGAAGCATACATCTATATTGGGTCCCAGGGCATATGGGAATAGATGGGAGTGAAAAAGCGGACGAACTAGCTAAAAAGGGCGCATCCCTTGAAGCTTGCTCCGTAGACTACCCAATTAGATTGGGCGAGATTAAACGATGGCGAGAGGTGCACATAATCGACCAAGCGGGAAAGGCGTGGGTTCAAGCGCAGGGGTGTAAAGTGTCGAAGATTATGTGTAAGTCTTACAACCTTAGAGGACTGTAGACTCATGACGGGTATTCTGACTGGACACTGCCTTCTGGCGTCACATGCCTTTAAATTAGGCTTGGTCAGTGATAGCAGATGTAAGAAGTGCGGGTTGGAGGAGGAAACGATCGAGCACGTTCTGTGCTCGTGCCCTGCACTTTTCAGGCTAAGACTCCAGCTATTAGGAGTGATACAGCTGTCAGATCTAGAAGCAGGAGGTGGCTTAAGTCCTAGGAAGCTTCTAGTATTTGCCAAGAGGACGGAGTTATTTTATAACATAGGTCCTGGTTTTTGATAGGGTTTTTCAGTTTGGTCGTTAAAACAAACTTCTGGTAACACCACGGACTCAATCAGTCTATGTGAGGTCCTCATGGACCGGCCAGTTCAACCTAACCTAATGCGTTCATATTTTAGCAACTCTGTAAATGTTTATTTTTCTTACGTTGACAGTTGAATGAAAATATCCCATGAAAAATTTAAAATTACCAAAAAAAAATTTTGTGCGGTGACAAAGCTTTTTCAGCATTTGGCAAATTGTATTTCTGACAACTAACACAGTTTAGTGACTTATATCATTACGAAGGCAATACGTGAAAGTCAGCTTTTATTGAATGAGTACAGTAAGGTTTATTTTTTGCAAATCTACTAAAGCCACAATGACTCAAGCTCCATAGCAAACCGCCATTCTTACTTCAGGTAGTGGAAGTATGCGCTTCAGATTTTATAAAATTACTAAGGTTTGGCAGTTACAGGCTCTTGATCTATAAGAAAAGGATAATTGTGTTAAAAAATGTTTGGATTGAAAACTTTTCATTGAATTTAACATTCCACTATCAATAAAATGTTTAGTTATATCGACGAGGGCTGACGTTTCAAAAACGTCTTATATTGAAAAACTTTGAAATATGTTTCAAACGCAATAGGTACGAATTTGTAATCGAAAGGATATCAATATGTTTTCTGAAACTTATAGATTTGTAATCGGCGTGTTATCGAACTCTTGTCAGAGTGCTATCCATTTGTTATCGGCATGTTATCTATTTCTTAACGTCCCTATAAAAAAATTAGATGACATGATTTGTAGGTTGCCATACCTGAAATATTCTACAAATGGTTGAAGATTTAATTTAAATCGTCTGCCTTTCGAGATTTAATTTTGTATGATAAAACTTGTAAGATTTAACGTTAAATCTTTTCAGATGCCTAAATCTCGAATAAATCTCAAGAGGAAATATGCTATTTATGCCCGGAAACTGACGATATCTGGAAATTCTTTTATGATCAAATAATACGGGAGAGTGTTTTTAGAAAAAAACTAGTTTTGAGAAAATGGCGCTTACAAACTTTTTCGAACCACCCATTCACATGTTTCCGCCAAATATTTTAGGGGAATCGCCACCAAATTTCCGGTTTTTTTAAACTATTTTGAACATTTACCAGAAACACGTATGTATATATATACAAACATATTATGTATATATATTTTTTGATCGTGTAGTAAGTAAAACACTTTTCCTCAGACTCTGACTGCTGTCGATTGCATATGCAATTATGAACAGATGAATCCGTGCGTTAAACATCCGCGATTGTTACCCCATAAGAAACAGACGTCATATGCCATTAACAGCGGCATGCAGTCGATTACATAAATGTTCATAAATATGAAAATACTATGTACATCCATACATACACATGTGTGAATATTTATATAGTTAGTACAATGGTGTAAGGCAAAAATAACATGCAGCCGTAACATAGCTGGGACTATTAAGACCGGAAAAAATTTTTACGGGAAGTTAAGTACTATTAGACTATTTATTTGAAAATGATTAATAATAATAAAAAAAATAAAAATTTAATTTTCTACCAACTTAGGCCTATGGACAAATTCAGTGAGAGGTAGATAGCCAGTGGTCTCTTCGACAAAATTTAACATACATATGTATGAATGGGCGCTTTTAGCGAACACGAGTTTTGAGCAATCGTTGAGTAATAATTTTCTGAAAGCACCGTTGAATATTTTTGATCCACTCAACGGTTGAGATTTTACGTAAAATTGTTGAGCGTACATATTGTAACGAATTTAGTGAAATTCCGCTTATTCCAAACCTTCTGCTAACTTTGGAATCGCAAAACTGTTGAATAAATAACTCCAATATTCAATAATGCAAAATGGTCTTTATTAGACTACTTTGAAAGTACTTCACAATAACTCTTACTTCACAACTAATTGCGTGTTTAAATCTAACTGCTTAGTCATGCCTCAGCTTGTGCTGCTTTATACTCTCGGTTTCCTCTTTCACCCATTTCTCCTAAGGTCTAGTAATTTCGTGAACTTCATGCTTGTTTACCAGCTATATACATGTATGTATATTTGTAGTTTGTATCCATATGCGTGTGTATGTGAGTACTACTTCGGCTGATGATGTCATGCGTTTGTGAGTATAACTCTGCTGCCTTGTATGTATGTGTGTACATGACGATTGATTTGTTTACGTACATACGAGTGGCTGCTTAGTATCGGCTTAGTGATGGTAGTATCGCTTAGTGATCATAATATTCGTCACAATATTTATACTGAGCTGAGCAGAGCTCACAGAGTATATTATATACATATTTTGTTCGCAAACGGGACCCCGTAACGGCATAAACTAATCGAGACAGATATATATTTCTATACATCAAAATGATCTCGAAAAGAAATTCATTTAGCCATGTCCGCCCGTCTGTCCGTAAACACGATAACTTGAGTAAATTTTTAGGTATCTTAATGAAATTTGGTACATAAGTTCCTGGCAACTCATCTCAGATCGATATTAAAAATGAACGACATCGGACTATAACCACGCCCAATTTTTCGATATCGAAAATTTCGAAACCCGAAAAAGTGCGATAATTCATTACGAAAGACGGACAAAGCGATGGAACTTGGTAGGTGGGTTGATCTTTTGACGCAGAATAGAAAATTAGTAAAATTTTGGACAATGGGCGTGGCACCAGGCACTTTTAAAAGAGGGGGGAGGCGCTTATCCGTCTAAACGGTTATGGCCGTCCAACAAGGCGCGCCAGTCGCTCCTTCGCTCCGCCAACCGGCGCCAATTGGTCACACCAAGGGAGTTTATATCGTTTTCCACCTGGTCCTTCCAACGGAGTGGGGGCCGCCCTCTACCTCTGTTTCCATAGGCGGGTTCCGATAGAAACACTTTCTTGGCCGGAGCATCATCTTTCATTCGCATAACATGGCCTAGCCAGCGCAGCCGCTGCGTTTTAATTCGCTGGACTATGTTGATGTCTGCGTAAAGCTCGTACAGCTCATCATTAAATCTTCTTCGGTACTCGCCATCGCCAACGCGTAGAGGTCCATAAATCTTTCGAAAAACTTTTCTCTCGAACACTCCCAAAGCCGCTTCATCTGCTGTTGTCATGGTCCATGATTCTGCCCCATATAGCAGGACGGGTACGATAAGTGACTTGTAGAGTATGATTTTCGTTCGCCGAGAGAGGACTTTACTTTTCAATTGCCTACCTAGTCCAAAGTAGCATTTATTGGCAAGATTGATTCTTCGCTGGATTTCAGTGCTGATGTTGTTGCTAGTGTTGATGCTGGTTCCCAAATAAACGAAGTCTTTTACTATTTCGAAATTATGGCTGCCAACAGTAGCGTGGTTGCCCCATAGCACACCTAGTAAAAAAACTGTTTAGAATGGGATCAATGCATTAAACATACGGATTAAAAAATTATAATAAAGAAAATAAATCAGTTCCAAATTAGTCCAGCCGTTATAGGTGAAAAATACAAAGCTGATGAAATACAAAACTTTCGTCTGTAGTTTAAACAAAAAATTACCCCTTCCCAACAAACAATTATGTCAGAGAACTATTAGAAAAGGAGTCGAAATATTTCTTTAAGGTAGACAGTTAGAGGACGATTTGCGGAAGGGGACTCTGTTTTCGATATCGAGAAAAGGGTTAGAATGCTAAACGAATTCTAACGTCATTATATCTAATGTGTTTCGAATGTGATTTTTAAGTTGAAGCGCAATTTAATTCAATTATTTTAAATCAGTGCAATTTTCCTTGTTTTATTATATCAAATACATACTTTCGATCGGTTAGAAGCTTAGGTAATTAATATGAATAAAGCTCAAAAGTGCCTTCATATAATAACTCAAAACTTAACTTAAATGAAATTTTCGCTGCCACTTATTCTTTCAGTATGTATGTATTTAGCTCTACGTTGCTTTGCTTCTTCATAATGCCAGTCAAATAGCATGTCAAAAGTTTGCTCCCTTTCCCTCTTTAACTTTTCTTTTTATTAATTTTCATTAATAATTTTGGTTATTACAAATGAAAAACTGATTTTGCAAATACCAATATTTTCGCTCAACTTTTCACGATTTGTAATTGCTTTGTATAACACTAAGGATGAGTGATCATGCCGTAGAAATAATCGATAACTGTGACAACATCGCATTTCTAAGGGGTTACAAATCGTTTTATAATCAAATTCTAACTTAGTTCTCTAACGCAGTTTTCCATTAGAGATGCATTACAGAGCTACATTAGAATTATAAAGTAAAATCATAATATTTCTCTTACGTTAGAAACAGTATTTGCTGGGTTTCTAAAAGTGGGTGGGACTACGAAATCACCCGCATATGTAAGTGGATAACTTCACTTTCTGATTTCAGACAAACTATAAAAATCTTTTCAAAAATTGGCTGTACCATATGTTTTACTGAGAAACTAATATCCAATTTGTATATTAACGTGACTTCTGTATTTTACTACGAAAAACTAAAAGCCCATTTTAGCTTGTGACGGGTGGGGAAAGTTCATTAGAAGCTCACAATTGAGAATTTATTTCAACTGACTGCTAATAAGCGTAAAAACTTCATTTCATTCCAGTTTTTATCCGTGGTTTCTTTTCTGGCGGAACGACACACAAATAAAATAAAACAATATAAAATATCTCTATAAAATAACAGGTCTTTATTAAGACAAACACCAACGCCAGCCTAGAGAATCCAGCGAAGAATCCCTTTTACGATCAGCTGCTGCTTTGAATAGAAGAAGCAATTGAAAAGTAAAGTCCTCTCTCGACAAACGGAAATCATGCTCTACTGTGACAACATCAGATGATCTGGGAGTGTTCTAGAGAAAAGTTCTTTAAAAGATTTACGGACCTGTTCCCGTTTGCATCGGTGTGAACCGAAGATTAATGATAAGCATTATGCAGACTTCAGCACATTTCAGCGCAATAAAATACAACAGCTACGCTGTCTAGGTGATGTTATGCGAATCGAAGATGATGCTCCGGCCCAGAAGGTACTCTTATCGGAACCCGTATATGGAATCAGAGGAATAGGGCGACCCCACTGCGCTGAAAGGACCAGATGGAAAACGATATGGTCTTGATTGGAACGAGTTCAGCGAGGAAGCGACTTTCGCAACTTGTTAGACGGCCCAAAATGTTTACACTGTTAAGCGACAAGTAAATAAGTAATAACCCTTTACACCATATTTTGTTGGGTATGCATTACTTTTACATATTTTTCATTTACAAACATGAACATGTGTATATTGAACAGTTGTTTGATCAGCTGAACAATTAAAATGAATGAAAGACACGACCTGTCGAAAATATTAAAATACTTGATATTTAGCGTGGATTCGATGTTCTCCATCGATGTGTGAAAATTATTAAAATTGCTGTGAAAAAAAAATTTATTTGAATGAAGCAATCAAATCAATTAATTAACACAATGCGTTTATACACTGATGGTGCTATTGCTCTATATCGGTAATAATAACCCCTCAAACCCCTCATAATTTTAGAACTGAAAATGAGTCCGAAATATGTGAAAAATTTGAGCTTCGGAAATATGATCATTTAGGATTCTTTTATGACCCCTATATGATGAAAATTAATAGCGATATCCCGAAAGTATTTTTTTAGCAAACCAACTTCGGAAGAAATATTTATACCCTCTTAAACATTCTCGGAGCGGTAATAATTTAGGAATACGATATGAGTCCCAAATATGTGAAAAATGTGAACCTCAGAAAAATGATCATATAAGAGTCTTTTATGACTCCGATATGTTGAAAATAATGAGATGTATGCCAAGAGAATATCAAACAAGGCAACTTTGGAACAAATGTTCATATTTTGTTTTGGAAAAATTAGTCTTTCATATTCAATTTGAATAAAATCATAATTAACATATCTTGCTGTTCTCGATTTAAAATAGCATGGAGGCTGCAGACTTATCATCTCCGTTACGATCAGCATAACAATGTAAGTATTTCGTGATTTTTCTATCGAGACCTCCATATATTTATTTATGACTTACGTCGGTATGTCCTACTTAATTGGTTTCCTTCAAAATTCCTGTTTCCCTACCAATATTGAGGACATGCTTCCACATTTTTAATGTCATGCGTCGAAAATCCGCCCTGATCATAAAGGATCCGAATTTGGACTCCTTTCTGACTATTTTTTAACTCCAAATCTTTGCTGGGAATATTAATAGTTTTGTCCATTCTACTCTCAAAAAAAATTCTACGAATATACAAATTTGCAAAAAATGTTCAATATATATTCCACATACATATCTGTGACTTTGCTGCATAACAGAAAGTCACTTTTTTCGAAACTAAGTTAGTTAGTGATTCAATTTACCCTCAGTTCATGATAACGACATTGCTCAACCAAACAACTGCGTTTTCCCGGCATAATTTTTTTTATACTCAGTTGAGCAGAGCTCACAGAGTATATTAACTTTGATTGCATAACGGTTGGTTGTACAGGTATAAAGGAATCGAGATAGATATAGACTTCCATATATCAAAATCATCAGTATCGAAAAAAAATTCGATTGAGCCATGTCCGTCCGTCCGTCTGTCCGTTAACACGATAACTTGAGTAAATTTTGAGGTATCTCGATGAAATTTGGTATGTAGGTTCCTGGGCACTCATCTCAGATCGCTATTTAAAATGAACGATATCGGACAATAACCACACCCACTTTTTCGATATTGAAAATTTCCAAAAATCGAAAAAGTGCGATAATTCATTACCAAATACGCATTAAGCAATGAAACTTGGTAGGTGAGTTGAGCTTATGACGCAGAATAGAAAACTAGTAAAATTTTGGACAATGGGCGTGGCCCCGCCCACTTTTAAATGAAGGTAATTTAGAAGTTTTGCAAGCTGTAATTTGGCAGTCGTTGAAGATATCATGATGAATTTGGCAGGAACGTTACTCTTATTACTTTATGTCTGCTTAATAAAAATTAGCAAAATCGGAGTACGACCACGCCCACTTTTTAAACTTTTTTTTTTAAATTCAAATTTTAAAAGAAAAGTTAATATCTTTACAGCATATAAGTAAATTATGCCAACATTCAACTCCAGTAATGATATGGTGCAAAAAAATACAAAAATAAAAGAAAATTTCAAAATGGGCGTGGCTCCGCCCTTTTTCATTTAATTTGTCTAGGATGCTTTTAATGTCATAAGTCGAACAAAAATTAACCAATCCTTGTGAAATTTGGTAGAGGCTTAGCTCCTAGGACGATAACTGTTTTCTGTGAAAAAGGGCGAAGTCGGTTGAAGCCACGCCCAGTTTTTATACACAATCGACCGTCTGTCCTTCCGCTCGGCCGTTAACACGATAACTTGAGCAAAAATCGATATATCTTTACTAAACTCAGTTCACGTACTTATCTGAACTCACTTTGTATTGGTGTAAAAAATGGCCGAAATCCGACTATGACCACGCCCACTTTTTCGATATCGAAAATTACAAAAATGAAAAAAATGCCATAATTATATACCAAATATGAAAGAAAACGAAAAAGTTTTGCAGGGCGAAATCAAAAGCCCTTGGAATCTTGGAAGGAATACTGTACGTGGTATTATATATATAAATAAATTAGCGGTACCCGACAGATGATGTTCTGGATCACCCTGGTCCACATTTTGGTAGATATCTCGAAAACGCCTTCACATATACAACTAAGGGCCACTCTCTTTTAAAACCCTCATTAATACCTTTAATTTGATACCCATATCGTACAAACACATTCTAGAGTCACCCCTCGTCCACTTTTATGGCGATATCTCGAAAAGGCGTCTACATATACAACTAAGGGCCACTCTCTTTTAAAACCCTCACTAATACCTTTAATTTGATACCCATATCGTACAAACAAATTCTAGAGTCACCCCTGGTCCACCTTTATGGCGATATCTCGAAAAGGCGTCCACCTATAGAACTAAGGCCCACACCCTTTTAAAATACTCATTAAAACCTTTCATTTGATACCCATATCGTACACAAAAATTTTAGAGTCACCCCTGGCCCACATTTATGGCGATATCTCGAAAGGGCATCCACCTATAGAACTAAGGCCCACTCCCTTTTAAAATACTCATTAACACCTTTCATTTGATACCCATATCGTACAAACAAATTTTGGAGTCACCCCTGGTCTACCTTTATGGATATATCTCGAAAAGGCGTCCTCCTATAGAACTAAAACCCACGCCCTTTTAAAATACTCATTAACACCTTTCATTTGATACCCATATCGTACAAACAAGTTCTAGTGTCACCCCTGGTCCACCTTTATGGCGATATCTCGAAAAGGCGTCCAACAATAGAACTAAGGCCCACACCCTTTTAAAATACTCATTAGCACCTTTCATTTGATACCCATATTGTACAAACGCATTCTAGAGTCACCCCTGGTCCACGTTTATGGCGATATCCCGAAAAGGCGTCCACCCATAGAACAAAGGCCCACTCCCTTTTAAAACACTTATTACACTTTTCGCATTCTAGAGTCAACCCAGGTCCCCTTTTATAACGATATTCCGAAATGCGTCCACCTATAGAACTTAGGCCCACTCCCTTTTATAATACTCATTAACACCTTTCATTTGATACCCATATAGTACAAACAAATTCTAGAGTCACCCCTGGTCCACGTTTATGGCGATATCTTGAAAAGGCGTCCACATATAGAACTAAGGCCCACGCCCTCTTAAAATAGTCATTAACACCTTTCATTTGATACTCATATCGTACAAACAAATTCTAGAGTCGCCCTGGTCTATCTTTATGGCGATATCTCGAAAAGGCGTACATCTATAGAACTTAGGCCCACGCTCTTTTAAAATACACATTAATACCTTTTATTTGATACCCATATCGTACAAAATAAACTCTAGAGTCACCCCTGGTCCACCTTTAAGGCGATATCTCGAAAAGACGTCCACCTATAGAACTTAGGCCCACTCCCTTTTAAAATTATAATTAACACATTTCATTTGATACCCATATCGTACAAACAAATTCTCGAGTCAGGCCTGGTCCACCTTTATGGCGATATCCCTAAATGGCGTCCATCTATAGATCTATGGCCCACTTTCTCTTAAAATACTCTTTAATACCTTCCATTTGATACACATGTCATACAAACACATTCCAGGGTTACCCTAGGTTCCTTTTACAACATGGTGATTTCCCTTACTTTGTCTCCACAACTCTCAACTGAGTATGTAATGTTCGGTTACACCCGAACTTAGCCTTCCTTACTTGTTTTTAAATGAAATACAACGACGGCATCTGCCTATCACAACTCATTTGTACAAAAATATCACGACCTCTATTTCTCCAGTCTCCCAATGACCCAGAGCATTCACGTGAGAACTGAGCGGGATACGGAGCTAGAAAACTCACTAGATGATGGCTAATATGTGTGAAGTGAGAAAGTTGGATCAAAAGAGAAACAAATGCTGTTAAGAATTAACCTGATGCAAATGAGTGGTGTTTTTTATACTCAGTTGAGCAGAGCTCACAGAGTATATTAACTTTGATTGAATAACGGTTGGTTGTACAGGTATAAAGGAATCGAGATAGATATCGATTGAGCCATGTCCGTCCGTCCGTCCGTCTGTCCGTTAACACGATAACTTGAGTAAAATTTGAGGTATCTTGATGAAATTTGGTATGTAGGTTCCTGGGCACTCATCTCAGATCGCTATTTAAAATGAATTATATCGGACAATAACCACGCCCACTTTTTCGATATCGAAAATTTCGAAAAATCGAAAAAGTGAGATAATTCATTACCAAATACGATTAAGCGATGAAACTTGGTAAGTTAGTTGAAATTATGACGCAGAATAGAAAAATGGAAAAATTTTGGACAATGGGCGTGGCACCGCCCACTTTTAAAAGAAGGTAATTTAGAAGTTTTGCAAGCTGTCATTTGGCAATTGTTGAAGATATCATGATGAAAATTGGCAGGAACGTTACTCTTATTACTATATGTCTGCTTACTAAAAATTAGCAAAATCGGACATCGACCACGCCCACTTTTTAAAAAAAAAATTTTTAAATTCAAATTTTAAAAGAAAGGTTAATATCTATACAGTATATAAATAAATTATGCCAGCATTAACCTCCAGTAATGATATGGTGCAACAAAATACAAAAATAAAAGAAAATTTCAAAATGGGCGTGGCTCCGCCCTTTTTCATTTAATTTGTCTAGGATACTTTTAATGCCATAACTCGAACAGTAATTTACCAATCCTTGTGAAATTTGGTAGAGGCTTAGATTCTAGGACGATAACTGTTTTCTGTGAAAAAGGGCGAAATCGGTTGAAGCCGCGCCCAGTTTTTATACACAGTCGACCGTCTGTCCTTCCGCTCGGCCTTTAACACGATAACTTGAGCAAAAATCGATATATCTTTACTAAACTCAGTTCACGTACTTATCTGAACTCACTTTGTATTGGTGTAAAAAATGGCCGAAATCCGACTATGACCACGCCCACTTTTTCGATATCGAAAATTACGAAAAATGAAAAAAATGCCATAATTATATACCAAATACGAAAAAAGGGATGAAACATGGTAATTGTATTGGTATATTGACGCAAAATATAACTTTAGAAAAAACCTTGGTAAAATGGGTGTGAAACCTACCATATTAAGTAGAAGAAAATGAAAAAGTTTTGCAGGGCGAAATAAAAAGCCCTTGGAATCTTGGAAGGAATACTGTTCGTGGTATTACATATATAAATAAATTAGCGGTACCCGACAGAGGAAGTTCTGGAGTACCCTGGTCCACATTTTGGTCGATATCTCGAAAACGCCTTCACATATACAACTAAGGGCCAATCCCTTTTAAAACCCTCATTAATACCTTTAATTTGATACCCATATCGTACAAACACATTCTAGAGTCACCCCTGGTCCACGTTTATGGCGATATATCGAAAAGGCGTCCACATATAGAACTAAGGCCCACTCTTTTTAAAATACTCATTAACACCTTTCATTTGATACCCATATTGTACAATAAAATTCTAGAGTCACCCCTGGCCCACCTTTATGGCGATATCTCGAAAAGGCATCCACCTATAGAACTAAGGCCCACTCCCTTTTAAAATACTCATTAACACCTTTCATTTGATACCCATATCGTACAAACAAATTCTAGAGTCACCCCTGGTCCACCTTTATGGCGATATCTCGAAAAGGCGTCCACCTATAGAACTAAGACCCAAGCTCTTTTAAAATACTCATTAACACCTTTCATTTGAAACCCATATCGTACAAACGAATTCTAGAGTCACCCCTGGTCCACCTTTATGGCGATATCTCGAAAAGGCGTCCACCTATAGAACTAAGGCCCACGCCCTTTTAAAATACTCATTAACACCTTTCATTTGAGACCCATATTGTACAAACGCATTCTAGAGTCACCCCTGGTCCACGTTTATGGCGATATCCCGAAAAGGCGTCCACCCATAGAACTAAGGCCCACTCCCTTTTAAAACACTTATTAACACCTTTCGTTTGATACCCATATTGTACAAACGCATTCTAGAGTCAACCCTGGTCCACTTTTATAACGATATTCCGAAAAGGCGTCCACCTTTAGAACTAAGGCCCACTCCCTTTTAAAATACTCATTAACACCTTTCATTTGATACCCATATAGTACAAACAAATTCTAGAGTCACCCCTGGTCCACATTTATGGCGATATCTCGAAAAGGCGTCCACATATAGAACTAAGGCTCACGCCCTCTTAAAATACTCATTAATACCTTTCGTTTGACACCCATAGTGTACAAACGCATTCTAGAGTCACCCCTTGTTCCCTTTATGGCGATATCACGAAACGGCGTCCACCTATGGAAATAATGATCACTCCCTTTTAAAATACTCATTAACACCTTTCATTTGATACCCATATTGTACAAACGCATTCTAGAGTCAACCCTGATCCACCTTTATGGCGATATCCCTAAATGGCGTCCACCTATAGAACTATGGCCCACTCCCTCTTAAAATACTCTTTAATACCTTTCATTTGATACACATGTCATACAAACACATTCCAGGGTTACCCTCGGTTCATTTTCCTACATGGTTATTTTCCCTTATGTTGCCACCATAGCTCTCAACTGAGTATGTAATGTTCGGTTACACCCGAACTTAACCTTCCTTACTTGTTCATATATCCACTTTTGCCACGCAAACAATGTATTTTTCTTTGCTACTTTTAAGGCTGGTTTTCTCGAAAACAGCTGCAACTGACTTTTTCGGTTATGCCTGACAGCCACAGATATGTATATTATTCAGCCAATTTGTATAATTACGTAGTGAGTGTACTTTTTATACTTTTCGTGTAAATGAAATTATATATGTATTAAGCTTGTTAGGAATTTCGAAAATTGTAAGTCCCTAAAGGAAAAGAGATGGACCTAAAAATAAGTATATTGAAATGATCGAGAATGACGAGCTGAGTGGATTTCGCCATTCCGGTATGTCTGTTTGACTGCAAACTCAATTTTTGAGATATTTTGATAAATTTCGGTGAGCAGGTATATTTGGTGTCCGATTAATCGTTTGTCGGAACCGCAGGGATCGGACAACAAGAGTATATATCTCCCATACAAACGATTTTTCAGATAAGAGGGGTTTTGCCATTTCTTCCTAAATTTATTAGCTAAAAGATTGAAATTTCATAGCAAGGCGTACATATAATACACACGTTGTTGTCTGGAAAAATGATTAAGGTCGGTCATATATATAAAATATATATCAAATAGTGGTTGAAAAAACGAACCTGGCTGCTAATGAAGTAGCTACATGTTTTTCAAAATTTTTATTATGGCAATTCTCTCCTTCTAAGAAGCATAGTAAACTTTCAAAATACTCCTCGTTTTCAAGACCAAATGTACCACTTACACAAGAAATATCCGTTCGATCAGATAAAATGTACATTTTATGCATTCAAAAAGTTTAAAAATACTGCCGCGCACAGAAAATTGTTGTTTTTTTAATTAAAAATTCAGTTTCAATTATGTATTGAAATATATGTATGTTAATGGGTTTGCAATTATCTATTGAAATATATGTTTGTATGTTAATGGGCTCATTTGTTTCTGATATGGTGTAGAAAATATAGAAACTGTAGGCTTCACAAATGTATTTTGTTGTTGCATTGGCACTGAAAATTAATCTGGAGAGCAATAACAAAATCGAATTAAACTTACAGCCCCAGCGGATTGGGGGCTTAGAATATATCCGCGCCAGATATGCCTATCGTAAGAGGTTACAAAAAAATCCAATTTTCTGCAACACAATTGTCAACCGCACCTACCCGTGCGAATCCTGTTTCTTTAGTAGCAGAGCCTTTGGCGACCCCAAGTTCCTCATGGGACCATGGGATGGTGGGCGGGATGCCCTAGAAGGTTCAATGTGTTATATTAAATCGTTCGAATTTTTACAATTTCGTGTTTCTGGCTTCCATATTTCTAAACCCTACGAAAATTTACTGCTTTTCCATACCGTAGTAAGATCTGTATTTTCTTACTTTTCTAAAATGGCCACAATCTTCAAAATCGGTCAATCAATAACAGAGTTACAGGGCAAAATGTATATTGCTTTCGACAAACAAATATGAAAAGTAAATTAAGTCTGTGCAAATGTGTTTATCAGTGAATCGTGGTATTCGGGTAAAAAACGCTCAAATAAACTTTTTTATACACAAATACATATGTATATCCATTGAAGCCAAACTTGAAGTTTATTTATTTAAAAAAGTATACACATATATATATTTTATAAATTTTCTTTGGAAATGCGTGATGCCACAACAAATTTAAGCCTGCACTGTAACTTGTTCTTGCAATTAAAAAAAAAGTATAAAGAAATGAAAATATATATTTTAAAATTGCAAACAACTACAAAAAATTTCTTTGCCGTTTCTTGTTAAAACTATACTGCTCTTAAATGAACAAATTTTGAATAGTAGGTTTTTTTAAATAGATAAATTGCGGCACTTTACATTGGGATCGAAAACCACTTCCAGAAATAACAGGTCATGAAAAGGTGAAACGACTTCCAGTTGTTGTTACTTACAGGAATGGTGAATAGTTAGTAGGAGCTCCAAAATTATATGCTGCAACAGGCTCGGAAATAGCTGATACGTTGTATGAACTGTTATTTGAATGGGATCTGAAGGATGATATTATGACCTGTTGTTTTGATACGACATCGGTTAAAACAGGCGTTATAAAAGGAGCTGCAACGTTATTAGAAAAAAAACTTGAGGGAAAATTTTGTTATCTAACTTGTCGCCATCATATTTATGAGGTTCTGCTGAGAGTTATTTTCCAGTAAATACTAGTAAGGACGTTCAGTTATTTCGGCGATTTCAAGAAAATTGCAAAAACATCGACAAAAATAGTTTTAGAGATTTGCTACAAAATAAATGACTGAAATTACTTTTAAGCGATAGCAAAGATACAATTTAAAAAACCCTCTAAGGAATAGTTGACAAGGAAAATAGTAAGAGATGACTATAGGGAATTATTGGAATTAACGTCTATATGTCTAGGGGCAATTGATGGCATAAAGTTTCGTACACCAAAGCCCACTCATCATGCTCGGTGGATGTCATTGTATTGCTTAAAAATCTATTTATTTCGTGAACAGTTTAAACTAACGGAGTATGAAGAGAATTCGATAGCAAGTAGATGCGCGTTTATTACACAATTCTATGTTAAGCTTTGGTTTTACTGTACCAATCCTCATAGAGCACCTCTTCAAGACTTATCTTTTATTAAAGAAATTTATAAATACAGAAATGCTAATAAAAACATCTGACATTGCTATTGAATTGATTTCTTTATTTCAACTAACTTTGACACATTCTTTTACAATACATACTTGACAACATCAAACATAAAAATAATTTGAATATTACTATTTCCTAGAATTTAAAATTCCCAGTATTGATATCTGCATAGTATTAATATACATGAGTAAATTCCAAGTATTCATATCCGCAAAGTATCAATATAAGCAAAGTTGATTTTTATCAATACAGAGTCGCATTGGAAATTATTATTTTTCTACACCTTTCCTCAATGAGAATCTGTTTACATTAACTAAGATAGGTTCATTAATTTCAAAAAATGCAAAAGCTTTGCTTTCTAAAGATTCTTAGTTAAAACATCTGCTATCATATTTTCAGTTGAAACATATTTTAGTTCTACATCACCAGATTGGATAACCTCACGGACGAAATGATGCCTGATGTCTATGTGTTTTGATCTGGAATGGTAAACAGGATTTTTCGCCAGATTTTGTGCACTCAGATTATCACCATATAATACGGTGGGTGTATTAGCTTTCCCACAACCAATCTCAATAATTAAACGTCTCAAATGTAACGCTTCCTTAGCTGCAGACGACAACGCCATATACTCTGCTTCTGTGCTGCTTAAAGCCACACATCCCTGTTTCTCCGACTTCCATGAAATGGGTCCACCAGCTAAGAAAAATATATACCCGGTGTACAATCTGCGGTTGCTGTTATCACCACCCCAATCTGCGTCTACGAATCCTTCAAGTGCCTCGCCACATGAAGAATAGTTTAATTTAAGATCTTTTGTAGCTGCTAGGTAGCGTATTACATGTTTTACGCCTGTGACATATTCACTATGGGGATTGTTATTTCTTTGTGCCAATTTTACAACCGAATGATAGATATCTGGTCTCGAAGTCAAAGCTAGCCACATTAGCTCACCAATTGTTGACTGATATGTCGTTAAATCTTCAATTACGCATTCTTCGTTATCACAAGCTACTTGAAAACCTGTATCTAATGGCGTAGCTGCAACTCTACACTGTTGCATACTGTGAGTTTGTAACACATTATTGATATAAAGTGACTGATTCATCGATATGTCACCTAGTTCACCGTCCCGTTGAATCTGTATACCCAAAAACATCTTCAATTGACCCTTATCAACGCTTTCAAACTTCGTCGAAATCATCGATTTTATTTTCATCAAATCTGTTTTGCTCTGGCATGCTATTAGTAAATCATCTACATAGATTAATACTAAACAAAGACTACCTTTTATAGCCTGTTTATACAAGCGTGGCTCATTCTTGCACTGAGCAAATCCCATTTCACATAGCGCTGCGTTTAATTTTAAGTTCCACTCTCTCCCCGCTTGTTTTAAACCATAAATAGCTTTGTTGAGCCTCAAAACTTTTTCGCTACTGTCTTCATACCCCTCTGGCTGCCTCATGTAGACAACATCATTCAACTCGCTATTGAGATAGGTGGTACAAACGTCCATTTGGTGTAAGTATAGCTTCAGCTCAACAGACAAAGCAAGCAATAAACGTATCGTTTCATACCGGCACGCTGGTGAAAACGTCTCACAGTAGTTAACGCCAAACTTTTGTGAGCACCCTTTGGCTACCAAACGAGCTTTATAACGCACCATTACACCATTTTCATCTTTTTTTGTTGTATATACCCACTTGCATCCAATTACTTGCAGACCCTTGGGTAAGTCCGTCAGCGTCCACGTACCCTTCGCAATCAGTGCCTCATATTCCTTGTCCATGGCTGCCTTCCAAAAAGATGAGTGCATACTGGTAGTTGCTTCCTTAAATGTAAGTGGCAGCGGAATCTCCTCGGCTTGTACTGAATTTATGTTATTATAACTCTTCTTCGGACGTCCTCTGATGCCTGTCCGAATCAGTCTCGGTCTGCCTGGCGCGATTTTTAAATCTTGTGTATGTTCAAAATCTGGTTCCTCTGCACTCGCGAAATCGTCACTTTCCATATCGTCTCCACTGCTCATTTCTTCAAGCTGGATGGCGTCAACTTTACATGGAGACTGCTTGACTGTATCATGACTTGACACGTTATCTGGCGAACTTCTTATTGGTAGATCAAACAGTATTTGGTCATCACTCCGATCAAAATGTGAAGGTTCATCAAACAAAACATCACGTTTTTCCACAATTTGATGTTTTTCCTTATCGTAAAGTCTGTATGCTTTTGGCACTAATGAGTATCCTACCAGGCGATACTCCTTCCCTTTCAGCTGAAATTTTGGTATGACGTGTCTTATCTAAACCTACAGCTACGGACCCAAATGTAGGCATATTTTTTACATTAGGTTTTCTTCCGCTCCACGCCTCGAATGGAGTCATACCAGTTAGCGCTGATATTGGCGATCTGTTCCGTATATAACACGCTGTCTGCACTGCCTCCGCCCAGAGAAACTCTGGCATATTAGAATGTAAAAGTAAACTTCTTGCCATTTCAACGAGAGTGCGGTTCGCCCTTTCTGCAACACCGTTCCGCTGTGGACTATAAGGAACAGACAATTGCCGCACTATAACATGCTGTTTTAGGAAATGATCGAAACGTTTATTGATGTACTCTCGGCCGTTATCACTACGGATTGCTTTGATTTTTCGCCCAGTCTGACGCTCTGCCATATTCTTAAATTCTATAAATTTTGCGTAAATATGCGCCTAAACATGTCATCAATGAAAGTTAAAAAATAAGCTGACCCACCAAGGGAACGCTTCTCAAAAGGGCCACATATATCAGTATGTATTAACTCGAGCAATACCTTTGAGCGATTTTCTGCCGCAGCTGGAAATGGCTGTGTATGTATCTTACACTTCATACACGTTCTGCACTGCGAACTGTCAGGAAAATCAGCAGTTTCTATGCCAATCACCATCTTATTTTTTATGAGATTTTTCAAACTACCATAATTCAAATGGCCATACCTGTTATGCCATACTACTCCACTGCCCTGCGTTAAACCATAGCATACATTATTTTTGCTTTCAAAGATAAATAACTTTCCTATTTTTTTAGCACTCAAAATTTTTTTCGCCTTGTTGGCTTATAATAGCGTATTTGTTGTTGAAACTCACTGTACAACCACGCTCAACTGCTCGACTTACCGAAATAAAATTCCCCCTCATTTGCGGGACATGCAGAACGTTCTCTAACTTAAGCTCACATGAATCGGTTTGAAGTACGACATCACCTCTGCCTACTGCAGGTATTACCTTATTATCAGCCAACACTACGTCTTCCTCCTGAGAGCAGTAATTCGTAAACAAATTACGAACTCAGCACATGTGCGCTGTTGCTCCACTGTCCACACACCAGGTCGAAACATCTATATTACCCGTTTCCGTTGCTGCCGAAACTGTAAATGAACGATTTGATTGCTTCTGCGTACTGATCGATTCCGCCTTGGCTGAAATTTTACATTGATTTTTGTAATGCCCACGCTGACCGCACTTATAACATGCGAGGTCTTTCTTCTCTCGACGCTTTTTCTGTAAAGGCTTGATATTCGCATGAAACGCCTGTTGCTCGCTGCATTGTATTGGTTTAGGTTCCGCCCCTCTGCGCTCCCCTTTTTCTAGTAATTTAATTTTTAAGACTTCTAGGGAAGGCAAACTTCGCGTGTTTCAATAGCTATGACGAAATTTTCATATTGCTTCGATAGACTAGAAAGCAATATGATTACTGCCAGCTCCTCGCCAAGTTTAATGTCGACCTCCGAGAGCTTATCTATGACTGAACAAAATTTATTTATATATTCACACATAGCGACACCATCTATAATTCGCAAACCGAGCAATTGCTTATATAGGGATACCTTCCTTACTGGTCCGCTGGGTTGATGTACGTCTTTGAGCTTCCGCCAAGCATCCGCTGCATTCGTGGAATTCTTCAAATAGCATAATTGTGACGGCTTCACGCTCAGCGTAATCAATGCTAAAGCTTTTTTATCCATTGCATCCCAAGAAGCTGGTTCTGTTTCTGGCCGTTATTCCTCCATTACCTTCCATGTCTCTGCATGCACCAGCACACTACGCATTTGGATGCTCCAGGTATCATAATTACCTTCATCCAATTTATCTATCTGATACATGGAACTCATTACGACTGTATGCAAATGTATGTGTTACTCGTGAACGACAAATAATACCTTAAAACTGCGGAGCCTCCGTGCCTGGGCCTATAACCTATTGAATTGATTTCTTTATTTCAACTAACTTTGACACATTCTTTTACAATACATACTTGACAACATCAAACATAAAAATAATTTGAATATTAATATTTCCTAGAATTTAAAATTCCCAGTATTGATATCTGCATAGTATTAATATACATGAGTAAATTCCAAGTATTCATATCCGCAAAGTATCAATATAAGCAACGTTGATTTTTATCAATACAGAGTCGCATTGGAAATTATTATTTTTCTACAATTGCAATAAAATAGTTTTGTAACCACCTTTGGTACCTGTCTGAAGAATGTATTGCATTGGTATTGTTCGATGATGATGTCTCTTGTAACATGAAGAAAAAGATTGTGGAAAAAATCAAAAGCAAAGACAACTGCGACAAGGAAACAGAAAATTTAAAGAGGTTACAATTAAGGCCCAGTGAAATCAATAAAATCCTTGAAAAAGAACTACACGATTTTGTAACAGGAAATACAATTGATTTTTTTGGTCGGTTTGGGATATCATCTCAATTTCTGGGGTTAGATCCACTATACTGGGGGGATACAGAAACCTATAAAAAGCTAAGGATACTGTTATAAATATAAAAGTAGTTAACGACACAGCAAAACGGGGAGTAACGCTTATGGATGAATATAATAGAATACTTACAAATGACGAACAAGAAAAACTATATTTTTTACAAGTTGTAACTGATTACAAAAAACAATTTGAATCACATACTAAATCATCATTAATTAGATCCTAGGAAATAATATCATATTATATACGTGTCAGCTAAAGTTTCACAAGATATATATGTAACTATGTAGGTATACGATTTAAAAATGTATTTTCAAAAAAATTTATAATAAACAAATTTGAAACAAACTCATTTACGTATACTCATTATGCACACATTCTTGAAGTAATGACACCGTGTTTAAGTCATAATTTATTTTATAACTTTATTATTATTTGACCAATTTTTGTTGTTTTAGATTTATTTGAAAGCCAAATATCTCTAGAACTTACTAATAACACGATAAATCACGTTTCACCCATAACAAATGAAGTAGGGTTGACCAAATTTAAGAAATTGTAAAAATTCGTCATTTTTCAGGACTTCAAGCTCTTTGCGCCACCTCTAACCCTTTCCGATTGATCTAAAACTTTGTATATTCTAGTTTTTAGGCTATCGGAACACTTTGGAAAATAAGGGCCACCCTAATGTACATATTTATCAGTTTTCATTTGATGTAGATAGTGGTTGTATATTTATATCTTTACAGTATCTATTTTAAAATTTTCGTATTAAAAACTTTCAAAACTTACCATAATAAAGTGTGCCAAGGAAAAAAGTGCCGCCAGTGCAAATATCTATCAATTCTTGGTTCACAAAGTAATTTCACGCTCAATTATTTTAAGTATAGCGAATTTAACGATGCGCCTGCTCTCCCAATTGCAGTAGTATATAAAAAATGTACTTTGTGATCGATTGTATGGTTTGTTGATATGAACGTGCAAGGGGCGGGTGTCAAGTGCATTGGCGTTGATTGATAAGTTTTTTGCATAAATGTGATTGTGACTACATACACACCCCTTAAATCACTTGTTTACATTACGCGTTCACTCACATATTTTTTGCTGCTGCTGGCTATATATGAAGGTCAGTGGAACAACAAAACATGCGTATATTTGTAATACAAATCACACTGAGTCAAGCAAATCAAAGGATGTTTTTATGCCGTTTTTTTTCTTATTTAAGTTTTTAGTTGATGTTTACATTATTTCAAACAAGCCAGATATGTTCTAGCTAGTTAGATGGAGGCCTGGTTTTCATCAATTTACAGTCTGTTTCTTCAATAAATTGATGCAAAGAGTATATTTTCTTACAATTTAAATTTTGAAGCTTCATATACCAATGCGCCAACACATGTTTGTTAATTTATTTTTTGCTTTTCATTTTCTGACTTTTTCCGACACACTCACATGCACGCAGTTGTTATTTTTTGTTTTGTTGTTCTTTTTTGTGTGGTAGTCAATTGCTTGACATACTGAAACAGCTGCAGCTGCTTCCTATTCTTCTTAAGTTCGGACAGAGCGCGTCAACAGCGAAATATTAAATTGAACTATGTACAATGTTGTGTGCGAGAGCGGCTAGGGGGCGAGTGCTATTTGAGTGAAAATGTGATGTTAAAAGATTTTAATTTTTTGCATCTTATTAAAATATTCCAAATGTTCCAATGCACGTGCAAAGCTTTTGTCAGCAACGCTTACTTAACTTAGATTGTGCTTCAACTTGTCGTTATGAAATTTTTAAATAAAAATATGTTATTTTATGATTTATTTTATCTCAACGTCAAAGGGCATCTGTTTTAGATTTGGTAGTACATATGTATGTACATATGTATGTATGTAGCTCAGTTAATTTCACTTGCTTTGTCGTATGGAAAATTTTTAAGTGGCCTTAATTCATATACAATCTTTTTTCAGAATTTTTTATGTCCCCATAATTTTTAAATTGCTTCCCTTTTTTTAAATTATTGCTATATTTGTTTTGACTGATATGTATGTTTGTTTCAGACCCGTTTACGTACGTATGTAGGTATGTACATTTATATATGCGGCATTAGTTAAATACTTATAGTAAAAGCAGCTGTGCAATGACATATGGCGTGCTCGTTTTCTATACACAATTTTATTCCTCAAACATTAGATCAGAACGCTCGTACAGTTGCACATTGATTATTTTATTTTTTCATAGATTTGGAGTATAAATATTTTCTTTAATATATGCAGGTAATGCATTCATAGGTCTATATCATTAAAATCAATGTTGCAGGATTCACTTTAAGAGCACCATAACAAAAGACTGAGAACACAAACTTTTAAATTTTTTTGTTTATTTGCTTTTCACTCTTTACTTCACTTAAAACAGCACAATATTGTTTTTCATCAACTTAAGTATTTTCCTGGGAGTTATTATATTTAACAACATAACGGTTTTTTTTTTTTTCAATTTATCCGCCGCACACAACCGGCGCCAACGAGTTTTCAGATGGCACTGAATTCCACTGAAACGATTATTGGCCACAACACCAGCACTATTCTTCCGGAATTCCTATTGCTTTTGCAGCATCGTTTTTTGTTTTTGCATATACAAAATAAAAACCGAACACTACAAAAGCGATACAAAACGCGGCAAAAACATTGAACAACTGCTGTGCAAGTAAACGCTAACCGTCTGTTTTGTGTATTTCACTACGTAAACATAGTGAGTGGCAGTCCAAAATATGGTCTGCTTGTAATTTTCTCAACTTGGCTGATAGGTACGTTATTCCGCTTTTATGTGTACCCGATTCGAAAGCTTTTTGGTGTTTGCCATTTCGTGTATGATGGCGCATTCCATTTAGCTAAACAGGTATGTCGCTCCTCTTGTTTATATCTTGTCGTAGTAAAAGAGCTCCCTCGGCCTTGCCGTATCAAAATCTTACTCTCTTTGTATTGTTTCACTTTATTGTCAATACCAGCAGTTGAGAAAACAAGTTTCGTGACGCATGCGCATTGTGAATGGTGGTTGGTGGTTGAGGACGTCTTGTATTGTCAGCAAAACAGCTGTTCCACGGCTAATGAGTGCGTACTGTTTGTGGCAGACGCTTGAATGCCTTCGGCGCCTGCCTCCTGCCAGCTGCTATGCACCTTTTACTCACATTCGTTTTGTTTTGCTTGTATCTATATTTGTAAAAATTTGGCATTTGTTTCTGTGGAAAAGTGAACAAGAAAAAAAAACAAATGGACAAAAAGTAAGTACCAGCCATCGGTGCACTTTCAGGAGCAGCCGGTGATATGGGTTTTTTTTTATACTCAGTTGAGCAGAGCTCACAGAGCATATTAACTTTGATTGGATAACGGTTCGTTGTACAGCTATAAAGGAATCGAGATAGTTATAGACTTCTAAATATCAAAATTATCAGTATCGAAAAAAAATTAGATTGAGCCATGTCCGTCCGTCCGTCCGTCTGTCCGTTAACATGATAACTTGAGCAAATTTTGAGATATCTTGATGACTTTTGGTATGTAGGTTCCTGGGAACTCATCTCAGATCGCTGTTTAAAATGAACGATATCGGACTATAACCACGCCCACTTTTTCGATATCGAAAATATCGAAAAAGTGCGATAATTCATTACCAAAGTCGGATAAAGCGATGAAACTTATTAGGTGGGTTGAACTTATGACGATAAATAGAAAATTAGTAAAATTTTGGACAATGGGCGTGGCACCGCCCACTTTTAAAGGAAGGTAATTTCAAAGTTTTGCAAGCTGTAATTTGGCAGTCGTTGAAGATATCAAGACGAAATTTGGTAGGCACGTTACTCCTATTACTATATGTGTGCCTAATAAAAATTAGCGCAATCGAATGAAGAACACGCCCACTTAAAAAAAAAACGTTTTCTTAAAAGTCAAATTTTATGAAAAAATTATGTCAACATTCAAATCCAGTAATGATATAGTGCAACCAAAATACAAAAATAAAAGAAAATTTCAAAATGGGCGTGGCTCCGCCCTTTTTCATTTAATTTGTCTAGAATACATTTAATACCATAAGTCGAACAAAAATTTACCAATCCTTATGAAATTTGGTAAGGGCAAAGCTTCTATGACGGTAACAGTTTTCTGTGAAAATGTGGGCGAAATCGGTTGAAGCCACGCCCAGTTTTTATACACAGTCGACCGTCTGACCTTCCGCTCGGCCGTTAACACGATAACTTGAGCAAAAATCGATATATCTTTTCTAAACTAAGTTCACGTACTTATCTGAACTCAATTTCTCTTGGTGTTACAAATGGGCGAAATCCGACTATGTCATAATTCTATACCAAATACGAAAAAGGGATGAAACCTGTTGATTGGATTGCTTTATTGACGCCTTCACATATACAACTAAGGGCCACTCCCTTTCAAAACCTTCATTAATACCTTTAGTTTGATACCCACTTCGTACAAACACATTCTACAGTCACCCCTGGCCCACCTTTTTGACGATATCTCGAAAAGGCATCCACCTAGTGAACTAAGGCCCACTCCCTTTTAAAATACTCCTTAATACCTTTCATTTGATATCCTTATCGTACAAACAATTTATAGAGTCACCTCTGGTCCACCTTTATGGCGATGTCTCGAAAAGGTGTCCACCTATAGAACTAAGGCCCACTTTCTTTTTAAATACTCATTAGCACCTTTCATTTGATTCCCATATCGTGCAAACACATTCTAGAGTCACCCCTGGTCCACCTTTATGGCGATTTCTCGAAAAGGCGTCTACCTATAGAACTAAGGCCCACTCCCTTTTAAATAATCACTAACACCTTTCATTTGGTACCCATATCGTACAAACGTATTCTAGAGTTGCCCCAGGGCCACCTTTATGGCGATATCAAGAAAAGGCGTCCACCTATAGAACTAAGGAGCACTCCCTTTTAATATGCTTATTACCACCTTTCATTTGATACCCATATCGTACAAACACATTCTAGAGTCACCCCTGGTCCACCTTTATGGCGATATCTCGAAAAGGCTTCCACCTATAGAACTAAAGCCCACTGCCTTTTAAAATACTCTTTAATACCTTCCATTTGATACCCATGTCATACCAACACATTCCAGGGTTACCCTAGGTTCATTTTCCTATATGGTGATTTTCCCTTATTTTGTCTGCAAAGCTCTCAGCTGAGTATTTAATGTTCGGTTACACCCGAACTTAACTTTCCTTACTTGTTTTCTTTGCATTTACTTCTGCTCGTTTAAGCAATTGCGATTGCAACCACATTGTATGTGTGGTTGATCTGGTATTATCGATATATGTAATTTCATATGAATGAATGGGTATCCCCATGGCCATGTGTAGTGATCATAAGTGAAATACATACCTACATTCGTATGTACATATTCTGCTCCGTTTGTTTGTGATTCAAATGAGATGCATATATACATATATATACAATATGGCACATCTCAGTAAATTCCCAACAATCACTGGTGTTCGATATCGATTTGGGAACTAGCGCAATTAGCTAATCTCTAACGTTAGAGGAAGAGTCGGGAAACATAGCGTTCTCAAACAAAATAGGACATATCGAGTAAACCATACTTCTCCAATCGAATTCTAATGTAATTCTAATGTGAATTTATAACTGCAGTCCAGTTCAATAAAACAGAAAACTTGTTTTCTTTTTACCTGAATGTTTCATATTTTTTAAGCTTCTTCAATATTTTACACACTTTTAATAAAAACAAAATTCATCACATATGTATGTATTCATGTTTGTGCACAATTGGTTTTGAAAACTAAACTAACTTCTCACATTTAAAGTTATGTAATTATAATGCAGTGCAATCATATCAGTCAATTTGATATATTTTTGTGACATAAAAATGTTTATGAGTGGTCAAAGTAAACAGCTTCAGGTATACGATATTACTGCTTACATTAAAAAAAAACTAAAATCAGTTTACACAATTTTATGAGCCTCTTTAAACTCGTTTGAATACATTTCCTATTTCATTTGGGAAGCAATGTAGGCATCTAAGTTGCTTTTATTATTATTAGCTCCTCATCAAAAGATTGCGGCAATTTTTTAGAAAATTAACCTAAATAGAAAATTAATTCATTAACATAAACATTTTAAACTTGTCGTATATTCTCTTTAAAGCAGCCTTAAAGCTTAAAGCTCTTGCAGCTATTTTGGTATTTGTACTTTTCCAGCATAAATTCTGAGCTGCACCATCGGTCAGATTTATGCGCCAAACAGTTTTAATATATATTTTTTTTTAATCTTTCGAGAAGTCAGTTCTTGTATTTGTAATGTGCCGTTATCAAATTTATCCTCTCTTGTAGAAATATCATTGGAGTTGTCCGATTTGGAAACTGTGTTGCCGGACATGCTTCCTCTGGTACTTATTGAACATTGGCACCTTTGCTTGCAAATATACAGGTAACATTTTTGTCACTTTCACTTTTAAATTTCTTTCTATTCATTTTATTTTCACTTACTATTTTATGCGAACAAGAATATTGGTTAAAAAAGAGATTTATTTATTTATAGTTATTTATTTATTATAGTTATTTATTTATTTATAGTTTTCATAAAAGTTAAGTTTGTTTACTGCAGGAAAGAAATAGGCAGATAAATAAATTTGTTGTGTTAATGCGGAATACAGTAATTGGAAGTTACATTATTTATTTTTTTGATAATATCGTCGCCCTCTTGGCTGAACTTGAATATGTCCTTTCTTTGACTTGAGTTGAAGAGCTCATGTTTTAGGAAACCCATCATGTATCAAGCAAAACTAGAGCCTACATGTGTCATAAAATAACTCCGTCCTCTTCGCAAATACTAGAAGCTTTCTAAGACCTATGCCACTTGCTACTTCTAGATCTCACAGCTGTATCCCTTCTTATAACTTGAGTCTTAGAGCAGGACACAAGCACAGAACATGCTTGACCGTTCCATCCTGTAACTGCACTTCTTACATCTAAATAAATAAAATAAATAAAAGGCATGATAACCTCCGAAGATATTTAAGGCCAAGCTTGTCCTACAATTTGCGTCGTGCTTCTGCGAACGGCATCTGCAAGGCAGATCAGTTTTCACTGAGAAGCTTTTCATGGCAGAAATACACTCGGAGTATTTGAAAAATCACTACCTAGGGGCGACCCAGCTTTGGAAATACTATTTTATTGAAAAAACTTGTATCTAAATTTTTGATGTTGTTTTGGTGGGAATTGAACCCCGGATCCTTGGTGTGGTAGGCGGAGTACGTTAATACCGCACCACGGCGGCCGCTTCCTTTTAGAAAGTTCATTAAGAATAGCTATCATGAGCCTACAGTCCTCTTTTTGAGTGATAAGAGTAACGTAACTTTTTTAGTCTAAGGTCGTATAGCTACACACAGGCCCGACAAGAGGGGAGGGGGAATATGGGGATTCCCCCGGGCCCGGGGTTTCTGAGGGGGCCCGCGATTTAGAGGTTCTAGGACATTTTTTTAATTCAGGATAGTCTTTAGTTGTTCCATTTGCAATTTTTAAGCCGAATTTGAAAAGCAACGAATATCTGCATTTCGTTTTAATATAATAGTGAAGTGTCAAAAACATTCTGAGAAGTCCTTTTCCTTATAATTTAAGAATAAATATTTCATTTGGCAGCTGGCTCAAAACGCTATTTATAAATTTGTGCAAAACACATGAGGAAAACTATATTAGATCAACGCAAGAAAGCCAAGTATTTTGCTATTATCGTTGATACTACGCCTGCTGCTAGTCACGTTGAACAGATTGCGATACCTCCATTTCAATTCGAAAGCAACAAATTTTACAATTCAAGAACGGTTTTTGGCTTTCATGGATTGTAACTAGAGCTTATGATTTCTTCTCAAATACAAGCGAGATTTTTGAGGCCCGAGAAATCGAGAACTGGAATTCTCGCGAGATTCTCGTGTCTCGAAGTACTCATAAATCTCGCGAGTTTCTCGACATAAACTTAATCGCTGTATGGACAGTATTTACAAACTTGTTATCTTTTACTTGTCACTTCTTACTTGATGTTATTGCTTTCAAATGACACTTAAAACATATTTATTATACATATAATTTTTTTCACAATATTCTATTTTTTTTTTTTATGAGAAATCGAGAAAACGGTTTCTCGCGAGCTTCTCGACTTTCAATTCAGTCGCTGCATTGGCTGTATTCTATAGTACATTGCGGTGTTTTTTACTTGTGGTTTTTTGGACATTTTCGCTTGTGCTCCAGAAGAAATCGTAAGCTATATATAAAACAGCCAATGAATCGATTAAATTGAATGTCGAGAAACTCGCGAGCCTTGTGAGTACTTCGAGATTCGAGAATCTCGCGAGAAGACGAGACTCGCGAAAAATCTCTTTTCGAACAAGTTCCAGAAATCGTAAGCTCTAATTGTAACCAAAAAACTGTCCAGGAAATCGCTGATTTAATTTGCCATACTCTAGGTAAACATGAAATCCCATTAAAAGATTGTCGTACACAAGGGTACGAGAACAGCACCAATATGAAAGGAGCTTGTAACGGAGCACAACGTCACATTCTCGACAAAAATCGAATGCTGATTACTCGCCTAGTGCAAACAACAGTCTCAATTTATGTGGTTTTGATGCTGTACAACGTTGTACGGCTGCAATTACTTTCTTCGGAGTTGTACAAAAATGTTTTACTATTTTCAGCAGTCCACAACGATGGGACATCCTCAATAAAAAAATTTAGTCTTTCAGACACTAGGTGGTCGGCTAAAATTCAGGCAATCAGACCATTCGCAAACCATGTTCCAGGATTAACAAAAACACTAAACGCATTACTTAAGCTAAATTTGACTGCACAAGCATGCTCCCCCTGTGGGTTAGGGGTTAGAATATGCCTACGGTAGGTATACCGCTCGTAAAAGGCCACCATAATACCATGGGTGCCCAAACCATGAGTAAGGTGATTTTACTCGAAAGGTAGCAGGGTGGACGTGGGTATCACCCTGTGGGACACTACGCATGGTCTTTGTAAAAACTGCTACCGCGGGAGCAGGAGCAAGCCAGTGTGACCTGATGCACTGCATCGTACGATGCTTTGTATTCAGGTCTCATCTCCTGTCCTGGGATGGCCCCCTTGTGGGAGCATCGCGTGGGCTGTGGTTTCAAATAATAGTTCACTTTATGAAACACGCTCTGAGTAGACTTGTTTTCCCTTGGATGCGCACGACCCAAGGGAATTCGGTCTCTTGCTTGTCCCAGCATACCCAATTTCATTGAGAAACTGACCCTGAGGGGCCGATGA
Organism: Eurosta solidaginis; assembly: GCF_040869045.1. NCBI lineage: Eukaryota > Metazoa > Arthropoda > Insecta > Diptera > Tephritidae > Eurosta > Eurosta solidaginis. The sequence goes on from NC_090321.1 coordinate 93,958,251, forward strand.
AAGAGTTGGTCACATCCCATAATTGTGGCAACCGGAGAAAGATGGTGAGACGCATGTCTATCGTCAGCCGAAGACAATCCATAGTTGTACGAGTGGGCCGGTGCTTATCTCGTCTTTTGAAATGTTTGAAGCTACTTTAAACTGCGTGCGAATAGGAGGCGTTCGCAGAATGGATGGCCACATCCAAAAATGTGGCAGATTTAACGTTGTTATATAATTGCAGTGTGGCGAGCTGCTGTTGCAAGGATATTGCTGGGGCGGGAAAGCCCCCCAACATAGGTCTATGGTTGAAGAGGTTGGTCACAGCCCTAAATTGTGGAAAAAACGGAGCGTAATTGAAGAATAATGAGGAAGATTATACAACGAAGCGAGTTATTAGAAGTTGTATGCCACAATAGCAAATAACGATGAATATGCGGGCATATATAATGTATCAAATAATGCAGATCAAAGTTGCAAATAAAACTGAATAAAACGTTTAGCTGGGTTCAGTTGCAACATGATCATAAACGCACAAGTACCTGTGACTAGCGAGATGTGTCTTGATGCGCAAGTGGTTTAGTACCATGATTAGTGAAGATGTATCTTGCGAGTATTTGTGTCGTAAGTACTTGTGAGCATCACTATCTGTTGTGCCACAACAGATAGTTTTATTCACAAGGAATTATATGACGCTCTCACTCTATGGAACATTTAAGTAGCTATTCATGCTTAAGGAAAGACACTTGCGCTGATGGATTACATCGGTAGTTGGTTCACGGCGAACGGGCGTTTTTGATCATTACATGTGGTGCATAGCGTTGGAGGGAGGTGCCGCCTTCAAGCAATGTCTGAGTAAAATCAGCTCTGTCGTCAACAATGTATTATACACTGCAGGACAGGAAAGGTTGGTCACATTCCTAAATTGCGACAAAACCCAAATCTCAATCTGATTGACTTGTCAATTAGATATTCGAGATTATAAAATCAATGAAAGAGGGACACTGAGACAAGCACGGAACTCGCGGTGGAGTTGCCGTGAAACCGGGTGCCATCACCCGAAAATGGAAGGGGACCGCCAAACCAAGGCTGGTGGACCTAAACACCCAGCTCACCGATTGGTACCAACTTGTTGGGCCGAAGATCAACGGACATTGATCTGTGTTTGACACCGTGGGGTAGGTCTTCGTAGAGAGGTACCCACGTTAAACACTTATCGACTGCACAAGCATATGGAGATGTTACCGGCATTCTCAAGTATATCAACAAGTTCGAAGGTATCTTGCTGTCTTCAACGTGGTTGAAAATAATGAACCAATGGGAAACAATTTTAAACGAATGCAAACAGTTGCTGTTCAATTGAATATTTCGCCAAAGTTTCCGGACATTCGAAAGAGAAAACCCAAAAGACGTTTTGAAGATAATGGAAATGAGATGATTACGGATGATCCAGAGTGATTTTAAAAACAATTCATTTTTGTTGATCGTTGATTCGGTAATCACTGCCATTTCTGACCGATTTGCAGCTATGAGAAATTTGAACGAGACGTTTTCCTTTTTGTGGCAATTTGAAGACCTGGATGAAACTACGGTTCGGGCGAGCGCAGCAAAATTTGTCGAAAAATACAAGTCGGACGTTTCTCAAAGCTTAGAATGCGAAATATTTCACTTGAAGCTCATTTACGAAGCAAATTTTGAAAAGGTCACCATTGGGATTGCTAAATGCCATTTACATATGCTCAAAATCTGTATACAATTTTCCCCAACATTTGTGTTGCTTTACGCATCTTTTGCAATATACTTGTCACTGTTCTGCACTACGTTCTTTCAGTGTCCTTGCAAGAATCAAAAACTTTCATAGATTGTGTTCATCTCAAGAGCCAGTGTCAGGACTTGCCACGCTTTGTGTTGAATCCGTTTTGGCAAGACAGTTAAATTTTGATATTATTATAAAAAATTTTGCAGCGAAAAAAGCAAGAAAATCCACTCATTGATATCCTAACATTCTATATTGAATAATTTATATTTATAAATAAATAAAAATAAATGTAAGGCGCGATAACCTCCGAAGAGATCTAAGGCCGAGCTTCTCTTCCAATTTGCGTCGTGCTCCTCTTGATTTTTCCCTACAAATTGGCCGGACGGGACCTACATGTTTTATGCCGACTCCGAACGGCATCTGCAAGGCAGATGAGTTTTCACTGAGAGCTTTTCATGGCAGAAATACAATCGGAGCGCTTGCCAGACACTGCCGAGGGGCGACCCCGCTTAGAAAAATTTTCTTCTAATTGAAAAATCTTATTTCTAAAATTTTGATGTTGCTTTGCCCGGGAGTTGAACCCAGGGCGTGATAGGCGGAGCACGCTACCATCACACCACGGTGGCCGCGATCATCATTATATTTATCAAATATGTACTAAAATGTTACCATATAACTAGAAAATATTATTTGAACCCATATGTGGCTGTTAAAAGATAATTTTATTTCTACGTTACAATAAAAAATTATTAATAGTAAATATCCTGTGTTAATTTTATTTTCAGCTCTTATACTAGGTTCAAACACACTCCAAATTGGCAATTTATACTATTTGGGCAATTTATTACGCAATTTGTCATATAATAAATTGTAATAATAAATTGCCAATTTAAAAAAAATTGCGTAATAAATTGTTTCAAACTGCAAATGCAACATTGTAAAGTGTGTTTATTGAGTATATTTTAACGTCAGTTACGCATGGCTGAACTATGTGGTTGGCTCATCTCATCAGCTGATTTTATGTCTTTCATTTCACTGGAGTAGGGATTGTCAGAAGAAGATGGCAAACTCAAAATGAAACCAAAACATTGAACACATTTTCTTACAACACACAAAAATTTCAAAGTTTTATATTTTCATTCCATTTCATTCGCCTAATAATGTGCGTGTTCATTTTGACAGTCTGAACAAAGGTATGTTCTTGCTGTAGAGATGAGCCAACCAGCTATCAAATTACTATTGTGTAAGCTAAATCGAGTTGTATGAACAGCACTCAATTCAAATCGAAATTTCCTCGATTTATTTTTCTGTTTGAACATAGTATTAGTACAAAAATCATTTAGTTGATGTGGCAAACATTTTTCTTGATGTAATCCATCAATAATGATTCATGAATGAGATGTCATTAATTCAAATTAATAAAATATATTAGTGGATTTTTTATAAGGGGCCCGTAAATTATTTATTCCCGGGCCCGGATTTTCTCTCTACGGCCCTGCCTACACAATCTTCTATACTTTGCAATCGTTTGCCTTTCCTGCTGGGTTCATCATGTGCATTTATTGCTTTCTTCTTATTTCGCCCAATCTTGTTTGGACGTCTACTTTTAAATCATTTTCCCCTTTTTTGAAAGTTATTTCGATATTAAAACTTAATAAAAATATTTATTTGAATTCTTTCATTTTCAAGTTAAAATTAAAACCACAAATTTTGAAAAATTTCGTTCAAGCGGTATCCTAAATAGGTAAGCAAACTTTTTCATGCCATATATTTATTTTCGTCAAATTACGACCTAAAGAACTGAAATTTAATGCTTTGAAGTCAAAGTAAAATTTTGTGTTGACCCGTGTTATTATTCTCTTTCGTTTAGTCGTCGATGAACAAGCAGAGTAGCAACATCGGAGGAAGTTATTGTTTATTTAAGCATTTCCAAAAATATAATTTTCAAACAAACGCTCATGCGCAGAATGGTTTAGTGGTTTAATGTTAACAATTTATTTTGTTTAATTTTTCGTTAGAGTAAGGCAATAAAATAGTATTTTTATTGCATATTTGCTAATTATTTTTTGACAAACATACGTGCATGGTATGCCCGACCTCATTGCTTTCTTTTTATCAACAACTAAACCACTACCACTACGATGGTTTTAGTCATACTAACACAGCCACATTTTCAGTTTTGGTGACCACTGATCTAGAATGATGCCTCTATATTTTGTACAAGATCTATCCGGCAGGACTACCCCGACTAGGCCTAGTCAAACTTGGGACCTTATACCTCTTACTAAACAAGATCAGATCTTTCATCGAGTTGCAAGAAATGTTCTATATTGCATTAACGTAGTACTCGTATGGCATATTTATCAACAACTGAACCACAACCACTACGATGGTGTTAGTGCTACTAACACAGCCACAGTTTCAATTTTGGTGACCACTGCTTTAGACATATTCTTATGCGGCAGTTACCCACCGACGTGTGCCGTACGTAAGGACGTTTGTCGTACGAAGCACGTTTGACCGAACTCTCAAGCCCGTAGGAATCAATGTGTGCGTCTGTGTACATGTACATAAGATATTTGTGTGTGTATTGTTTACAGATAAGCACTGTTGCCATTGACCATTTTGCATGTATGCTTATGGAAACATCAACTTTTTCCAATTTAATTTTTGATATTGTAAAAGGCCGGAATACTATTAAATAAGTATAAATAGATTAAATATTTATAATCAGCACTTTTACATAATTATTTCGAATTATTTTCACAATTTTTCAAACTTTAATTAGGCGTTTTTGCATAAAATTGCAAACGGTCAAAAATTAGCGCACAAAAGTTTACTAGGCAACTCTGTCTAGTGAGAGAGCGATCAGCTGACACGTTCTTACGGAAAAAATCAAACTTGTTTTGATTTCTACGTTCCGGGCTACGTACGTACGGGCGTTGCACGTCGGTGAGTTTTCGTTTACATTGCACACTCATAAGATAGGTCGTGTCAGCTGACACGTTTTTTCTACGTACGTTCGTGAGTAACCACGGCTTTACTCTCCATCAGTCAGTCGTTAGCGAGACAGCAGCGAATAAACACTGCACTGGCCTGTCGCACAAATGTTCAGATTCCCTGTGAGGAGTATTATGGTCGGAAAATGCAATTGTGAGGACGGCTATAAACTCTTGGTCTAAACATGTTTGGGGTGCATTTTAACTTTTTATTTTAACAAAAGTTGTGGCAGTTTTATTCTGGATTCACTTTTGTTCTGAGCCAAAAAAATGTGAAATTTTGCTGTGCAAAAAATTACTATAGATTGTTTAAAGTAACTTAGCAAAATAGTCAAAAAATTAACATGTATGTTTATGTTTTTCTCTTTAAGTCAGCCACATATTTTTAAAATATTTTGCACTTCTCTGGTTGCCGCGCCCTTATAAGTTTCGGTGATATGTTTTAAACGAGTGATCGCCATTACTTTTGCGTTATTTGCGGAGTTAAGCGCTTTTACAACCCAAGTTTTATCTGCATTTACGTGTAAAAATATTGGTTATTCTTCGAAGCGACTAGAACTTGACGAAGTAAAGGACTTGGAAACAATTTTTGCAAAAAATTTGATAAAACTGCTTTTAATAAATGCACGTCGCCATTTTAACCTTAATTTCCTGCTGGTATGCTCATGCTGTCTCTCTCACTAACACACACTTAAATCGGACTTTTGCTTCCATGTGAAGGATCTGCACTATTTTATTGATATTTCCTAGGAACCATTTATTTTCGACCATGTGGTTCACAAAGTTGGACTCTAGTATAATGGTTGGATTCCATATTTTTTGATGTAATCTCTAATGTATTCTCTGAACCTTGTTCCTACTCGCCAGCGGTGACTGATAAACGGACCCTTTCAGTTAGTGTTACTTTTTTCGTCTTAAATTATTCGATGTTTTTGACGCGGTAGTAATGCTGTATTTTTTAAAAAGTATGCAAATTTATATTGTGGTGAATATTAGCACTTCTAACATCACTATGCTGTTGGTAAATAAAATCAACGAGAGTAAACCATTTACACACATACATAGAAGGCAACGAAGAATATTTCATACACATAACCAGTAGCTTGAATTGAAGAGATTATTTCACATACACATATGTAGTCAGCAGATAAGAGCGAAGAAGACACAGAAACAATCGCACATCACGTTATCATCAGCTAAGAGTAGAAGCTGTTACTCACATATACACATGCATATAGCTAGAAGAAAAACATAAACTACAGATATACATGTATATAGCAAAATAACCAAGTATGAGATACAACGCATGTTCGTTAAAAGTCTAGAACTTACGAGAAATATGCGAGGCAACAGAGACTACAAAAGCAGCGCACGCTAAGGAGTAATGGATCAGTTTTATTTTAAAGCGCTTTTAGCGAAGTACACGATAATTGTAATTGTGAAGTACTAATCCCAATATAGTCTAAATAAAGAACGTTTTGTTATACTGAATATTTGAGTTATTTATTCGACAGTCCAGAGATTCGAACGTTAACAGAAGCTGCAAAATAATTATCAGGAATTTCCCAAAATTTGTTACAATATGTCGATATACGTCATTGGGCGCTTTCAGCGAAGACAGGTGTTGATCAATCGTTGAGTGATAATTTTCTGAACGCACCTTTGGGTATTTTTGATCCACTGGAACAATTCGGACTTTATGCCCCTAGACACACCATCGACACACTGGGGTGAGAGTACTTCCCATTAGGGAGCGAAATTAAATGCTGAACAAACAGTTTCTGTTGAATACCCAGAAACCTGTGTATCAAAACAGACATCTGATTGAAGAGGCCCTACCTCACAGGGACTTAAGAAGTGTTGTTGTTGTTGTTGTAGCGATAAGGTTTCTCCCCGAAGGCTTTGGGGAGTGTTATCGATGTGATGGTCCTTTGCCGGATACAGATCCGGTACGCTCCGGTAACAAAGCACCATTAAGGGGCTACCCCGACCATCTCGGGACCAATTTATATGGCCAAATTAAACCTTCAAGCCATCCCTCCCACCCCACCCCCAAGTTCCATGAGGAGCTTGGGGTCGACAGAGCCTCGTCTGTTAGTGAAACAGGATTCGCCGGGGGTAGGTGAGGTTGACAATTGGGTTTGGAGAAGCTATATATTGCGCTGGCAACCTGAAAGGGTTGCGCTACACAGCCCTTGAATGTGGTATTTTAGTCGCCTCTTACGACAGGCATACCTACCGCGGGTATATTCTGACCCCTTAACCCGCTAGGGGGGAGGGGCTTAAGAAGTCATATCCGCAAGCATTATGAGGAAATACGGCACCATAAGCCGTATGCAGAAGAAAAACACAAAAAGTTCCTCAGTGATATCCAGAAAGAGGCGTCGGACCTCTATGTCAGGAACTGACCGGCGAACCCCAGAAGAGGAAAGCAATCTGCCTAGGAAGACGACAGTCACTCTTGATGAACTTCGAACCGGAGACTGTAAAAGGCTAAGATCGCACGTATCCACATTCAATCACGACATATTAATGTATGTCCTGCTTGCAATGTGCAACCAACGCCTCTAACACTCTTTTCTCTCTGGTAAACCCCTGTCAAATCTGCAAGTTTCCTTGGAGTTCCGTAAGAGGATATTGATGACAATTTGTGAGTGGTCGTGCCTATTGGATTGAAGCATATGTTAAAATTTCAAACTTCCAATTAAATGAGGACCAAATGACGAAAACTCTATTATCGGAACAATCGGTCGCATGGGCGATACACATATGCTAAATATGCTCACCAAGTTTTATTAAGATATCATATTTAGGGAATAACTTATTTTCAAACAGACATACAGACGGGCAACTGGACAGAGAGGCGGACATGGATAAATCAGCTAAGTCGTCATTCTGCTGATTTCGGTATACAAGTAAGCGTATCTATCTCTTCTAAAGGATGTAAAATTTTCGAAAATCGTACCAAACTTAGTAAACCATTTCATTTTCACGTTATCCACGTTTGCAAAAGTTAAAGAAAATCTACCAAAATTGCGTCTTCAATAACTCATACGGAGAGTATTTTTTACTTAAGCCGAAGCAGAAACAAGTAAAACGAGGTTTGTTTTTGAACTTGGAAAATAATTTCTTGTTATTAAGAAAATACGTGGCGTTTTAATTTGTAAATAAACAAGAAAATATTTACTTATTTCGGTACTACTACATAACTACTTAAAATAATTAAGAATTTGTTTGATTAAGTTACGTACATATACATATATGTATTTTCTTGCGCAAGCTGCATAAATAAGAAAATACAGACTTAAGTTAAACAATTATTTGCTAGGTAAAATAACGATTATTAAGAAACGCAAATCTTGTAGTAGGAAAACTTTTTAGCCTACAATTAAGTTAATAGTGTCTTAAATAATCAAGCGAATTGTTTTATTTAACTCAGAAACCCCTTTTTTTAATAAAACACATAAATATAATTATACTCAACTTTGCTGGCAAAGATTTTATTGAAATTTTTTAGTTTGCAGGTGATATTTTTTTAAAAGAGATATGAGTTACATAAAGATATGTTCAGATATACATAAGTATACAAATGCGCTTTTGGTATAGTAAATTCAATTATTTTACTAAGGCAATTCATAAGGTCTTCTATTCGCCCTATTTGCTATACTTTCATCAAATTTTATATTGAAACCCATGGGAAAAACCCCATTCCTAAAATTTCACATGAATACGACACTCTTGTGAATTATTTCACAAGATGTGAGGTTTGAGTGCCGATCTATCATTTGGAAAACGAAATTTTTGTAGTGGCTTACATTCTAATATTTCAATATTAATTTTTCTTAACATGCTGGTATATTTTTTTTATGTAATAGAACATATAATGTTCATCCCTAGTAGATATTTCAATTATCTCGAGAATAACAGTGTATACACTTCTTCTAACAATATCGGATATGTTGCAAAGATTATCCGTGAAATATAAATTTTGATGATAATTATAATTTAGATTTTACAAAGAGTTTTTAAATTCAATACTCTCACTATGCTCTGGACGTATTACAATAATTTCATCAAAAAATATATCGAATTTATATTTATCGACAAATTATAATTTGAACATTGAACCGGAATCGGTGAAACATAGAAATAAATTGTTAGCTTAATGTGAAAATGTGCTAAGTCACTTTTTACGAATTTTACAGTAGACGAAATAAAATTAATAATTTTTGAAATAACCTTTTTTTCAAAACTGTGAATGATACCTTAGTTACAATACTTTTGAGTGTAGAAGCTTTGAAGATAAATAAAAATCATGTATGCTAACCCAGCAGCTATTTTATGAGTTAGCATAATTTCCGCACTCAAAACAAATTTTTTCTCCTGACTTAGCACTTTTTACTCAATATGTTTCCCCATCACTCCTCCCCTTTAATGATTGAAATATAACACTAAAACTATATATTTCGCAAAAAATAATATTTATTTGTCCAACTATTTCTAACGGTTATCACCTGGACTCTTTTGCCGGATGGTGCGCAGACAATAATTTATTTTTAAATTCAAACAAATGCTGTGTTGTATCTTATTCCATAAAGATAACTGCCATATACTCTATCTACAAACTAAATGCTAAATCTCTTAATCCTTGTCAAGAGAGTAAAGACTTGGGTGTAATTGGGTGTTGACTCCAAACTATCTCTTTCTAGTCACATTGACTTCATTGTTTCAAAATTGGTTCCAATGGTTGGGTTCAATAGACGTAACACCAGTGACTTTAAGAACCCTCTGACGTTGAAGGCACTTTATATATCCTTGGTCAGAAGTGGTCTTGAATATTGCTCAATAATATGGAATCCTTTCTATGAATCTAACTCCTATAAAATTGGGAAAGTTCAAAAATTTTTTACAAAAATTGCTTTACGTATGCTTCACTGGCCAGACGGCCTCTCATCATATACCAGCAGGCACAAATTGCTTGGTCTTCAGGCTTTGCATGACAGAAGAACTTTTATCTCACTCATGCTTGCCTATAATGTAATAAACTTTAGCACGAATTTCTCTGATTTATCTAATTTGTTCATTTCATATATTCCATGCGTGATCTTCGACATAATAGATTATTTATCGAATAACTCATAAAACGAATTATGCTATGAATGAACCTATAACTAGGATTATACATCTAGCAAATCGATTCAGTAGTGTTATTAATTTTAATAACAGCTTATATAAGTTTAAGCTTGAATTGTTTTCTATTTTTAACTAGTCTGTAAGAAAGCATGTAGTTATCGACATGTAAGAATTGCAGTAGATTATGGGCAAAGCATTTATCAAACACCAAAGGCATGTCTCAATTGGGTGAATCCAATTTCAAAGGGTTGCCAGCGCAATATATAGTTTCTCCAACCCAATTGTCAACCTCACCTAACCGTGGCGAATCCTGTTTCATTGACAGCCGAGGCTCTGGTGACCCCAAGTTCCTCATGGAACTAGGGAGTGGGGAGGGCGGTATGGCCTGGAAGGTTTAATGTGGTCATATAAATCATTCTCGAGATGGTCGGGCTAGTACCTTAATAGTGCTTTGTCACCGGAACGTGCCGGATCTATATCCGGAAAAGGACCATCAACATCGGCAACACTCCCCAAAATAAAATAAAATGCGCGCACAAAGAAATTACTATTAATTCGGATTGATATTATTGACAGGTTGACTTAGCACATTCTTTTTAACAGCTGATGCCTTAGCACATTTACACATCATTTCCCATAGCACGTAAAAATGAAAATTGTCCTAAAGTTTGTTTCATGATTTTCTGTTTAATTATAAACAAAAACGAAAAGTAAATACCTTTTTTCGGTATAAAGTTTGCTTTCGTAATAGTTATAGTAAGAATACTCATGGCGCTAGGGTGATAACTAAATAACGATCAGGTGTTTTGTACAAATCTGTAAATATGAAGCTGGTGTTTTTTGTTATATATGTGGGCAATTTATTAAAGTTAGAGATATAAAATATGAATTAAACACATCTCTCATTCTCTGTGAAGCCTACGAGGCATTTTTTGGCTGTCCTGTTTGGAATCAAGACAAGACATGGGCTCTAAATGTTGCTTGTAGTTATTGTAAAAGATGTTTGGAAGGTAAGCAAATTTTAGTTAAATAATAAATTAAATAAAGTAGACATAGTGATCTCTCTTTCTATATTTTAGGTTGGTATCGAGGTGCGAAAAGATCTATGAAATTTGCAACACAAAGAACCTGGCGAGAACCAAAAACCGCGTTAAAGACTGCTACATTTGCATTGTGAAACCGAGTAAAAGACGTAGAGGTAAATATGCAAAACCTATCGAATCGACTTGTAATCGGCAGTATTCCTGTTGTCAAAGCCAGAGTCGACCGAAAAAGAATAAAATTTCGCTAGCAGAATTAACCTCCATAACGATTAGTCTATTACTATTACTCCAGAGAATTTGCAACATGTCTAATTTGCCACGCACAGAAAAATTCTCGCTCTAATTAAAATAAAGAAGTGTAAAATTCAACTACATTTTCAATAATGTTCGCTCTACCTCCTTGTGTTAGCATCGATGGATCCGTTTCTTCAATGAAGTGTTTTTTTAAACTTTCAGTCTTGGGAGATAGTAACTTTCCAAATCCTTGAAAGTTAAGTGGTTGTTTAAGTGACTTAAACTATGAACATTTTCCCTTCGTTTGTTTCAAAAGCCATTGAGTGTGCTTCTAATTCTCAACTGGTTAGTGAAATATTCTAAAGACATAGTTTACAATTTATATCCCAAAGCGGGGGTTTTCAAAGCAAAATAAGGTGGCTCAACCCGCAGCCAATACTTTAGAGCCCCCAGTGCTCGCCCTCAATGAATACATACAAGGTGTAACAGGTGCATAGCAACCTCTCTCTAAAATAACACACAGTCCACTAAAACAACAAATAAAATAATTATAAAAAGAAAAAACTGTTGCCCGTCAAATCACCAAAGCTTGGGCAGTGGTAAAAATTTATTTAAAAATAAAATTTCAGTTATTGAATAAATATAAAATTAGCAGCCCTTCTTGGAGTAGGCGAAATAGAAGGCCTCCAAATATTTCCAGAGCTGCTTTTCTATACGTTCAAGTGTATCTTCCTAAAAATTACAATTATATAATAATTTTCTATAAAGTCGCCAGGCTTCCAAACATTACGTTTTGTGTCTGGGATTGATTGAGTTTAGATAAACATTTAAATTTTGTATTAAAGTCTACTTAAAAATTTTTTTTTCAATATCGCTTTCTTCGAAATATAACAGGTTTATGTTCACTAATTCCAAAATCTTTATAAAAACATTGAATTATTTAAATATGTTCATGGCGATAAGTACAAAAAAGCATAAGTGGTAGTTTTAGTCCTCAAAATAATTGCATTACCTTTTGGTATTTCCTAAATCTTGAAACACAAACAAACAGCAAAATTCTTTAACAGTGCATCGGGTATTTGTTTTTTAAAATAACTTGGTAAAACCATTTACATTCGTGCAATTTTTGTTGAGGCTATATTTTTAAACGGTTTTATTTAGCTAGACTTGATAGGCCATTGTGAACGAATTTTGTAATTAAAATTTAAGTAACTTCCCGATAAGCTCCAAGCTTGAAACTTGGAATAGAGTTCAGAACCCGATGACAGAACCCTATTGATAATAGTGCAACCAACATCTGATCGCACAAAATTAGCACACACGCACAAACATCACTAACGGCCATATTAGGGAAATCTTTAAATAAATTCAAGTTAAATTTTTCAACAGACATAAACTGTGATAATTTTTGAATATAGTATATCCCCGGTTGCAAAAAATGTATTAGTCTCGGAAATATGATTTTTTAAGCGAGTGATCGCCTCTATTTTTGCAATATTTGAGGGACTTGAAAATATTACAAACTATTTCTGAATCAAAAATGAAATTTTCCATAATTTTTGGTATAAATGCATCCTTTGCATATTGTAATTATACTCAGTTGAGCAGAGCTCACAGAGAATATTAACTTTGATTGGATAACGGTTGGTTGTACAGGTATAAAGGAATCGAGATAGATATAGACTTCCATATATCAAAATCATCAGTATCTAAAAAAAATTTGATTGAGCCATGTCCGTCCGTCCGTCCGTTAACACGATAACTTGAGTAAATTTTGAGGTATCTTGATGAAATTTGGTACGTAGATTCCTTCGCACTCATCTCAGATCGCTATTTAAAATGAACGATATCGGACTATAACCACGCCCATTTTTTCGATATCGAAAATTTCGAAAAACCGAAAAAATGCGATAATTCATTGCCAAAGGCAGATAAAGCGTTGAAACTTGGTAGATGGGTTGACGTTATGACGCAGAATATAATATTAGTAAGATTTTGGACAATGGGCGTGGCACCGCCCACTTTTACAAGAAGGTAATTTAAAAGTTTTGCAAGCTGTAATTTGGCAGTCGTTGAAGATATCATAATGAAATTTGGCAGGAACGTTACTACTATTACTATATATGTGCTCAATAAAAATTAGCAAAATTGGATGAAGAACACGCCCACTTTTTAAAAAAAAATGTTTTTAAATTCAAATTTTAACAAAAAATTTAATATCTTTACTGTATATAAGTAAATTAAGTCAAAATTCAACTCCAGTAATGATATGATGCAACAAAATACAAAAATAAAAGAAAATTTCAAAATGGGCGTGGCTCCGCCCATTTTCATTTAGTTTGTCTAGAATACTTTTAATGCCATAAGTCGAACAAAAATTTACCAATCCTTCTCAAATTTGGTAGGGGCATAGACTCAGTGACGGTAACTGTTTCCTGTGAAATGGGCGAAATCGGTGGAAGCCACGCCCAGTTTTTATACACAGTCCACCGTCTGGCCTTCGGCTCGGCCGTTAACACAATAACTTGAGCAAAAACAGCTATATCTTTACTAAACTTAGTCCACGTACTTATCTGAACTCACTTTATCTTGGTATAAAAAATGGCCGAAATCCGACCATAACCACGCCCACTTTATCGATATCGAAAATTACGAAAAATGAAAAAAATGCCATAATTCTATACCAAATACGAAAAAAGGGATGAAACATGGTAATTGGATTGGTTTATTGACGCAAAATATAACTTTGGAAAAAACTTTGTAAAATGGATGTGACACCTACCATATTAAGTAGAAGAAAATGAAAAAGTTCTACAAGGCGAAATCAACATCGTTTGGAATCTTGGCAGGAATACTGTTAGTGGTATTGCATATATAAATAAATTAGCAGTACCCGACAGATGATTTTCTGGATCACCTGGTCCACATTTTGGTCGATATCGCGAAAACGCCTTCACATATACATCTAAGGGCCACTCGCTTTTAAAACCCTCATTAATACTTTTAATTTGATATCCATATCGTACAAACACATTCTAGAGTCACCCCTGGCCCACCCTAATGGCGATATCTCGAAAAGGCGTCCACCTATAGACCTAATGCCCACTCCTCTTAAAATGCTCAGTAACACCTTTCGTTATTTACCCATATCGTACAAACATTCTAGAGTCACCCCTGGCCCACCCTAATGGCGATATCTCAAAAATGCGTCCACCTATAGACCTAATGCACACTCCCTCTTAAAATGCTCAGTAACACCTTTCGTTTGATACCCATATCGTACAAACATTCTAGAGTCACCCCTGGCCCACCCTAATGGCGATATCTCAAAAAGGCGTCCACCTTTAGACCTAATGCCCACTCCCTCTTAAAATGCTCAGTAACACCTTTCGTTTGATACCCATATCGTACAAACATTCTAGAGTCACCCCTGGCCCACCCTAATGGCGATATCTCTAAAAGGTGTCCACCTATAGACCTAATGCCCACTCCCTCTTAAAATCCTCAGTAACACCTTTCGTTTGATACCCAGTACAAACATTCTAGAGTCACCCTTGGTCCACCTTTATGGCGATATCTCGAAAAGGCGTCCACCTATAGAACTAAGGATTACTCCTTTTTAAAATACTCATTACCACCTTTCATTTGATACCCATATCGTACAAACACATTCCAGAGTCACCCCTGCCCACCCTAATGGCGATATCTCGAAAAGGCGTCCACCTATAGACCTAATGCCCACTCCCTCTTAAAATGCTCAGTAACACCTTTCGCTTGATACCCATATCGTACAAACACATTCTAGAGTCACCCCTGGCCCACCCTAATGGCGATATCCCAAAAAGGCGTCCACCTATAGACCTAATGCCCACTCCCTCTTAAAATGCTCAGTAACACCTTTCGTTTGATACCCATATCGTACAAACATTCTAGAGTCACCCTTGGTCCACCTTTATGGCGATATCTCGAAAAGGCTTCCACCTATAGAACTAAGGATTACTCCCTTTTAAAATACTCATTACCACCTTTCATTTGATACCCATATCGTACAAAGCCATTCTAGAGTCACCCCTGGCCCACCCTAATGGCGATATTTCGAAAAGGCGTCCACCTATAGACCTAATGCCCACTCCCTTTTAAAATGCTCAGTAACACCTTTCGTTTGATACCCATATCGTACAAACATTCTAGAGTCACCCCTGGCCCACCCTAATGGCGACATCTCGAAAAGGCGTCCACCTATAGACCTAATGCCCACTCCCTCTTAAAATGCTCAGTAACACCTTTCATTTGATTCCCATATCGTACAAACACATTCTAGAGTCACCCCTGGTCCACCTTTATGGCGATATCTCGAAACGGCGTCCACCTATGGAACAAAGGATCACTCCCTTTGAAAATACTCATTAACACCTTTCATTTGATACCCATATCGTACAAACATATTCTAGAGTCACCGCTGGTCCACCTTTATGGCGATTTCTCGAAAAGGCGTTCACCTATAGAACTAAAGCCCATTCCCTTTTAAAATACTCATTACCACCTTTCATTTAATACCCACCATACCGTACAAACACATTCTAGAGTCACCCCTGGCCCACCTTAATGGCGATATCTCGAAAAGGCGTCCACCGATAGACCTAAGGCCCGCTCCCTCTTAAAATGCTCAGTAACACCTTTCATTTGATACCCACCATATCGTACAAACAAATTCTAGAGTCTGCCCTGGTCCACCTTTATGGCGATATCCCTAAATGGCGTCCATCCATAGAACTATGGCCTACTCTCTCTTAAAATACTCTTTAATACCTCCATTTGATACACATGTCATACAACCACATTCCAGGATTACCATAGGTTCATTTTTCCACATGGTGATTTTCCTTATTTTGTCTCCATAGCTCTCAACTGAGTATGTTATGTTCGGTTACACCCGAACTTAGCCTTCCTTACTTGTTTTAACTTTAGTTCTTTGCTGGGTTGCTCATGCTCTCGCTCTCACCAATAATTTTAACCTTTTAGTTTTTGCCGACCACTTTATACGACTAACTGAAATACGCGATAATTCGAATTGTGAAGTACTAAATAAAGACGATTTTGCCATACTTGATATTGGAGTTATGTTCGATAGTTCGATAGTTCAACGATTCGAACGTTAACAGAAGGTGCATAAATATCAGACATTTCCCAAAACTCGTTACAATTGCTGTCAGAAGAGGAACTGTTGAATAATTCCAGAGCACAATAAGAACATGGCCAAGTTAAGTGATTTGAAGATATAGCAGCTCAAAAAGGAGTTGGAGAACCGCAGGTTGAATACAACCAACAATAAATCCGAACTACAAACACAACTCCGGGAGCAATGGAATCAGAAGGAATTAATGTGGAAGAGTATATCTTTCATCTTGATAGCGATGAAACAACAAAATTGGTGGAGAAAAACGAAATACCACATACAAAGGCGAACACAGACTTCAACATGATATTGGCTACAATATCGGCTCAAATGTCATCACAATTATCCACAAACATGTCATTGCGTTACATGGAAGAACAGAAAACGTATATGTAATCACAGCTGGATGAACAGGAGACTCCTTTAACATGCTGTAGAACGACGTTACGGAAGCGAACACGGGAAACAGATCTACCAAATAGAATTGCAAAACCGCTACCAAAAAGCTAACGAGACATTGCAGGAGTTTGCTTCGGATGTTGAATAATTGGCTCATGTCGCAAATGTGAACACACCCGTGGAATACACCGAGAGGGTTAAAATTCAGAAATTTATAAATGGAATACGGGACGTCGAAGCGAATCCAAAACCAAAATTTGCTGAACCGGTATCACATGCACTAACTCAGGAAAAAGCCTCACTTTTGAGTAAGCTAGCATACAAAGCTCATCGCTTGGAGGTGGAGAGGTCATACACAATATTGGAGGCACTGAAAGGATCCCAAACGCGGAGTGATAGAGTAATCAACTGCTTCAAATGCGGGAAGCCAGGTCACATTGCACGCCATTGCGGTCGTAATCTTAGTGGTAAGAACAGTATGGGTGGTCTTAAATACAAAGCTGGAGAAAATGAGCAAGAGCGAGCCTGATGTAAAAGTCGAGAGCTAGCTCCAGCTGTTGAATGTTCCGTTACCTCTGTATCACAAATCGGAAGAAAATCTAGCAGACCCTCCGTAAGAGAATATGTGGGGGGCAAGGAGCTTTTACTGACTATAGATACGCGCGCATCTCATTCCTTAATCCGATCTGATTTGGTCAACAGGAGAGTAAAACTATTAGATGGAGCAAGATTACGTAAGGTCACTGACGAGTATAGCCAAGCCCAGGGAGAAGTGGTATGTGAAGTTTTAATTGGGAAGATCACGGATCTACACGTTGTGGCAGAGATTGTTGATGAAGTCATGTTGGGAGTGGACTTTTTAATTGACCATGGCATCAAGATCGACATGCAAAGAAGGATTATGCGCTATAAGAACAAGGATGTACCACTTAACTTTAGTTTTGAAAAGGGGCTCAGCAGTAAGCGAGTGCTGGTGGAGGAGATTCGATAAAGACCACAAAAGCCAAAAGCAGTAGAAATGGAAAATATTGGTGGTGGAGTTATTTATTCGACAGTTCAGCGATTCGAACGTTATAAGAGAGTGCATAAATATAAGAAATTTCCCAAAACTCGTTACAATATTATTTTGGTACTCTTTCCAACTTTTAATTGTTTCTAGTACACTGAATGAAATGAAGCTAGTAAAATCAATGAATCAGATGTTGTTCTTTAATTAACAATTATTCAGTAAAATTAATCGCTTTACGGTCTGTATGGTTTGTATGGTCATTTCAACATAAGAAAAATGGTTGGCCTCAAGTTAACAATATTTTGTAAAGATGTCAGATTCTCAATCAATCTAACTGATTTTTCTATTAAAGCAAGCAGCCACACATTTTGTCAATACGCTTTGTGCCAATACGACAATATAAATTTTTCTAGTTACTACGGAGTATTCAAACTTTTGTATTCCTGTAAGTATTCTAAAGCTATGATTTGCAACAAAAAAAATTAGTTGGAATATTTTTATGGGCGTGGCAGGCATTTTTTGACTTAAAACCCTTTTCCTAAAATGTAGATACCCGGGTATGTGAATGTGAATTGGCTGTGGATATCAATTTTGAATTTGAGTTCCAAAAGATAAGCAACCTTTGAAGTAAATTATTATGTACCAAATACTAAGCACCAAATGTTTTATTACTTCCTTTATATTGGCTTCGTTTCAAAAAATTTAGCTAAGTGAACCATGGATAGTGAAAATTCAAAAAATCTTCCGAACTTGGAAATTTTGCTTTCTAGTTTTAAACAACTTCCCTATAACCCAGATACCTATAGCTTCGAACGAAGCTTCGGGCTTTATTGGGTTGGAATATTTAGGATAAAATAGTTTTCTAGATGTGAAAGGTATCAAGAGATTTAGAAAGTAGATTTACAACATGTGGAATCGTGCGACAACTATATGAGTAAATTCCGGTAGAGCTAGATTTTTAAAACTGAGAACTTATTTCAGAACCCCATGATGATGTAAGATGAGGGGAAAAAATGTTCGCTAAGTGAAACAGGGATAGTGAAAATTCAAAATATCGTCCGAATTTGGAAATTTTGCTTTTAAGTTCTAAAAAACTTCCCCATAACCCCGACGCCTGAACTTTGAACAAAGCTTCGAGCTCTGGTAGGTTGCAATATTTAGGATAAAAGAATTTTCTAAATGGGGCAGGGATCGAGATATTGAGAAAGTCCATTTAAAACATGTGGAATCTTGCGACCGCTAATTATCCTTTCCATGGTGAGTTGTAACCGGAAGAGCTCCTCGTTAAACTCGGGAGATCAATCAGGACAAAAAGTTGTGAGCCGACTTGTGGAATTTTAAAAAACTTCTGGACGAACAGTCTTTACAGACAACTTATTAAATGGAACCTACGCCTTGTTGGTACCCTACATGAACCCTATGTGCACAAGGGAATTGCTTCCTTTGTATAAATCAGCATTCAACAAGAACAAACTGTTCTATATGTAAACAAATACTTTGTGCCGAGCACAGTACTGATATTTCCAAAAGTATTAATTGTCAATAAATTGATTTTTAACAAAAACCTTTAATCAAATTTTAATTACTGAAGAAAAAGGCGATAATGTTCTCATGAAATTGAAAGTTTCATCCCACACCATCATGTATGTGCATACCCGGGTGTGAAATCTCTCCGGGAGAGAAATTTCTGCAATATCAATAGCCACTGTTAGGTTAGGTTCAAGTGGCTGCCGTCCACATCGGAGCGGCACACTTAGGCCTTTATAGGCCCATTGTGAAACCACACGGATTTGTTCCTACTCTCCTAATCAAACCACTTCGTTGAGTTTGTGAAGCTAACTAAGCGTCGTGTATTGACCTCAGCTATATCAGACAGATCTACGAGAAACATCTTGTCCATAAAACGTTGCCTTCTTCTACCGAGCGCTGGATACTCACAGAGTAGATGCCTAATAGTTTGAGGCTCTTCTTCGTTGCCGCAGCTTCTACAATAATCATTAAATGGAGCGCCAATCTTTTCCGCATGCGGTCCAAAAAAACATGACCAGTGAGAAGACCTACAACAAAGGAAAGATCCCTCTTACGGAGGGTAAGAAGCTCTCGCGATCTCTTCTCATTCCATTCCGGCCACGTGAATTTTGCTGTGTGGCATCTATCATGATGCTTCCACCTGGCTCCCGCTTCCACCAGTAGAGCCTCCTTTATCTTGAGCTTTCAGGTGGAGAGTGACATGCCCAACCTCTTCCAGGATAGAGAAAGTGGAAGGGAGGTACGCTTTCTTGCAAGCTCATCCGCCATTTCATTACCATTTATCCTTATGTCCCGGAACCCATAGCAGATGCAGAGTAAACTGCTCAGCCATCACATTAAGTGATCTGCTGCAGCCTAATACAGTTTCAGAATTAGTTGTGACAGATTCATGGGCTTTCTGTGCTGCTTGACTGTCTACGAAAATATAAATGTGCTTCTGAGAGACTCCCTTCTGCCTAAGGCAGTCCACAGCGTCTTGTATGGCCGCAAGCTCGGCCTGAAATACGCTACAGCGAACCTTGTATGTCCAATCGTTCCAAATGGACACCCCCTCCAACCCTGTAATTCAGTTTAGATCCATCTGTGTAGATCTGAATGCTGTTAGTGTGCCAATCAGGGTCCTTCACCCACTCCTGTTCCCTCTCAGGGATTAATATCTCGTATCATTTGTTAAAGTTGGTATGTGGTTTGCAGAAATATGTTCATTCTGGTATGCAAAATCTGTCGAGAATTTAAGTATGGTTGCAGTGAGACCATGTGGTCAATTTCCTCAGCCTAATAGCTGCACATGCTGCATATTATATGCCTACTATATCTATAGGTAGTAGGTTCAGTATTACATTCATAGCCTCCGTTGGCGTTGTGCGGATGGCTCCGCTTATGCATAGTAGTGCAGATCTTTGCAAATTTTGAAGAGTAAGTACCGTCGAGGATTTATTCAGGGCGGGTCACCATACCGCCACCCCGTATAGCAATATGGACCTAACTATGGCCGTGTATATCCAATGGACTATCATAGGGGACATACCCCATTTCCGTCCAATTGCCCCTTTACATGTGTAGAGGGCAACCGTGGCCTTACGGACACGTTCCGTGGTGTTTTGTGTCCAGTTCAATTTCTTATCAAGTGTGAGCCCTAGGTAGTTGGCGGACTCACTTAACTTCAGCACTGTGTTTGCCATCACAGGAGTTGAGAGAGGTGGTATCTTATACCTCCTCGTAAACAGCACCAGCTCTGTTTTATTTGGGTTCACGGCCAGACCATTATCAACGGCCCATGATTCGACCTTTCTTAACTCCACCTGCATCATATCGCAGAGAGTTTGTGGAAACTTCCCACTTATCGCCAAGGCAAGGTCGTCAGCATATGCTATAACTTTACAGCCCCTCTCCTCCTCCATATCCCTTAGTAGCTGATTCACCGCCAAGACCCACAGCAGAGGGAATATGACTCCACCTTGAGGAGCTCCCCTAATGACGAACCTGCTCACCGATACCCCTGCAAGTTCTACCTGCACTACCCTGCATAGCAGCAATTGGTGCACAAGACCCACCAGCTGCGATTCGATGTCCAGATCAGTGAGTACCTTAATGATTGAGTCGGGTTTGATGTTATTGAACGCTCCTTCTATGTCTAGGAAGGCTGCCATGCAGTATTCCTTGAAGGAGGCGATATCTCTATGCACGATGTAATTTCGTGCATTGCCGTTTCCGTTGATTTACCCTTCATATAGGCGTGTTGTGCTTCAGAGAGTTGGTCATTCACAGCCTCTCTGATATATGTTTCCATCAGCCTCTCTATCACCTTTAGTTGAAACGAAGATAGACTGATGGACCTGAAGTATTTAGGCTTCACGTGGCATGCTTTGCCTGCCTTGAGAATAAATACCACTTTAGATATTTTCCATATACGTGGGATGTGGTTTAGTGCCACGACACCTCCTATTATAGCGTATAGCCAGTTAGTGCTACATTCTAGTGATTGTTGCAGTAACTCCGTCTGGCCCTGGAGTTTTGAATGGTTCAAAATATTGGATGGCCCAAGATATCCTATCTCTTGTAATTCGGTTTTGCAGTATAGGGTGCACTTTTGCTTGCGTCAAGCTTTGTGTATCCCCTGGTTCATTCCTAGTTGCACCTGGAAAATGTGTATTCAGCAGTAGGTCCAGGGTTTCCTCCCCAGTTTCGGTCCACGAACCATCAGGCCTTTGCAAGCATCCTGGGGCCGTATTCGCCGATCTGGAAAGTACTTTCCTGAGTCTCCCCCCTTCAGACACTGTTTCCATGCTGCTACAGAAACCACGCCAGGAGGATCTTTTGGCTTTCCTTAGCTCAAACTTATAATATCTAAGATGTTATTTGTATACTTTCCAATGGTGCTCACATCCAGAGGCTTTAGCTGCATTGAAAGCGGTGCTACTTAACCTGCGAAGGTTTTCGTTTTGTGAATTCCACCATGGTGGCTTCTTTTTACCCCTTTGAATTCTCTTGGGACAGACTTTATCTAGTGCCTTGCGGCATGCCCCCGTGAAGTTATTTTCCAGTCTTTCCAGTTCTGGTATGTTACCTGGCGTTTCGGGTACGCTCTCAAGTGGCAATGTCTTAACTAGTTTCCTATTGTATTCTTCTCAGTTTGTGTTTTTAATATTTCTGGTGGCAGCGCTCTGCTTTTTCACCAAGTCCAAGTCGAATTTGATGTAACGATGGCCACAGAATGAGTTGTCCTTAAGGACTCTCCAGTTTCTGACCAACTCCTCCGCATCTTCTGAGGCTAGGGTGACATCGAGAACTTCCCTTCTTGTTTTTTTAATAAGGGTTGGTTCAGTTCGTCTATTGCTTATGGTTAATTTAGAGTTTGGGTTGAAATCAAATAGTACCTCACCGCTTTCGTTTTCGTCATTACTTCTCCAGGTGGAGTGGGGCGCATTTACGTCTCCTCCCATTAGCAGTGCACCTGCTTCCACCAGCTTCCTGACGGTCGATGTCGGCACCGTCTTGTCATGGGCTAGATAAATTGATGATAGCCTGATTTGACCCATACTTAAGCTCAGGCTGATCGTTGTTGTGTCTTCATCGCTAAGTTGAGGAAGAAACAAAACACTAAGTTTGGTACTAACAAGTATACACGATCTAGGCTTTCCCGAGCTGCCACAACTTACCAATGTGTAGCCGGTGGATTTGAGTCAGCAAATGTTTTGTCCTACCACCCACGGCTCCTCAGCTCCTCCTCCGTGTATTGAAGGTGTAACCCCCCTATACCTATGGATGAGGTAGACGAGGTGTAGCCGTCCAACGTATCCGGCTCACTCCCATCTTCCTTCATATCTACGTCCTCGTCGCTCTCTTCTTCTGGCTCCACCTCGGCTGCCAAATTTCTAGCGGCTTTGACGTCATTACTATAGACCGTTATGGTGACGAAGTCTAGGCCATAGTTAATCTCGCCTCCAAATTCTTCAATACCGATAGCGATTCCTCATTCAGTAGGAGGACAGCCTAGCTTGTGGCTCTGTCCCTTTTCTCCACGTTGACAACCTTCCATTTGGCGGCTGGCGGCGTCGGGTTGAGGATCCTTATCATATTCAGTATCCTCTCTGGTTCAGCTGGTTTTGCCGGTAGCCACACCCTTGTTCGTGGCCGTGACGGTATATCCTTGAAGTCAATCGCCCTGAGCTTCACTCCAGGGTAGACTTCACCCTCGGATTCTATCGCCTTTTTGTAGAAAGATGCGGACCTCTCGTCTCCGGATGACATAACCTTGATGCTACGCTGGAACCACCCGGCGTCCAGGAATGCGCATAAGCATGTCCAGGGTAATGTTTGAAAGCTCGCTCTTCACCCATTTCCATTTGTCTTCCTTGACTGCGCTGTCTTCCTTATTGTCGTCAAGGACCCCTAGCAGGGGCCCATGCACCTTCGGCAGGCACTACTTCCGCCGACCTTGCCCTTTTGGTTGCCGCTTGTGGCTTCCTCTCTTCTGCAAGACGAAAGTTCCGTATCACCTTTCCGCCCACTTGATTTCTGCCAGGATTTCTCCCACGTTGTCGCTTTCTGCTCTACCCCCGAGGTCTGGCATTAGTGAGATCTGGTTAGAATCCTCTCCTGTGTTTGTATCCAACTTCACCGGAGTGTGGCCGCTCATTTGGCTTTGTGAAGGCGGTGGGTTTCGGCGGTGGACCACGCGGGGCCTGCGCACTAGCTTCAACTGAGGCTGCATTCTACACACCTACTGTGTCTATGCTCATGCCAGGAGTATCCCGGAGAACACCCTTTTGCCCTGCCTCACTGCCGCAAGTTTTTTTTGGGGAGAGGGTTCTGACCCGGCATCGCCCCTGGTCCTGAACCATCCCCTTTTTTGCCATCGTCTGGCGGTTACAATGACCCTGCATCGCACTAGTTACCGTTGTGATGGGCAGAAGCCCTCCTGGCATTTGAAGAGCGCCGGTCTCTAACAGCCATTGTTACATTTTAACAGTTTTCATTGGTATTTTTACGGTGACACTACTCATGCTAACTAACGCATGATCTAGGCGGCCACCGTGGTATGATGGCAGCGTACTACGCCGCCTACCTAGTAATATAAATTTTAGAAAAAGTATCGAAACTGGTACTCATATAAAATACCAGGCATGCTTAACCAACGAAACGATATCATTTCGTTACGATAATCAACGTTAATAAACGAAACGTCGATACTTTTTCTAAAATTTATATCACTAGGTAGGCGGCGTAGTAATTTGACGTTCTTAACGTTATTAAACGAAACGAAATGACTTCGGATCAAAGTATCGATGCTAGTACTCATACTCAGTAAAAGGTATCGGGTATAATCGATCAAAATGAGTACTTCGGAATTTTTACCAAAAGTGAAGAAACTTTTTTTTTTAATGAGATCGTATGTTTTGATTTTAATAGAAAAAAAGTAAGGCAGTTTAAGTTTGGACGAAACCGAACATTATATACCCATCTGTGTGCTCTTACATATATTTGAATGATACATTTGAAAACCTTTTTGATCGACTTATGGCGTTTAAAAAAAATTCCAGTTAAAAAAAAAGTTTTTCTAAATAGGGTCGCGGTTTGACAGGCACTCCGAGTATACTTCTCCCATTGGAAGAGAAGCTGGGTCTAAATTTCCTCGGAGATAAGTCGCGTCAAATATTTTTTGTATCGCATCAAACGTTTTGTGGGGAGATTAACTAAACAAAACTTTAAATAGAACTTATGTTCTTTGCACTGCAATGGGTGCGACCGATCACAAATTCTCATCAATATCGTCTAACGGGAGTCCAAGAAAACTTGCAGTTTCAACAGGGGTATACCATAATGAGAGGGGTTTTAGAGGCGTTGGTTCCACATTACAATTAAAGAGATGGTTGGTGCCATGTGGGGACACATTGCAAGCGGGGCATACATTTTGTATGTCGGGGTTGATTCTGGATAGGTAAGAGTTTAACCTGTTATAGTATCCAGATGGAAGTGGAGCTAGAGTGACTCGCGTTTCCATGGGGAGTATGCGTTCATCCTCCGCAAGTTTTGTGTACTGTTCTTTGAGTACTAGATTCACCGGGCAATTCCTGTCATAAAGGTCCGACGCCTGTTTGTGGAGTTCGCCGAGGTAGATTCTTCCAGCGAGTAGTCTTAAGGCTTGGCGACCATATCGGGGCCGCTTAGCATGCAATGGCTGGCCAACTATTTTTTAATTGGCAATGAGCGTTTCTTTGTCTTTTTCCCAAGTACTGGCAGCAAGGGATTTGAGGATTTTATTATGGTTCTGGATTTTCGGTACAATTGCGGCTGCATGCTCACCAAAATGTAGATCCTGATCGAACGTCACACCCAAGATTTTGGGGTGTAGGACAGTGGGTAGCGTAGTGCCAACGACGTGCATGTTCAAAATGTTCGACGTTTGGGACATCCATGTTGTAAATAAGGTCACGGAGTATTTAGTCGGTGATAATGACAGGTTTCGCGAGGCGAAAAAACTGGAGAGATCAGGGAGGTAGCCGTTTATTCTGTTTCAAAGCTCATCGATCTGTGGGCCTGGGCCTGTGGCCATTATTGTGCAGTCATCGGCGTAAGAAACGATAGTAACTCCTTCTGGTGGCGAAGGTAGCTTTGATATGTAGAAGTTAAACATAATAAACATTAAAAGTGGGAATAGGACACCACCCTGTGACAGCCCTTGTTTAATTCTTATTGGTTTTGATGTTTCGTTTCTAAATTGCACCGATGCCTGCCGACCACCCAAATAATTTGCGGTCCACCTTTTAAGACATGGGGGAAGGGTAAACCCTTCTAGCGCGAGTACTGTTCTATGGTCGGGGTTTTGATTTAAGCCGCAATTTATCTGGGTGCTAATGGCATTTAGCGCGGTGGCGGTGCTATGGAGTTTTCTGAGGCCATGCTGATGACAGGCTAGGTGCAAATTTGCTTTGAATTTGGGGGGAAAAATGGCTTCAAGCGTCTTGGCTACTGGCGATAGGAGAGATATCGGGTGATATGACTCTCCTATGTTAGCTGGTTTCCCAGACTTTAGTAGCGGGACCACCTTGGCCATTTTCCATTTTTCGGGAATGACAAAGGTGTAAAGATACAGGTTGAAGACATGCGCTAAATATTTGAAACCCTCTTTCCCTAGGCTTTTAAGCATCGGCATGGCTATACCGTCTGGGCCCACTGCTTTGGCTGGTTTAGCATGACCGATGGCGTCCTCAACCTCTTTGGCGGTGATGGTAATTGGAGACGCGCTGAATTTATGTTTATGTGCCCGTCTATTGGCCCTCCGTCTATCTTTGTCGAACATAGAATGCATTATATATTGTCGGCAGAAAGCGCTGGCACATTTGTTCGCATTCGAGAGCACTTTATAGCCAAAGGCGATGGAAATTTTGTCCTTGTGCTTAGACGAATTCGATAGGGATTATACGGTGGACCAAAGTTTACCTACACCAGCAGAGAGGTTACAACCGCTTAGGTGATCCTCCCATTTCGCTAGCTTGTGTTCATCCACAAGTAATCTGATGCGTTGGTTTTATCCCTTATTTGGGGGTCGCCGGGATCGAGCTGGCTTATAAGGTAACGTTCTCTCGCCAAATTTGCGGCTTCGGCCGGAAAGTGAGGCCGAGTTTCGGGAATTCTATCGGCGGGAATGAAGCGAGCCGGGGCAGATTCAGTGACGTTTGCGGAAAACATGCTCCCACGAAGCCAAGCGGTTGTCTGTAAAAGATTTGAATTCGTCCCACTTTTCTTTTTTAAAGTTTATGAAAGTGCGTTTTTCTGTGACGATGAATTGGGCGGTACGCTCGAGTGAAATAAGTATAGTCAGGTGGTCGCATGCCAATGTTACCATCGGCTGCCAGTTGACGCAGTTTACGAGTCCTGCGCTCACGATTGATATATCCGGCGAACTAGGACAGCTTCCTACCATACGTGTGCGGGCGTCTCTGTTTATTGTGCAGAACGTCGTTTCTTCTATTTGATCCGCCAACATCTCACCCCTACTGTCTGCCTGCAAGTTTGAATGCCATAGATCGTGGTGGACATTGAAGTCGCCTAAGATAAATCGATTATTGCCTGTGAGCAAGGCGCTGATATTAGGGCGGTATCCACTGGGGCAACAGGTGGCAGGAGTGATGTAGATGTTGATGATTTCTAGATTTGCATCGCCTGACCGGACAGATAAGCCTTGACGTTCTAAGATATTGTCCCTGTGGCCGATGTCGGGATGAAATATATGATATTACACAGAATGGTGTATGATAAACGCGAGGCCGCCTCCATTTCCGCTCTCGCGATCTTTTCTGTGGACATTATACCCATAACAGGTATGCAGAGCAGATCTTGCTTTGAGTTTAGTCTCTTGAATCGCGGCAATGCGGATGTTGTGCCGCTTCATGAAATCGACTACATCAGTGATTTTCCCAGTTAATCCATTACAGTTTAACTGCAGAATTCTGAAGTGCAAGGGGGGAGACATCGTCACTCTAGGAGTAAGTGAGGGGTGACTACGCCTGGGTTGTGAAAGGCTAGGACGCAACTGCTGTTGTGGCCCTGGGACTGGACGTCCTTGGGTAAGCATTGGGGTACTCGGTGTATTTGGGTAAGCGGCCTGGCAACATGACGCAATGAAACTCGGCGGAAGGTTGCCGTCGTGGAGACCAGAGCATCTAGGAAAGTGGCACCGTCCGACGCAGGAGCTGTATTGGGCGGATGTCGCAAACATATATATTCTATGCTGGCAAACGGTGCAAAGGGAGGTAGGAACTAAGAGTCTGTTTCCCTGACCTACACGATTGCTTCCGGAATTGGGGGAGAGAAGACGGGGCCAGGGGATGACGCTCGGCATTGCTACCGACTCTACTACGGAGATTTTAGGTTGGAGTGGGAGCTGCCGGATGAGTTGGTGGCGCCGTGGGGTGCGAGCAGCAGCGGGTACTTGTTGTGGCTTTCTGATCAGCGGGGCTGCTGGAAGGTAGTGGAGGGGGAGGGGGCACTAAGGCGTAGACTATGGGACGCCCTTGGGCTTGTACAGCAAGGAGCCCCAAAAGATTTATATAAGTTACGTGGACGTCTGGTTTTGGGATCTAGCCCAGAACAACCTGTACGATGCAACCATCCCTTACACGAGACCCACTGACAAGAGTATGACCATCCTAAAAAGATTCTTTTCCGGCAGACGCAGCAAAACCATTTCTCAGGACCGGGGTTAGAAAACGGACGCGGATTGGGTTCGATACCTTCCTGGAGCAAGAGAATATGGATCAGTCCCGCTGCAAACTAAATTGGGTTACACTGAAATGGCAGTCCTTGGGCGGGAAAAATCCCGAGTAGCTCCGGTACATAGAACCGACTGCCTTGGGAAGCGTGCACTGCCATATCTCTACTGGTTGTTGTTGTAACAGTGCTTCGCCCTATACAATAGGTGCAACCACTCATAAATTGTCATGAATATCCTCTAACGGGAGTCCAAGGAAATCTGCAGTTTCAAGAGCGGTGGAACACAGAGAAAGGGATGTTAGAGGCGTTGGTTCCACATTGCGATTGAAATGATGGGGGTGTCCTGTGGGGACACGACGCAAGCAGGACATACATTATGTATGTCCGGGTTGATTCGGGATAGGTAAGGGTTTAATCTGTTACAGATTGCTCTCCTCTTTGGCGAGTTAAGGGTATTTAACTTTAAGAATAGGGTTCGCCGGGCAATTCCTGGTATTGAGGTCCGACGCTTTATTTTGGATATCACTGAGGACCTTTTTGTGTTCTTCTTCTACATACAGCTCAGATTTCAGGGAGCGTATTTTCTCATAATGCTTGCGGAGATGACTTCTTAAGACCCTCGGAGGTGGAGCCTCTTTAATAAGATGCCTGTTGGGATGCCCAGGTTTCTATATATTCAACAGAAACTGTTTGTTCAACCTTCCATTTCTCTCCCTAATGGGGAGTAATATCGTCTCACTATGTAGGTGGTGCTCTGGGGATAAAAAGACAGCCCGTTCTAAGAGAAGTGTTTTGGCAGGCCTGTATTTTCTTCCAGTGAGTAACCTTAAGGCTTGGCGACCATATCTGGGCGCGTAGAATGCAAGCGGCCATCCAATTTCTTTGTAAGTGGTAATGACCGTCTCTTTATCTTTACCCCAAGTGCTGCTGGCAAGAGATTTGAGAATTTTGTTACAGCTCTGGATTTTCGGTACAATTGCGGATGCATGCTCGTCATAATGTAGATCCGGATCGAACGTCACACGTAGTATATTTGATAGTCGGTAGCGTAATGCCATCGACGTCGATGTCATTTGTTTTGTGTATGTTGTAAATAAGGCCAACTATGATTTAGTCGGTGACAATGTCAGGTTTCGCGAGGGGAAAAACTGGAGAAATTAGGGAGATAGTTGTTTATTAAATTATAAAGGTTATCGATGGGTGGGCCGGGACCTTTAGCCATTATCGCGCAGTCATCGGCATAGGAAACAATGGTGGCGAAGGGAGCTTCGATATGTAGAAGTTATACATAAGCGGCGATGGAACACCACCTTGTTTAATTCTTCCGGCCTTAGATGCTACGTTCCCGAATCGCACCGGTGTCTGCCGACCAGACAGATAATTTGCGGTCCACCTTTTGATACTAGGGGGAAGAGGGGCCCTTACAAGTCTTGAAATAACGTGCCGTGGTTGACTGTATCAAAAGCATTTGATGCGTCTATCTCTACTGGAAGTATTTTTACGTTCCAATTATGTGTATATATTGGGAATTTTCTTAAGATTAAAACTATAAGCCTTTTCTTCAAAGTAGGCGTTGTCCTTATCCGCTTTGGTCTGATGAATATATTATACAAAGGACTATACTTCCGGCGGCCGCGGTGGTGTGATGGTAGCTTGCTCCACCCTCCATACCGAATATTCTGGGTTCACACCCCGGGCAAAGCAACATGAAAATTTTAGAAACATGTTTTTTCAATAAGAAGACAACTTTTCTAGGCGGGGTAACTTTTAAATTTGCTTCTGCTAAAAGGCGGGGCCACACCAATTTTACAAACTTTTAATAAATTTATATGGTACATCGTAAAATTTTTTTTAAGCTTCACCACTTCAGCAGTATTTGTTAAAGTATTGTTCTTTCTGATTTGGACCATTTTCAATACCAATGTTAAAGCTGCTAACTCCATTCACCAAAATTTAACAGTAGAACGAAAAAGCTTTATTGCATGACAAGTTAAAATGAATTGAAGTTTATGGAGTTAGCAGCCCTTCATAATTTTGTTGGAGTTAGTGATTCTGGACAACAAACACATACTTTTCTTTTACCACCATATGCAGAAATCGTTTTCCACTCCACCATTATCAAAAAGTCGGTTTAAGTTAAATGCGGAGCTTTTACCACATCGTCGACGATCTCAATTTATGCTCAAGCTATGGTGTTAATGGACTGAACTTTGTTGATTTTAAATTTTGTAGACCATCGGCACTTGGTAAAGTATCGGGGAAAAGTATCATGGTAAAGCATCTTTATAAATATTTTTAATGTCCAATTGCACCCTGCATTAGTTTTCACATAGACGTTTTTTATACTGAGACTTCAGTGCACTACACTTATCGAACTTTTCCCAAAAGAAAGTCATTTTTAAGAAATTTTCCGAACTTATTTCATAAAATCACAAAGTCAAGAATGTTCTTGAAACATTGAATTTTTGGAGTAATGATGTAATGCTTGGACTTTTTATGCGATTGTGCAGAAGAGTGACAAGTGATTTACCAATGTCAAATACGAGATGTTTTCAAATAAGATAAAATATACACTTTTTTTAGAGAAATCAATAAAGTTGAATGTAAAAATGGCACAAGATAAGATCTTACCCTTTTAAGGTGAAGGATTAAAGCTAATCTTATATAATTTAACTAAAGTAATCGTTGAAATTGCCACATATGTCCTTCATTTTAAAAAATCTTATGCAATTAAGGAATTAAAATCAGGTACTTTAATAAAGATCTGCGTGGTGCTAATAACATTTAATCCAGAAGATCGCGTTACTATGTCTGATTCCGTTTGTCTTAATAGCAAATGAGCGCCCTTGTGGGCGAAAAAGCACACAACGTTTTAATTTATTAAAGAAAATATTGTCTTATTTATTTGCAAGCTTTTGCTGCAATCTGCTGTATCCAGATTTAAACTAAGCAATATTAAGAATGGGTGCGAGTTCTTCTTAATATTTGGTAGCTGAACTAATATTCTTCTGGAACTTTCCATCACTGCAAAAATTTAGAAAAAAACTGTCAAAATTGTACGAAATCATTTGACAATCTAAATTGTTTTTGCGGGCAAATAATCCCAAAAATAATTATTTGAAACTTTTATTGTGTTTTCATGTATACATGTTCAACAGGCTAGAGATCAATCGGGACTCACGGTAAGAAAGTAAGTAAGCTGGATTGAAAGTGGTGCGGCTCCGGTATATGATTTTTTTGCGGACGTCGTGGAGCACATGCACTTGGACGTTTGTCATTATCTCAAGTTGAGTACAGTTATGTGACCATTGAGTTTACATGGCTGCCAAATACGTACAGATTGTGATCCATATTTGAGAATCTTGTGCCGCCAACATCGGGGCGAACAAATTTGAACCCACCATTACGTTCAATCGATCGGACTTTAACCGAATCAAAAATCATAGCCCTCTGATCTACATGGTACTTGAATTGAATGGACATTAGATTGTAGACCTTAACAAGTAGCGCAGCTCATAGCAGATCGCTCAAAATGAACAAACACACACAAACATTACTAAGGTCCATATTACGGAAATCTTTTAGAAAATTCAAGCTAAATAATAACAAGTAAAGGTGTTTAAGTTCGGGTGTAATCGAACGTTATATACACAGCGTGAACTTTAATTGTACATTTCATTTCAGATAAATTACTTTTCTATATAACACGTGGCACCCACCGCCCGTTTAAAAGAAAAATGTCTCCCCATTTCCTCTTAAAGTACCACTGTGTAAGTGAAATATCAGTATTTTTCTATTATTTGCTAAGTTATAGCTTATTATTCTAGTCTACGCCCCTTTTAAACTTGTTTTATATCTAAGTTGCCGTGGTCTTTAACCGATTTCGTCCATTTTTTCTAGAAATATTTCCTGCTTCCCAATTTTTTTACGATATGTAAATTTTTCTTCGAGTTATGGCTCCCGAAACATAGAAAATTGCTTAGTCATAAAAGGGCGGTCCCACGCCCATTTTCTTAAATTTGAAGTTTTTCCTATTTACTGTTATAGGTTAGGTTAGGTTGGGTGGTAGCTTCCCTGATAGGGGAAGCTCACTTGGACAACATGACGGTCCGTTGTGATACCACATATAATAAACTAAACTAACGGTGACGTAGATATAACTACTTAGAGAATCGTTGGGTAGCAACGATAAAGTTCCGAATGATCCCGATCTCAACCTTGGATAGCTCCTCGGGAGATCCAAGTGAGTCACGACCGAAATACTTTCGCCTGGTTCTGGCAAAAGCTGGGCAGTCAAGCATAAAATGATTTGGTGATTCCACCTCATCATCCTCCATACAGCTGCAGCAGGATGGAGTTTCTAATATATTGAGACGTACCGCATCGATACCCATGGGACAGTGCCCTGTCAAAACCCCCAATGACCATTGATAGGTGAGCTTTAGTGAACCCAATTATTTCAGCAGACCTCCTGTCATCCACTTTCGGCCAGAAAGATCTTGATAACCTGCAAGACGTAGTGTTCGCCCAACGTTTGCTGAGCTGACTCGAGGCCCAGCTATGGAAGAGCAATCCACAGGTGGCTAGCGAAATCCCGAAATCCCTACAGCCATCTTCATCCGGTTCAGTTGTACCGATTCGGGCTAAGAGATCTGCTTGACAGTTACCCGGAATATCACTATGGCCCGGGACCCAGATAATCTTAATTGTAAAATAATTCGATGCAATCGCAAGTGAGGTCAGGCACTCCCAGACCACCCTCGATCGCACTGTAGTTGAGCTCAAGGCCTTTATAGCCGCTTGGCTATCAGAGTAGATG
The DNA here is from genome assembly GCF_040869045.1 of Eurosta solidaginis. Classification (NCBI taxonomy): domain Eukaryota; kingdom Metazoa; phylum Arthropoda; class Insecta; order Diptera; family Tephritidae; genus Eurosta; species Eurosta solidaginis. The sequence continues at coordinate 93,991,547 of NC_090321.1, forward strand.
TTAAATTCCCTAACCGTAGTAGCGCTGGATAGCATTTCATTCACCGCATCCTTAATCACAGCAAGTTCCGCTTAAAATACACTGCAGTGATCAGCCAACTTAAACTTGCAGCTTACATTTAGCTTTTGACAAAATACCCCCCGCCAACCTTTCGTCCAACTTCGACCCATCCGTGAACAAGTTAACCGGTCCCATGCCCCAGATAATTCCTCTTCTCCACTCCTCCCTCGGGGGAATGACTGGGGTGAAGGTTGTATAGGGAGCGGCCACCGGCATGCAATAGTCCGTCCTGTCCGGGATAAAGTCGAAACTAGTAAGAAGGCTAGAGTGTCCGAAATCAGAAAGCATATAACCCATATCACGAAGCCTGACCAACGACCGGGCCGCGGCTGCCTTTCCCGCAATATCTACTGGATGTATATTCAGCATGACATTCAGTGCCAAGGTAGGTGTTGTTATCATAGCGCCACTGATACCGATAAGCGCCGTCCGTTGCACTGACACTAACATTTTGGAGGTGCTCGCCGTGTCCAGTGCTTTCCACCAGACCAGCACCCCATAGAGCAGAATCGGTTTGACCACCATCTCATAAAGCCAGTTTACTACTCCTGGCGAGAGCCCCCATCTCGTTCCGATAGCCCCCCTGCAGTAGTACAAGGCAACCGCGGCCTTCCTGGCCCTATCTTCCACATTGGGCCTCCAGGACAGCTTCTTGTCCAGAACAATTCCCAAATATTTAACCCTGTCAGTAAGTACCAACGGTACCCCTCCAATCGAAGGAGTTCTGAAGTCGGGTATCTTATATCTCCTTGTAAAAAGAACCAATTCTGTTTTCCCGGGTTGACCGCCAATCCACATGATTCAGCCCACCTAGCCACAGTATCCAGGTAGACCTGCAGAACATCGCGTAGGGTGCCCAGAAATTTTCCCCTGACTAGGATAGCGAGGTCATCTGCATAGGCAACCACCCGACAACCATTGGCTTCCAGCTCCACAAGATGCTCGTTGACTACCACAACCCAGAGCAGAGAGATAGGACACCCCCCTGTGGCGTGCCCCTGCACACCTTCCTCCTAATTATGGCCCCTCCCCACTCCGCTGCGACAATTCTGCCGCATAGAAGTTTGCTAATAAATTCAACCAGAGCAGCTTCGACTCCTAAACCCACCAGAGCTCTTCCGATTGCCCCCGGTAAGACATTGTTAAAAGCCCCCTCGATGTCTAGAAAGGCACCCAGAGCATACTCTTTATGTTCTAGAGACCCCTCTATTTGCTTTACAATCGAATGATGAGCCGTTTCCGTCGATCTTCCTTTGCAGTACGCATGCTGTGAAGCCGACAGTAACCCCTCAGGTATCCTTTCCCGTAGGTACAGGTCAATCAGCCGCTCAAACTTTTTAAGAAGAAACGACGAGAGACTGATTGGCCTGAAATCCTTAGGTGACACATGAGAGCTCCTGCCGGCCTTCGGAATGAAGATGACCCTAACCGTGTGCCACGACTTAGGGATATAGTTAAGCCTGAGGCAGTTAGTGTAGATGATGGCCAATCAGCGGCAGGAAATCCCTAAAGACCTTTGAAGTTGCGCAGGAATGATGCCATCCGGGCCGGGTGACTTATAGGGCTTGAACGAATTTATAGCCCAGGATATTTGACTTTCCCGTAGTGGGATGGCAGGCATTTCTGCATGGCCAGCAACCGCCGACCACGCAAGCGAAGATCCCTGCGCAACTGGGACATCGGGAAAATGATTGTCCAGTAAAAGTCTCAGGGACTCCTCGCTACTCATCGACCAGTCCCCACCATCATCTCTCAGATACCCCCTAGGGGCGGGATTCCTAGAGAGTATTTTTCTAAGCCTCGCGGATTCATTGCAGCCCTCTACGTTTTCGCAGAAGCTTCGCCATGAATATCGCTTAGCTATCCTTATTTCATATTTATAAATCCCCAGACTCACCTTATAGATCTCCCAGTCCGAGGGTAGTTTACTCCTCCTGGCTCTGTTAAAGAGCCGCCTACTGGACGCTCTTAGGTCGTCAAGGGAATCAGACCACCAGGGCGGCTTGCCCTTCCCCCTGTAAGTTTTCAGTGGGCAGGACTGTTGAAAGGCGCTATTGCTTGCCAAGGTGAAGTTTTCCACCAGACCGTCTATTTCAGATTCGGACAGCTCCGAACCAACGATAGGCGCCTCAGGCAATAGCTCTCCCAACTTCCTACAATACAAGTCCCAGTTGGTACTTTTAGGGTTCCTAAAAGATAATTTACGGGGACGTTCTTCATTCACCGAGAACTGAATATATCGGTGATCAGAGAAAGAGTGCTCGTTGAGAACCCTCCAGCCAGATATCCGATCTTCCAGTTCTCTGCTAACCAGGGTGAGGTCCAGGACCTCCTCCCTTACCGCAGTAATAAAAGTCATATACAAAGTCCCTCATCTACAATAAAAGTAAATAAAGACTCACCTCTGGTGTTCGTATCCGAGCTCCCCCATATGCTATGGTGTGCATTAGCATCGGCACCTATGACCGTGGTTACGTCAGCATTGCTGAGAGAATAAAAGCTTTAAATTCCTTTTTAATAAGCACACAGGATCTAGGCCTACCTGCCTCCCCATGCACCAAGGTGTTGAATTTTCCCGTCCTTAATCCAGAAATTTTTCCGCCGTTACTACTCAGCCACGGCTCCTGGACAAGGACTATATCCACTCCGCCTTTCTCAAGACAGAGCAACAAGTTTGCGGAAGCCGCCTTAGAATGCTCAAGATTGATTTGACGGATTTCTATCAACACCACCCTTCTTCTTCTGCACCCCATCCTTGGCGGCTTCGCCCTCGGAGGCTAGGAGCTCCTCCTCTGCCCTATCAGCCAGACGACTAGCACTGATGACAGATCCCGCTTTTGACGGGACGTCAACAGTGCTTTCGCTGTCCAAATTAGCGGGGTCAGCATCCACAACCATGGGTACTGGCTCCCCTGCGGACGCCTCCACCTCCCGAACAGTCTCTGGGGGAGAGGAACCATCTTCCCTGGAATCGGCGTGGTAGATTTTGAGAACCACACGCTCGAGGTATAGGAGATAACCCCCCTCGTGTCAGAGAGAGGACCGGTGGATTCTGCGTTTAGCAGAATCAGCACTTGCCGACGTGGCCCAACAGCCTCTTCTACTCTGAGGACCCTCCAGTTATGCGTCGAAAGGTTCAGGTCGCAGTAACGCATTAATTTAAGTATTTTCTCAGGCTGAGATGGCCCGGCAGGCAGCCACACCCGAGCCCTCGGTCGAAGGGGGAGATTCCTCCGTTCCACGGCCTCGAGTCTGGCTATCCTCCAGACCTCCCCAACCAAAGAAATTATTTTCTTAAAGATACCGGCCGACCGCTCGTCAGCACAAGTAATCAGTCTAAATCCATGATACCACCCCGAGTATTCGGAACATGGCCGCGTACCTAGGCTCTCCATAACAGCGGTCATATAGGCCGCTGATATGGCGCTGGCGATCACGGCCACTCCTCTCGGGAGATGGCACCATCCTCCCTACTCCTATCCAGGACCTCGAGGGTGATGGAGCCCGCTCATTTAGCGATTTCGCTAAACGAAATTGCGTCCCCACTTCCTCGGACCCTTTTTGTCATTGAGGCATTCCGCTCATCCGACCTTTGCCGCTTCATGGCCCCCAAACCCTGCTGCTCACCCGCATCGTTCGACACCGGTGTGTGGTCGTCGCAAGCTACGACGCTCCTGGCCCACTCCAGCGTCCGGGAATGCTTCTCAGAAATCTGAGCTGCATCCCTTCCGCCGTAGCGCTCCAGGATCTTATCAGCTAGGCGCCGATCACCCAGAGCTTTCCTACGCGGCGTCGATCGCCTTCCTTTCCCGGCAAGCTTCGACCCCAGGGCTCCCGTTGGGAAAGCTCCTCGCGAAAGGGCTTCCTTACTAGTACTGGGCTGGTCCGTCGCATTCGCCGGACCTCTGCCTTTCCCTGTCACAGCCCCATATGGGCCTGCATTGGGTGTCGGTTTCGACACCCCTCCACTACCCGAACTACACGTACCTACGGGGTTTAAAACCAAACCCCTGCGCTGATCCGTCTGATCAGCCCTTTTGACCCGCCGGGAGCTTTCCCGGCTGGCAGCGACCTGCTTCGGAGCACTCTCCGCACCTGTCGCGTCCCTCGCACCATGACGACCTTCGCCATCACTCCTACCCACCTTTTTGTTCGTTTTTGTGTCCATTCTAAGAAGTCCCCCCTCAAGGCCGCTATCCGGAGCCGATTGTGTAGTCGCCCTTCAACGGTCCCGTGGTTATCTATGCTGCGCAGGGAGGCCACGCGAGGATTGACGCATTACCTTATGGATAATGCGTTCAGAGCCAGACCGGACGCAAAGCGGGAAAATCTTCAACCGCACCTACACCACCAACTTAACGGCGACGGAGCCGGAACGTACCTTGAGGCCCGCCACGGTTTTAACGGGACGTGGGCAGGTGCAGCATTAGCTTACCAGCCGTTTCGATAGGGTTTCACCCCGACCTACTAAGGTGGCAGAATACTGCACCTACCAGCCCAAAGTCATCAATTCCTATCCATAGTCAAAATCAAGTCCCTAACAATCCAGTTCGTCACCGTTCAGTATCGATCTTGACCCTTAACAGGGTCCTCCCTCCCCTGATCTCGGCACAATGACTCAGGGGTGCGGGTTTTATCGAGTTGTCCTCTCTAGATCCGCCATTATCAGTAGAAGCAGGGGCACCTCGTGCAGGACGTGACAACCAATCACGTGTGACAATTCGTCACTATGGCCGGTCTAAGACTGATACCAGTCCCTGATCCAGAGCCTGGAACCACGTATGATATCCAAGCCAAGTATCTTAACCCCCATTTACTGTTATAAATCCACTTGGGAAATGAAATACCATTGATATAAAGCTTTTTTTTGCAAAAATATGACCTATTTTATTCGTCCACGACCCTTTTAAAAATCTTTTATATAAAAGTGGGCGTGGACTTAACCGATTTCGTAAATTTCTCTTCAAAGCATTCCTTATAGTAAAGGCAACCTCTCTGCCGAATTATGTTACGATAGGTTTAACGATTTTTCATTTAAGGTTAATATTATTTGTAAAATTGATTTCATCACAAGTGGGCGGTGCCACGCCCTTTTTAAAAAATTTTTCAAATTTTTATCAAGAGTCACAATATCAGTCCATGCGTCAAATTTTAACATTCCGGGTGTATTATTTATTAAATAATCAGGTTTTTTGTGTTTTCCAAAATGTTATATATATAAAAAGTGGACGTGCTTATCATCCGATTTCTCCCATTTTCAGTATCAATCCATTCTAGGTCCAGATAAGCTCGTGTACTAAATTTGGTGAAGACATCTCAATATTTACTTAAGTTATCGTGTTAACGGACAGACGGACGGACGGACATGGCTCAATCAAATTTATTTTCGATACTGATGATTTTTATATATGGAACCTGTAAACCAACCGTTACCAATGAAAGTTAATATCCTCTTTGTGCGCAAAGCACGCTGAGTATAAAAAGACATCAACTGTGCTAAGTTTGGAATATATCCATAGCATTAAGGACATCTTATTCGCAGCAACTAACAGAAAATGTTTGCCTATATTGATACAAAGGTTGAAGGTATATTGGTGCAATGCAACTTTGCTCTTCTTGTTTTGCTTCATTCTACTCCATTCGACTGCCTTCATGTAATGCCTTCCACTCGATTCGCTACATAACTTCCAATTAAGCTTCCAAACTATATTGTAAACAATGGACATGGGTTAATTTAGAAAAAAATAATAAAATATGAAAGGAAGGAAATGGGATAAGTTTACAACAACGTGGCTGAATATGTTTGCAACAGTTCAGCCATCACAGAGGTCCGGGTTCAAATCACACTCCCAGGAGAAAAGGCTTTGACGAGATTGACAAGGTATAAACGAAGCAGCTGTCGCCTTGTCACGTTGTTTAAAGTTTTCCCAAATTATTAAAAGAACTTTGTTTTGTTTTTGAAACTACACATTTGAACTTGGGTTGAAAAGAACATCAAAATTCAAAATTTTTATTTTGCTCTGCCCTGCCGACAGCCAATGATTTAAGGTTTTCCCTATTTATGTAGTAAGTTTTCACAGTTTCTCATCATTCACATTAGTTGTTGTTATCTACGAAATTTTTATACTAAATACTATAACGTTTAAGAGCCTAAAGCTATGTCCGAAATTTTTATACTAACTACTATAACGTTTAAGAGCCTAAAGCTATGTCCAAAGTTTTTGGCCAATGGGTTATCGGGAGGTTCCTTAAAACCCGAAAGCCAAATTTCCAAGTTGGACGTTTTTAAGAATTCTCCCGACCCCTGGATCAGTGAGCAAAGTTTTTTTCCATCATGTTAGTTTGTCATTGGGATGCGTGTTCCATGTTTCAAGAATCTAGCTCCCCGGGAACTTAATCAAAAATGGATTGCAAGGTTCTCCAATTTTGTATGGAAATTGGCGGAAAAACATTAAACAAAGGTAATATAAAGGATCTAAAAATAGTTCAACTCAGAGCAAGAAAGGTTGTCACTAAACAAAATTACGTGAAATATTTTAACCTGGCGTAAGCTAGAGCTGGGCCCGTATCATGTTTTACGATCCGTGATCGAACTCAATTTCTTAAATCGCAATACCTATCACTGAATTGATGATTAGGATTGAGGTAATACGCGAAATATAGGCTACAAGTACTAATCAGATTCATAATGTATTATCATTTTTATAAAAAGCTTGACTATTTATGATTTGAGTGAAATTTTTTTCATCGTTTATGGTATAACAATATAGGGGCACAGCTCAATAAATGAAACTATTAATTCAGGTTACAGTCCAGTCAATATTGCTTATATCTCAAATTTGTTACTTCTTTGAGAACAAGAAAATACTTTTGTAAATTAAAGTAAAAAAGTTTTCTCCGTATATTTCTTGGCACTGGGATCTTCGTTATGGTGGACCAGTACCCCAACTCCATATCACGGCATGAGTCTGTATAAGTCTACGTTGCCTCAGCAAACTTAAGGGAGATTAAAGCGCTATTTACACGGGATCGAACAAAAAAATTTAATGACTCGTAATTCAGGATAGGAATGAGGAAAGTACCTGAAGACCTGGTACTTCTGAAATAGCGAGGAAACGCATCGCTATTGTAATAACATAAACTTTAACAAATGTAGGGGCCTCAGAATTCTACATAGAACATTTGCAATACATATACATATACTTATTAATTTAATAGGCCTTAACCGTTTAAACGGTTATGGCCGTCAAACAAGGCGCTAGTCGCTGCTTCTCTTTGCCAACCGGCGCCAATTGGTCACACCAAAGGAGTTTAAATCGTTTTCCACCTGGTCCTTCCAGCACGGGTGTTTAGGCCGATGATATCAATGTTATCAGCATATGCTAGTAATTGCACGCTTTTATAGAATATTGCTCCAGAGCGGTTAAGTTCTGCAGCTAGTATAATTTTCTCCAGCATCAAGTTAAATAAATCGCACGATAGGGGGTCACCCTGTGTGAAACCTCGTTTAGTTTCCAACGGCTCGGAGAGGTCCTTCCCAATTCTGGTTGAGCTGATGGTGTTGATGAAAGTCATTTTGCAGAGCCGTATAAGTTTTGCGGGGAACCAAATTCAGACATAGCGGCATATAGGCAGCTTCTTTTCGTGCTCTCGAAGGCGGCTTTAAAATCGACGAAGAGGTGATGTGTGTCGATTATTTTTTCGCGGGGTTTTTCCAAGATTTGGCGCATTGTGAAAATCTGGTCGATGGTAGATTCACCAGGTCTGAAGCCGCACTAATAAGGTCCAATCAGCCGATTCACGGTGGGCTTCAATCTTTCGCACAATACACTTGACAGGACCTTATATGCGATATTAAGAAGGTTGATTCCACGATAGTTGGTGAAGTTTTCAGTATCCCCTTTCCTGTGGACTGGGCAAAGAACACTTAGATTCCAATCGCCGGGCATTCACTCGTCCGCCCGTGTTTTGCAAAGAAGCTGTTACATGCGCCTTACCAACTCCTCGCCGCCGTATTTGAATAGCTCCCTAGGCAATCCATCAGCGCACGGGGCCTTGCTGTTTTCCTGTTGTTATAGCTATTCTGACTTCGTCACAATCGGGTGGGGGGACATTTATTCCATCATCATCGATTGCGGGATCGGGTTCGTCATCTCTGCGCGGTGAATCGTTGCCTCCATTTAGGAGTGCAGAGAAGTGTTCCCTCAATAATCTAAGCACTCTCTGGACATCAGCTACAAGGTCGCCGTTTTCGTTTCTACAGGAGTTTGCCCTTGTCTTGAATCCTTCCGTCTGTCGCCGAATTTTTTGGTAACATTTTCAACTCGCCGTAGCGTTCACAAACTCCTCTTGTTCCGCTCGCTTTCAACATATAGAAAATTTTAATCAGCTTCAAAAAATGTAATACAAACATATGTATTTTGAATACATATATGTATATGGGAATAGAGACTGCTGAATCTAATACAAACCAATTACTATAACTTACCTAAAAAGTAGCTTACATACATACATAAATTGTTTTAAAAGTCCTGAAGACCAACAGCTTACCAAACCAAAGCCAATGCCGTTCAATAAGCGTAGGTGGCACAAGCTGTGTTTGATACAAAACTTCGCGGCACAAACAGAATAAAAAGTTCTCAATCACATTTATACAAACTAGTTTAATATACATACAAGGCAAAGTCAAAGTAAACAGTCTGTGCCAATCGTGCTACCAACGACAATCACAACAACAACAAATAAGGAAGGCTAAGTTCGGGTGTAACCGAACATTACATACTCAGCTGAGAGCTTTGGAGACAAAATAGGGGAAAATCACCATGTAGGAAAATGAACCTAAGGTAACCCTGGAATGTGTTTGTATGGCATGGGTATCAAACGGAAGGTATTAAAGAGTATTTTAAAAGGGAGTGCGCCATAGTTATATCGGTATATCGCCAGAGGTGACTCTAGAATGTGTTTGTACGATATGGGTATCAAATGAAAGGTGTTAATGATTATTTAAAAGGGAGTGGTCCTTAGTTCTATAGGTGGACGCCTTTTCAAGATATCGCCATAAAGGTGGACCAGGGGTGACTCTAGAATGTGTTTGTACGATATGGATATCAAATGAAAGGTGGTAATGAGCATATTAAAAGGGAGTGCTCCTTAGTTCTATAGGTGGACGCCTTTTCGAGATATCGCCATAGAGGTGGACCAGGGGTGACTCTAGAATGTGTTTGTAAGATATGGGTATCAAATGACAGGTGTTAATGAGTATTTTAAAAGGGAGGGGCTTTAGTTCTATAGGTGGACGCCTTATCGAGATCCAGGGGTGACTCTAAAATGCGTTTGTACGTTATGGGTATCAGATGAAAGGTGTTAATGATTATTTAAAAGGGAGGGGGCTTGAGTTTTATAAGGGGACGCCTTTTCGAGATCCAGGGGTGATTCTAGAATGCGTTTGTACGTTATGGGTATCAAGTGAAAGGTGTTAATGGTTATTTAAAAGGGATGGGCCTTAGTTCTATAGGTGGACGCGTTTTCGAGATATCGCCATAAAGGTGGACCAGGGGTGACTTTAGAATGTGTTTGTACGATATGGATATCAAATGAAAGAGTTAATGAGTATTTTAAAAAGGAGTGGGCTTTAGTTCTATAGGTGGACGGACGCCTTTTCGAGATATCGCCATAGAGGTGGACCTGGGGTGACTCTAGAATGTGTTTGTACGATATGGGAATCAAATGAAAGGTGTTAATGAGTATTTTAAAAGGGAGGGGGCTTTAGTTCTATAGGTGGACGCCTTATCGAGATCCAGGGGTGACTCTAAAATGCGTTTGTACGTTATGGGTATCAGATGAAAGGTGTTAATGATTATTTAAAAGGGAGGGGGCTTGAGTTTTATAAGGGGACGCCTTTTCGAGATCCAGGGGTGATTCTAGAATGCGTTTGTACGTTATGGGTATCAAATGAAAGGTGTTAATGGTTATTTAAAAGGGATGGGCCTTAGTTCTATAGGTGGACGCCTTTTCGAGATAACGCCATAAAGGTGGACCAGGGGTGACTCTAGAATGTGTTTGTGCGATATGGGTATCAAATGAGAGGTGTTAATGAGTATTTTAAAAGGGAGAAGGTCATAGTTCTATAGGTGGACGCCTTTTCGAGATATCGCCATTAAGGTGGATTAGGGGTGACTCCAGAATGTGTTTGTACGATATGGATATCAAATGAAAGGAGTTAATGAGTATTTTAAAAAGGAGTGGGCCTTAGTTCTATAGATGGACGGACGCCTTTTCGAGATATCGCCATAAAGGTGGACCAGGGGTGACTCTAGAATGTGTTTGTACGATATGGATATCAAATGAAAGGAGTTAATGAGTATTTTAAAAAGGAGTGGGCCTTAGTTCTATAGATGGACGGACGCCTTTTCGAGATATCGCCATAAAGGTGGACCAGGGGTGACTCTAGAATGTGTTTGTACGATATGGGTATCAAATGAAAGGTGTTAATGAGTATTTTAAAAGCAAGTGTGCTTTAGTTCTATAGGTGGACGCCTTTTCGAGATATCGCCATATAGGTGTACCAGGGGTGACTCTGGAATTTGTTTGTACGATATGGGAATCAAATGAAAGGTGCTAATGAGTATTTTAAAAGGGAGTGGGCCTTAGTCTTATAGGTGGATGCCTTTTCGAGATATCGCCAAAAAGGTGGATCAAGCGTGACTAGAATTTGTTTGTGCGATATGGGTATCAAATGAAAGGTGTTAATGAGTATTTTAAAAGGGAGTGGACCTTAGTTCTATAGGTGGACGCCTTTTCGAGATATCGCCATAAAGGTGGACCAGGGGTGACTCTAGAATGTGTTTGTACGATGTGGGTATCAAATGAAAGGTGTTAATGAGTATTTTAAAAGGGAATGAGTAAATTAAAGGTATTAATGGCGGTTTAAAATGGAGTGGCCCTTAGTTGTATATGTGAAAGCGTTTTCGAAATATAAACCAAAATGTGGGCCAGGGTGACCCAGAACATCATCTGCCGGGCACCGCTAATTTATTTATATTTGTAATACCACGCCCAGTATTCCTGCCAAGATTCCAAAGGCTTTTGATTTCGTCCTGCAGAACCTTTTCATTTTCTTCTACTTAATATGGTAGGTGTTACACCCATTTTACAAAGTTTTTTCTGAAGTTATATTTTACGTTAATAAACCAATCCAATTGCCATGTTTCATCCCTTTTTTCATATTTGGTATAGAATTATGGCATTTTTTCATTTTTCGTAATTTTCGATATCGAAAAAGTGGGCGTGCTCATAGTCGAATTTCGGCCATTTTTTATACCAAGATATCGATTTTTGCTCAAGTTATCGTGTCAACAGCCGAGCGGAAGGACAGACGGTATAAAAACTAGGCGTGGCTTCAACCGATTTCGCCCATTTTCACAGTTATCGTCATAGAATCAATGCCCCTACCAAATTTCATAAGGATTGGTAAATTTTTGTTCGACTTAAGGCATTATTATTTACTATTCTAGACAAATTAAATCAAAGAGGGCGGAGCCACGCCCATTTTGAAATGTTTTTTTTTGTATTTTGCTGCACCATATCATTACTGGAGTCGAATGTTGACATAATTTACTTATATACTGTAAAGATTTTAAATTTTTTGTTAAAATTTGAGTTTAAACAATTTTTTTAAAAGGGTGCGAGTTCGTCATCTGATTTTCCTAATTTCTAGTTAGCACACATATAGTAATAGGACCAACGTTCCTGCCAAATTTCATCAAGATATCTTGAACGACTGCCAATTACAGCGTGCAAAACTTTTAATTTACCTTCTTTTAAATGTGGGCGGTGCCACGCTCATTGTCCAAAATTTTACTAATTTTCTATTTTCTGCCATAAAGTCAACCTAAGTACCAAGTTTCATCACTTTATCCGTCTTTGGTAATGAATTATCGCATTTTTTTCGGTTTTTCGAAATTTTCCATATCGAAAAAGTGGGCGTGGTTGTAGTCCGATTTCGTTCATTTTAAATAGCGATCTGGGATGTGTGCCCAGGAACCTACATACCAAATTTCATCAAGATACCTCAAAATTTACTCAAGTTATCGTGTTAACGGACAGACGGACATGGCTAAATGAATTTCTTTTTTGGCCCAGATCATTTTGATTAGTTTATCTCTCTCGATTAGTTTATGCCGTTACGGATTACGGTTATGCGAACAAAACTAATATACTCTGTGAACTCTGCTCAGCTGAGTATAAAAATATCAAAATGCCAACAGGCACGTCACGACGCACCAAATACAAACATGAAGTTTGCACTTAAACCCCCATGGTTGCTGCTACCGCATACTCCAACAGCATCACAGAGAGCGCACAGCTGTTAAAGTGCCACAAACAACGGCAACGTATAGCAGTGGCACAAACACAAATTCAGAGTCAGCATCAGCCGGCAAATGATGGAAAACGCCATTAGGTGAGATTTGGCCACACAAACAACAATTGTGCAACAATAAATGGGAAGCAAAGGCATGCTCAATTGTGTTTGGATGTACGTACATGCATATGTATATCGAGCTATTGGACACACAAAGTGTATATTCTTGCATTTAATAACATTGAAAATTAAATCATGCTGCCAGATTTGAATAATATTATTTTGTCATTTATACGCTGTAACCTGCGCCATAAAGATGGCAGAACAATTTTTAATTATTGTAATTTTTCGGATGAGCGAAAGTTGTTTATACCTTTATTTTTAATAAATTCACTTTCAGGTCCTACAAAAATTGTTGTCGCAGCATTTATGATACGTTCATTAACTGGTTGTTTGACGTAAAGAAATCCACCAAGAAAACCAACTCAAGTAAAAGGGCAAAACTAGAGATGGGAAAGGGATAAATACCCAAATGGTAAATACCTGGTAAATTTGTTATATATGGTAAAAATGGGTAAATACCCAAATATTTACCCAAAAGAAAGGTAAAAATAATCTTTTGGAAAATATGGGAAACAAACACACTAATTCAATCCAAAATCTACCCCATTTGCCCTACATTGGTGGGTAGTTATCCATTACGCTATGGGTTGAATTAGTTTTAATCTGTAATCCAGAAATTTTCAAAAATATTTAGCCAATAATGGAATCCGTTGCGAAAATTTTAGTTTACCCAGTAAGCATTTTAAGTCAAAAAAGGGTCGGAAAAATATCTAAATTGGAGCGTTTACAGTCGGTATGTGCTCATTTGGGAGGCCGAAATCAATATGTTTCCCTTCTTGCAATGGTCGTCCTATATGAGCCTATTAACGTATATCATTTGAGCCTAAATAAGAGTCCGACATAAGTCTTAAAAGGCGTTTAAACAGCACATATTATACTCTACGGGAACTCTCCGCCGCCATTTTTAACTCTAATAAACTCTGCTTATCTGACACCTATATGGCCTATTTATTATGCATTGTCAGCGCTTATTGGTGTCATATATATTTCGACACACCTGGACAGAGCGTGGCAGCTTTGCGGTCACATTAAAAATGTCGAGAAGCGTCCATCAGCGGAAAAACGTCGATGCTAATACAAAAAAATAAGAGCAAGGGTAACAATCATGTACAAATGTAATTAATTTTGTATTAAAATGAAAAATTGTCGTAACAAAGTTTCAAAATTTGTTCCAAACTCGCTGTGGCGAACATAAATTGTTGATAAATGATAATTCTTTCATGCTAGGTTATGAGCTTTTAGGCCGTTAAATAAAAGGCAAAAATTAAATTTTTGTACCCTCCTACGCGATTCGTCGCTCCGTGAGCATGTTTGAGGGGTAGCTTTCTTTGCGTAAATATGTGTACTAGGCTGGATCGATTTATTAACCGATATCGCGCCATCGATTTTTCGATAGGATTTGGGCTCAGGAAAAAAAGTTCCACTACGCATACCCAAAAAAATAATATTCGAGCCTGCGAAAAAAAAAAATGGCGAAAGGGTAAATTTTGCAAAAACAAAAAAAAATATTTTTGGGTTTTGGGAGTGTTTTGGTCGAAAAATTTACCCTTTCGCCATTTTTTTTTTCGCAAGCTCGAAAATTGTTTTTTTGTGTATGCGTAGTGCAACTTTGTTTTCCTGAGCCCAAATACTATCGAAAAATCGATGGCGCGATAACGGTTAGCTTTCGTCCATACAAATCGACCCAGGTTACTGTGTACCCTATAAAAATTCTCTTACAGTTGTGGAGTTCAATATGATTACGAAAAATATCAGCTACCAAAATGCTATCACCTTAGACCCTTTAAGGACTCCAATTTGATGAAATTATGAACAAACGAAAAATATTAAAATCAGTAAACTAGGCAGCTCCGAATAAAAACTCAGAAATTTGTCTGCGACAATTTATACTAAATAAATAATCAATTCAACTAATACTTATTTCGTTTCTATCTTATCGTCATGTGATTTTTATCACAACAATTTTCTCCCCAATATTTTCCGCTTCGGATATATGTCAAAAATTCTTCCTAAAAGCCCTGAAGTATTGTCATTAAAAGACTCAAAATTAGCAGTATATGACGACAATATGACGCATTCGCTTCAGGCTCCTAAATGAGGTCATAACGAGTGCAAACGATCCAAAGTTTGGACTCCTTGTGAAAAAGAATCTGCGACTATCAAGACTTTTCGAAAATGAAATTTTGTTTCAAAACCATGGTTGGCTACAGGCTTTTTATACATTCTATATTAAACTCTTTGGTTTTGGTTTTAGATATTTTATTCGGTTGAGTCTACTCATGATGCAGTAAACCAGACAGACACCTGCGGTATGTATTTCTTTTTGTTGGAGGGTTCTTTTCCTGAATGGCTGGATCTTCAGAGTATCACACTGTCCACAACAAAGTACTATGAAAACAAACTGCTGACGTCAGTGAGTTGATTGACGATCTGCAACAATATCATGAGATTCCGGATGAGTTTCTGGGAGGCCTGTAATACAAAAACTCGAGATTGGCGTTATGCGGCCCCAAGACCCCACATTTGTCTATGTAAACAAGCATTGAGGTAGGCTAATTGAACAGAAATAGGTGGATGCTGTACAAATATAAAGCGGCGTTGGTTTTGCTTCAACAAATCTGAGCGTATAGATTTATCTGATGAAAAAAAAATTGGCTTATTAGAACCTTATATTAACCCTGGAAACGTTAAGGCAAACATGAAAACTCCCAGCCGTATGATCAAACCCGACAGACATTGTTCGGACTCTCTCTATCTATCCTCCTCCCTCTCCTCTGTCAAACCCTCTTCCTCTATTATTTCCCCTACAGTCTGCATTTTCTAGTTTACCTTAATCGGTTCATTCAATTTCCATATCCCTTACCTTAACTCTCATTCTCTTTATTCCTATTGTTCTCTTTGCTTTTTCGACTTCCCTCCGACTTCCTCGACTTTTAATTCGTATTTCCTCGTTTGTTTCTTCTCTTTTCTTGCATGTTCCGGTTTCCAGTATAAAGATATTTCCAATTTGGCATTTTTCCGCACATTACATTACTAAGGTTGTAAAAATTTGCTTCCACTTTTAAGTTCCTGACTACTGACTACCACTGACTTCACCAGTCTGGTTTTGTTCCGTCATGCATCTACCTCAAAGTTAGCCTCAAACTTTTAACCTTATACCAGTGCAACCTTAGTTAAGTGTGCGAACACGGGGTGAGCTATGTCAAGTGGCTCACTCGCTTACTTGTTAGTATTAGCCGAGTGGAAGGGCTGCTTTCATGGCGCTGTTCACCCACCGCTTCTTTTAGGTTATCTCGCCCGTGCCTAACTTAAGTGAAGGGGCCGTGTCGCTTTATGGTCATCCGACCCCTTTCCCCCAGCCTTAATGGTGAACTTCCCCTCAGCCCACGGAGAACCGGCTGTTACAACTCCACCTTCCATCCTGCCACTGTGCAGTCATGGATAAGGTGGTGTCCAGCAGAAACCGGGGACTCCTCGCAGCCTCGTTTCGCGTAACGACCCGGCATCCGTCCCGTGAGAAGCCATCACCGCTGAAAGTATCCTTGCAGGCCAAGCTCCATAAACAAGGTAAAGACCTCGCGTCTGCCCTTGTAGAAGGCGCCACTACCTGAAAATAATAAATCCGTATCCCTACAACCCCATTAACGCCGTTTCCTGGCTACGCCACTGGTACACGATCCATTGCCGTTGCCTTACGCTCGCTGTTGGGCGCCCAACCGCTCAGACGTTGCCGTCATAACACCATTCCTTGTTAAGACATCTCCGTACTGCTGTTGCTGTGGTACGGAAAGCTGCTCCCCTATAGATATGTACGCGTGTGTCCATTCGTCCTTAGTTCATAAATATTGTGTTTCTACTAAGCGGGGGCTTATAGGACCACTTCTTGCCCCTGGATTAACTGAATGTTTTCGACAAAACCCACCTCATAAAAAAGTGTTTAAGATTAGAAACAACTCTTTCTTGGCGGGCTCGCCCCTCGACAGTGCTTTGGCAATCACTCTAATATTATCACTATTTATTAAGTGCAGTATTTCTTCCATGATAAGCTTTCAGCGAAAATGCTTCTGCCTTTCAGCTGCCGTTCGGAAACGGTCCGCCAATTTGTAGGAAAAATTACGTAGTATCACGACCCAAATCTCCTCGAAGGTAAATCGTGCCGAGTATATATATGTATTTACGGCAATCTTATACTGTGGCTTACGCCTTTTTATTTTGCCTTTTGTATTTTCTGATTCTGGTCGTAATAAAGTTATCGGAACTCTGACATTTCTCTATTCTCTGCTCTGTTTCTCTGTTCTATCAAATCACAAATCACACCACGGAACTTAATTCGGAAAATTGAGCATAACAGGTATGTGCTCGATAAGCAAGGAAACGATTTGATAGCTTTTCACAAATAGTTTCTTAGTAGTATCACAATGTGCAATAAAGCAGTCAAACTTAACGTATGCTATATTCTCGTTATTCTCTATATTTCATTATACTAAAGGCGAATGACATCTTCCAAGGCAAGTTTTTAGTTAGGAGCGTTTTGGAAGATGACTCGCTCTCAAAACGCTGCTCTATTTGAGTAAAAAAAGTAAATATAATTTAAATGTTTTCGAAAAGATATTCAGTATGGCAACCTTCTGCCAGTCGTAAATTGGCCAGTCAAGCTGTGACCAAATTATAGGAAAACATAACCCAGTGTTGAAGCAACATTTGCTGCTGATGCGGCAAATAAAGGAGACGATGTAGCAGATGAATTGAAATCACGGCAATGCCCATTCCCATTGCCACTTCCAAGACCAATAAAAGCAATATTATTTTTTCGTCAGTGTTTCATTTGCTGTTGTAGTTGTTCTTTTCTATTCGTGCAAGGTCTGCTGAATTGCATGAAATTGCGTGGGAAATTTTGGCGGGCAAATTGTGATAAGCTGACGCCCTATAGATACCGACAAGGACACCCCACCAATAGCACTTGCAAAAGTTAAATTATGCGACAGCAGAAAAACGAAAAGAACGCATATGTGCATACAAACAAACATACAAATATTTGCTAGAGTGGGAAGCATTGGCACATGTGCCACAAACTTTGGTTACTGTGCGAAATTTTACAGAATTATTTTTGGTAATAATATGTGTATACACCTACTAGAGGTTTACGCCAACGATAAACGACGCCGTTGCCGAGAATTGTGTATTTTCCATACGCCGGCGCGAATTATATAAATAGCGGGGTAACGGTAGCTTTTGGCCAGATTCTATTTTTTTACTTACTCTATAGTATAGTAAACTTTAGAGTTGCCATCGAAGAATGGTCCCACGTGGTCAAAAGGATTATGAATGGAAATATCACTGGTTTTATGAATGTGCGAAATATAACTAATTTTAACGGGTTAAAAGGTGTTTTCGAAAAATCAGAGATGTTACGTATTTCTTAAACAAAGATTATGCTTAACTTAGTCCACTACATGAAATGTTAAATTTTGCTATCAAAAATAAACTTAAAGAATTAAATTGGACAGAAAAAACTACTTCAGCTTTTGAAAATGTTAAGAAACTTTTTACACAAAAAACACTACTCACTCACTTTGATAAAAATGGTCAACTATCACTTGCAGTAGATGCATCAAATGTTGCAATTGGAGCAGTTCTACAACAAATAACTAATAACTCTTTAGAACCACTTGCATATTTTTCAAGAAAATTAACTCAAACTGAAATTAATTACTCTACTTTTGATAGAGAACTTCTAGCAATATACAACTCTATTAAACACTTTAGACATTTTCTTGAAGGAAGAACATTTACTATATACACTGATCATAAACCTTTAACACATGTTTTAAATTCAAAAACAGATAGATCACCTCGTCAAACCCGTCATCTTGAATACATTGCACAATTCACCAATGACATTCAATACATTTCTGGCAAAAATAATACAGTAGCTGATACTCTCTCACGGATTCCAGATATTAATACAATTTTAACAAAAGATATTAATTTTCAAACATTATATGATGAACAACGAAAAGATGAAATTCTTAAAAAATTAATTTCAGATCTTAGTTCCAAAAATAATTTAAAAGAAATTAATATTCCTCTTCTAAATCTCAATATTTGGTGTGACATTACTCAAAAACCTTTAAGACCATATGTTCCTAATTCAATGAGAAAAATTATATTTGACAAAATTCATTGTTTATCTCACCCAAGTGTTCGAACAACTAGACGTCTCATTCAATCTAAATATTTTTGGCCAGAAATGCGTAAGGAAATTAATAATTGGGCAACTAGTTGTATTAGTTGTCAAAAATGTAAAATTTCTAAATATACGAAAAGTCCTATTCAAAAAATTGATATTCCTTCAGGACGATTTGAACATATACATATGGATCTAGTTGGTCCACTACCTATATCCCAAGAAAATCGGTATATATTGACTATTCTCGATAGACATACACGTTGGCCAGAAGCATATCCATTAAAAGATATTTCAGCAAAAACAGTATCTACTACATTTGTTCAAAATTATGTTCCTCGTTTCGGTATTCCACTCGAAATTACGTAGATCAAGGTTCACAATTTACATCTAAATTATTCACTGAATTAACTGTTTTATTAGGAGCTCATAAAATTCACACTTCTCCATATCACCCACAGTCAAATGGAATGATTGAAAGATTTCATAGAACTTTAAAAACGGCAATTACTGCTTCGGACGACTCCACACATTGGAGGAGCTCATAAAATTCACACTTCTCCATATCACCCACAGTCAAATGGAATGATTGAAAGATTTCATAGAACTTTAAAAACGGCAATTACTGCTTCGGACGACTCCACACATTGGTCAGAGATTTTACCTTGGATACTTTTAGGCTTACGAACTTCTACTAAAGAAGATTTGAAATGCTCTTCCGCTGAACTTGTATATGGACAAACAATTAGAATTCCTGGCGAATTAGTTGTTTCTAATTATAATAATGAAATTGATAATACAAATGAAACTTTTACTAAACTTAGAAAACATTTCTCAATTGTACGATCAAAAATAACTCATCATATCAAAGGAAATGATTTTATTCCAAAAAATTTAGATACTTGTGAATACGTCTTTCTTAAAGTTATTCATAAGTCTAATTTACAACCACCTTACGAGGGACCATTTAAAGCTATTTCCAGACAAAATAAAACATTCAAAATTCAACATGGTAATACTATTAAAACTGTTTCCATAGATTTACGCACATATAATTATGACTAATACACGAAACAAAAATACACTACACTCCACAAAAAAAATTTCATTTAACATTAATTAATATTTAATTTTATTGATCGTTTCAATGGAGGGGGAGTAAATGTGTGGTCTATACTAAGTTCTTTATTTTATTTATATTAATACTTTTACTTGTTTCTTACTTGTGATTTTTAAATTTTTTTAAAATAATTAAGTTACCTTTTTTTAAATGAAAATTTTGGAAGTTATCAAAATAAGAAAATTATGTTAGAATATAAAATTTTGTTAAACGAATTAATATTTCAAAATAATTCAATAAAAATTTATAGAATAAATAGTTTATTATAATTATTCTATAGACGCGCCAAATTTCTATTGTAGTCATATATAAGACCAACTGAACCTTAATAAGGTTAAGCTACGCCTCACATTTTTAGAAATTTCACGCGCCCAATGCTTTTATTTAATTGTCTGATCAACGCACTAGATTGATAAGGAGTGTGATGACTAGTACCTAAGACCTGCCTAATTATTTTCTAGCTTTTCGTATTATTATTATTTCATGTAAGTATTGTTTTCAATAAAACCGTTTAACTTAAAAATTTTTTTTTTATTATTTTTTTATTTAGCACACATATAGTAATAGGAGTAAAGCGTCTACCAAATTTCATCATGATATCTTTAACGACTGCCAAATTACAGCTTGCAAAACTTTTAAATTACCTTCTTTTAAAAGTGGGCGGTGCCACGCCCATTTTCCAAAAATTTTCTATTTTTCAATTTTGCGTCATAAGGTTAACGCACCTACCAAGTTTCATCGCTTTATGCGTCTTTGGTAATGAATTATCGCACTTTTTCCGTTTTTCGAAATTTTCGATATCGAAAAAGTGGGCGTGGTTGTAGTCCGATTTCGTTCATTTTAAATATCGATCTGAAAGGAGCGTCCAGCAACCTACCTACCAAATTTCATCAAGATACCTCAAAATTTACTCAAGTTATCGTGTTTACAGACGGACGGTCACACGGACGGACGGACAGACGGACGGACATGGCTAAATGAATTTCTTTTTTCACCCAGATCATTTTGATATATAGAAGTCTATATCTATCTCGATTAGTTTATGCCGTTACGGATTACCGTTATGCGAACAAAGTTAATATACTCTGTGAGCTCTGCTCAGCTGAATATAAAAATGAGTAAGAATGTGTGCTGTTCCAAATTTTTTTTTCAAAAATTGTTGAGCCATATCAACGAATGTTTCATACAAACATGAACAGCATTACTTCGTTGCCAGCCAGAAACACAAATGTGCCACATTCATTTTTCCGGCTCAACTTCGTGTGATTGAATTATACATTCGTGAAAATGACATTACAAATTATTTGGGTTTCTATGTACGTAGGCTCTGGGTTTAAATAGGGCCTAGAGAATCTAAAGGGTAATATAACGAGGCCTCTAACACAATATTGGAAGAAAAATTGCACATTCATGCTTCTGGCTAGCGGGCGACGATATGTATCATACATATGTACACACATAAAAATTTTTTTAGTAGGTCATGAAAAAACCTTAAAAATCAAAGTCGAAAAAAGTCTAAAAAATTAAATTTCGGAGGCTCGAAAATTATTTTTTTGGGTAGGTATGCGTAGTGGAATTTTTTTCCTGAGCCCAAATCCTATCGAAAAATCGATGGCGCGATATCGGTTAATAAATCGACCCAGTCTAACCTACATACATACATAGATATGTACATACATACTTATGTATGTCGCTAGTGGAGTAATGCACAATTATTCAAAATCAATCAATTGATCCATTTGATCGGAATGTTAACAAAGGGTTAGTTATCAACATCCTAAAAATATTATTCAGCTTATACTTTATTTCATTGCCCAACAAAAACTGGACTAAGCTGTTTTTAGCTTGTTTGTAAAATTTTAGAAAAAAGCTAGCGTTAAGGTAAGCAGAAATCGAGGCGTAGTAACTTTATTAAAGCAACATCAGCCTAATATTGTTTTCGTTCCGGGTGTTTGCCATTCGATCGATTGGGTGTTTTATGCGCTGCGGTACTATTATCGAGCGAAATTGAATATTGAATCCACAGTTGGATTTTGGGGACAGGTTCGAAAACGCGTTTGGGAACAATTCATTTCCCAGTCTTTCCAGGTTTGTTTTTGAATTTTTAGTTTTGCCACAGGTGGGGCGAGTTAAGTACTATAAATAACATGATACGAAGCAGCGAAATAAAATTCAATTTATTTATGTATTTTTTAAAGACGGAATAAGTGCTGCCATGACTTTTTTATATCAAACGCTCCAATTGAACTAATGAACAATTCAAATATTTATTCTCAGTCATGAAGAACAATGTGATATTGGCGGCCGCCGTGGTGTGGTGGTGGCATGCTTCGCCTACCACACCGAAGGTCCAGGGTTCTTCTTCCGGGCAAAGTGACATCCAAAATTTAGAAATAAGTTTTTTCAAATACAAACAAGTTTTTCTAATCGGGGTCGCTCCTCGACAGTCCCGCGTGTATTTACGCCCTGAAAATATTTCAGTGAAAAAACATCTGTTTTGCAGAGGCGTTCGGAGCCGTTATATAACATGTAGGCCGTTCCGCCAATTTATAGGGAAAATTTACTTATAAATATGAGCAGGTATGGGTTCTTCATGCGGCATTCTCTTGCATTCAAACCTGCATAAAAGGGAGCATAAGCGCGTACTGAATATGTAAAAGAGATGAGTCTAACAAGCAATTGCGAAACTCATGTTGAGCAATGGGAGTGAAAAAGTTTGAATCACTTATATTAACTCAACTAACTGTTGGCAAGTTAAAGTCACCAACAGCAACAAGCCGATCGTTATCTCCCAACTGCGAATGCAAATCGCAGATGGCCGAGCTATGACTAGCATAAACATCCATATCCGAACGAGGTGGTATATATGAACAGCAAACAATTACGCTATAGCTACCGAATGAAAGCCTAACTGCTATGAATTCGATATGAGAGACATTGTCCAGCGAAATCAACTCAGATGATAGGTTAGATTCAACAGCAATAAGGACAGCTCTCGCTCTAGAGATGCGATCACGCCGATAAACAGCATATTTATTTGAAAAAACGTCAGGATTGTAATTACCAGGCTTTAGTCAGGTCTCCGTAAAGGCTACAACTTGTGCAGAAAAGTTGAAAGAATTAAGGAAGAATGGAACAAGTTTTGATCGTAAACCACGAACATTTTGGTAATTAATGAGAAAACGGGACAGATCAGCAATTACCTTTGTGTTGTTATTACTGTGTTCGTCATACCGTTTTTTGGCTGTAATAAAGCAGGTTCGGCCTTCGCCTTTCTTGTGAACAAGTGAACCACAGTATGCTTAGGCAAAAAAGAGGAATCAAGTACCTTATCGATATATTCATCTGAAAGAGATACTTTAAATGAGGAGATGTCTCTCTCATATTTAAAGTTAAATTTATACACATTGATGTTACTACTGGGTGCAGCACCAAGCTTAGAGCAAACGTAATGAGCAATATCATTTTCGGTAAGCGAGGAGTGTAATCGGGACACAAATACAGCCCTACGATGTGGCACGGCAGTCACCTGCAAAGGAGTAGCGGATAGCGCACCAGAGAGCTGGGAAGGAGCGGCTGTTATAGGACAGTTGACAGAAAACGCATTGCTTGACCTAGCGTTCGTTATCGAGCCCGTCAATGAAGTACTATTTTTTTCAGGTACACATGTATCGCTAGCAACAACCCCAGTATCGGTAACTGTTATTGTTGGAGCTAAAGATACCGGTGGAGGTGTAGGATGAATTGGGGAGTCCAGCGAAATCAACATTGGTGACGTAGAACAAACAGCCGCAAAGGTACCACTATTAGTTGGTGCATCATTTAATTTGCCAGAGATCGTCTCGCTAGAAATCTCGACAGAGCTTTGTGGAGATTCCTGAGCTGCATTCTTCATAACGTCTTTGGCAAGCCTGTTCGTATCAGTCAACGCGGTTGAAGGGACATTCGTAGGAGGACAGCTGTGCCCCTGACTCGAAGACAATTTTGAATTATTGTTGGGCATACGTTACGGGGATTCGTTTTGGGGATTCAGATATCACTTTCAATTTTTTAAAGTCAGCTTCCATCGTTTTGAATCTTTCATTAAGGTCACGAAAGCCAATAAAAATGTTTTTGAACTCTTTCTGAGTTTGCCTCATAAAAGGTCGCATGTCATTTTCTACGGAACGACAATCATGACATGTCCAGTTCAGTCCAATTTTGCTGGATATTAGGTCAACAACCCGACCACCTATGTGAGAGAAACCGGCACAGATAACATGAGCCATATTATCACAGAGCCAACAACAAACATAAGTATCACAACGGGAAATTTTCTTTTGATTGGTGCACTTCTTGACACAGCAATCCTACATAATTTCAAAGTTAAACAAACCCAAAAGAAAAATAGGCAACAGAAACTACAAGTATAGGATAAATTGAACAGCTGTTCAAAAAATATGGGAGAGAGTTATTTTGGAGCACTGGATGCAAATCGCAAGACAGCGTCAGAAACGATATAATATAGAGACATTGCATAGACGAAAAATCGTGTGAGGCAAGCTTCACAAAATTCTAGTAGGTAACATTCACCACTTACCACAGCAGAATTTGTTAAACTGCCACTGTCTGTATTTGTTATTTAATAATTATTTGTACACTTTTTATTCAGCTAATGTGTTCAGAATTTTAACTTTTACTCACTTAAACTCCAATCAGTGTATTTCTGTGCTTAAATTATGTTAAAAATTGTGTTAAAGTTTTTGGTGTGGTGAAAGTGACCTACTAGAATTTTGTTACGCTCCGCTTCTTTCCACCGAAGTTCGCGCATGCAATATCTTTATATTCAAAAATTTTTGACAGCGTATATCTAGCAGCGAACACAACAGAAAGCAAAAAGGGCACACAATGACTTGCTAATAGCAGCTACCAACAAAAAGGTATACAGGTTGTCACAAATTTTTGTGAAAATCTATGATCTATGAACACACATTTAAATTGCACAAAAAGCTACTATGTATATTGCACTGTGTAAAGATTTAATATGAAATTAAATTTATAAACTGTTTTCTATTATATGTATATTAATGAATATTTATAAAAGATAAAACTTGTTTACAAAGTAAAAAGAATAACAATTCGGAGAGCGATCAAAAACATGTCCGCGCACGGCAAGGTTACCAGATCATCTCTACGCCGATACTGAGCAGTGACTTGTATGCGCATAACCAAATTAATCATTATGTCTACACATATGTCCATACAAGCAGCGGAGAGCAACACACAAACACATGCATATATCTGAGATACTCCCAAAAGTAGGCAATATTTTGTGCAAATATCACTCACACATACACGCGCATATGAGAAGCTATACACGTGCATCTGTAGTTATAATTTTTTTTTTTTTTTTTTTTTAACTAAGTAAATTCTGGAAACGCTTAGAAGTATGGAACGAGGAAATCGAAGAGTATAAAAGAGCGCAATCTGAGCAATCAGCGATGAGTTTGATTTAAGCGCGCTATCTGTCGGGAAGTAGTAGTATTGTGAAGTACTTGAATAAAGACCATTTTGCATTATTGAATAGTGGAGTTATTTATTCAACAGTTTAGTGATTCGAACGTTAGTAGAAGATTTGGAATAAGCGAAATTTCAGTAAATTAGTTACAATTGGTGTCAGAGGTGGGATTGTTGAATAAATTCCGAAGATTGCGAATACAACTTGGACATGGCAAAGTTGAGTGAATTGAGGATTCAGCAACTGAAGTAGGAGTGGGAGAGCCATGGATTGAATACAACCGGCAATAAGATCGAACTTCAAGCACGGCTACAGGAGGTATTGGAGTTGGAAGGAATTAACGTGGACGAGTATGTCTTTTATCCTGATGTAGAAGAATCAACAACAAAAATTTAAGAGAAAAACGAAACATCGCAGACAGTTACCAGCACAGACTTGAACATGATATTGGCTGCAATATCTGCACAAACATCGACAGTAACATCAATGTCGTCGCAAATATCATCTCAACTGGAAGAACAGAAGACATATATGGCATCACAACTGGAAATACAGGAGGCACGCATTTCAGAAATGTCATCGCAAATATCATCCAAGATGGAATCACAGGACACACGTATTTCAGAAATGTCGTCAGAAATAACATCTAAAATAGAAGTACAAGAGGGACGTATATCAGAAATGTGGGCACAAATTTCAGCACAGGTATCATCGCAGATCTCTGCATAACTGGAAGCGAAGATAAAGTTGCTGCACTGTTCGTGGCTTTAAAAGGACCAGCTCCTGAGATCTTACAGACCATCCCAGAGTAAGAACGTAACAGTTATGAAGTATTGATGGCTGCTATAGAGAGACGATACGGAACCGAGCATAGGAGACAGATATACCAAATGAAGTTACTGAACCGCTTCCAGAGGCTTGGTGAAACATTTCCAGAGTTTGCGTCGTATGTTGAAAGGCTGGCACATTTAGCGAATGCGGACGCACCCGTGGAATACACTGAAAGGGTAAAAATTCAGAGCTTTATAAGTGGCATACCGGACGTCGAAACAAAGCGAGCTACGTACGCAAACGCAAAGCCAACATTCGCAGAAACGGTATCACATGCTCTGATTCAGGAAACAGCGTAGCTTCTGTGTTAGCCAGCGTGGAAGTAGAAAGGCCAGAGTGGGTAGACGCAATTGTAGAAGCTTTAAAAGGAACGAAACAGAAGAACAATGGTGCAATCAAATGTTTCAAGTACGGTCACCCAGGTCACATTGCTCGTCATTGCAGCACCGGTCCTGGTAGTTCCAACTTGGGTCGCCTTAAACGCAAAGCTGGAAGAGATAAGCAAGAGCGAGTCAGATGTAAAGGTCGAAAAACTTGCCCCAGCTATTGAATGTCCCGTTATATCTGTGTCGCAAATTGGAAGGAAATCAAGCAGTCTTACCGTCAGAGGGAATATCGATGGCAAAGAACGTGTACTGACTTTAGATACGGGCGCATCTCATTCCTTGATTCGATCTGGTTTGGTTAACAGGAGAGTAAAGTCATTACCTGGAGCAAGGTTGCGGACGTTCGCTGGCGAGTATAACCAAGTCCTGGGAGAAGTGATCTGTGAAGTCTTAATTGGGAAGGTCATGGTTCTACACAAATTCGTTGTGGCGGAGATCGTTGATGAAGTCATATTGGGAGTGGGCTTCTTAGTTGACCATGACATCAGGATCGATATTTGGACAAATATTATGCGCTATAAAAACAAGGATGTGCCACTTAACTTTAGTTTGGAGAAAGGGTTCAGCAGTAAGCGAGTGCTGGTGGAGGAGATTCGACAGAGACCACAAAAGTCAAGGAATGTAGATCGGGCAAAGGTTGATGGAACGAGTGGGCCAAAAAAAAAAACAAAACCGAATTAACCTGGGGGAGAAACACTGGCATTGAAAAACCCTAATGGACGCATTAAAACCAACGAAAGAATTTTCCAGAAAGAATGCAAGGGTCGTTTCAAGCCAGGGCGCACTACTGTTGGGGAACGTCGGAACGATACTGATTATGTGAAACCAATCCATCAAGAGCAAGCTCTACAAAGTAGTTCATTGGTCAAATAACAGAGTGCGAGGGAACGATCCAGGATAATGAGTAGTAAGATGAAGCTCAGGTACGATGAGCACAATAATTAGTAAGGTTTCTTGGAGGGAGATTTGGTACTGTTATACAACCCTCAGCGGCGGAAAGGTATTCCATCCAAATGTCGGAGCAGTTAGGAAGGCCCGTACAAAGTTGTGAAATCGATGATACCATCTACCGCATACAAACCATTGGGAAACCACGAAATAGGAGAGTGGTACATTTGGAGATGATAGCGGCGTTTAGATCAGGAAATTTCTCTGATCGGGGCGATCAGACTTAGGTGGAGGGCAGTGTGATGAATACTAGCAACACTAAGGAGTACTACCAATTTCTCTAAGCCGATACTGAGCAGTGACTTGTATGCACATAACCAAATTAATCATTATGTCTACACATATGTCCATACAAGCAGCGGAGAGCAACGCACAAACATATTCATATTTCTGAGATAGTCCCAAAAGTAGGCAATAATTTGTGCAAGTATCACTCACATATACACGCGCATATGAGAAGCTATACACGTGCATCTGTAGTTATAATTTTATAGCTAGTAACTAAGTAAATTCTGGAAACGCTTAGAAGTATGGGACGAGAAAATCTAAGCGTATAAAAGAGTGTAATCTGAGCAATCAGCGATGAGTTTGATTTAAGCACGCTATCTGTCGAAAAGTAGTAGTATTGTGAAGTACTTGAATAAAGGCCATTTTGCATTATTGAATAGCGGAGTTATTTATTCAACAGTTTAGCGATTCGAACGTTAACAGAAGGTTGCAAATAAGAGGAATTGCACTAAATTCGTTACAATATGTATACTACCCGTATGGATACAAGAAGGGTCTGTCGGACACTTTCCATAGAGGTACAAAGAGGGTGTGTCGAACAGTATCGAAAGGAGTACAAAGAGGAAGTGTCGAACATTGCAAAAAGGATCTGTCCGACAGTACCCGTAGGAGTATAAAGAGGACCAGTCTAACACTACCCGTTCAGGAATAAACAGGTACAATTGGTCTCTCCATAGGACATGCTCAAACAAAAGGGACCACTCCAACCCATATGAAGAGATCAGAACTGGCTACAGGCGCATACTTCTTTGCGACTCATCCTAGATTCATACGTTTGAATGGACTAGTCGCATTTTTTCTAGGACAATAACAAAAGCAATTGTATAAAGCAATATGAGCATTTCTCGCTAATCAAATACCGTCAATAACAAAAACTAAAATAACAAAGTTTTTTCTTTTTTCTTCTACATGTTTCGGTGCTATTTTGCGCTTTCCTCAGGAAGTCTGTTTATTGGACAAAAAACATAAAATAATTTATAAACATAAGATCGACAAAGTATATAGCATTTTCTACTAAACACTTACATTAATTGCATTTTACAATTTTTTTTACTTAAAACATATTAATTTATTGAACTATTTATTTTTTTGTTTTCCTTGATCGCCGAGGCGTAAACACAACTGATATTGTCCACATCGTCCTTAAAATTGGCAGCTTTTTTTATTCTTTGCTGTATTCGAAGGCCTTCCAGTGTCAGTCTTGTTTTTTCTCTTTCTTCTACATCTAAAATTTTTACATTTTCAATATCAGCTGAGTGTTGTTTATTTGTTAAGTGTTGAGAAAGCGCAATTGAGTTCTTTCCATTTTTGGCATCTGCTCTGTGCTCGGTGATTCTGACACCCAAAGCTCCCTTTGTTGTGCCAATGTATATTTTGTTGCACTTTTCTTCAACATTCCCATTGCATTTTATTTCGTATATGACGTTGTGTTGTTCCTTCTCTACTTTGTCTTTTGTTCTTGTAAATATTTTATTAAGTGTTGAGTGTGGCTTGTAGGCAAAGCATGTATTGTTCTTGTCAATTATTTTGTTCAATGTTTTGTTGTCCGTTAAGCCTGGTATGTATGTCACTCTCCTGTATATTGTCTTTTCTTGTTCGTTGTTTGTGGCTGCATTTCTATTATAATTTTTAATTTAATAATTAAAAAATGATAAACTATTACTCGAATCATCCCTGGGCCCAAAAGAAAAATACTGCAATAAACTTAATTGAAAAAATTTTCAAACTCAGTAATCAGGAGTTCAGAAATGAAAACAGGCGAAAAATAAAAAACATGCTCTATAAAAATGGGTACCCTAATGCAGTATCAGAGATGCTTGTTGTCCGTTAAGCCTGGTATGTATGTAACTCTCCTGTATATTGTCTTTTCTTGTTCGTTGTTTGTGGCTGCATTTCTATTATAATTTTTAATTTTGTTTATTGTTGTTGTTATAAGCACCTCTGATACCGCATTAGGGTACCCATTTTTATAGAGCATGCTTTTTATTTTTCGCCTGTGTTCATTTCTGAAGTCCTGATTACTGAGTTTGAAATTTTTTTCAATTAAGTTTATTGCAGTATTTTTCTTTTGGGCCCAGGGATAATTCGAGTGATAGTTTATCATTCTCGACGATGTTATTGATTTTGCGTACCAGCTCGTTATAATTTTTCGATTTTCTCTTATAATTTCTATATCTAGGAAGGATATTTTAGCGTTATTTTCTCTTTCTGCAGTAAACTGGATTTTATTATGTTGAGCATTCAAAGTTTTTAATATTTCTTCCACGTCCTGTATTTTAAGAATTGCTAATATGTCATCTACATCGAGAATGATAAACTATTACTCGAATCATCCCTGGGCCCAAAAGAAAAATACTGCAATAAACTTAATTGAAAAAATTTTCAAACTCAGTAATCAGGAGTTCAGAAATGAAAACAGGCGAAAAATAAAAAACATGCTCTATAAAAATGGGTACCCTAATGCAGTATCAGAGATGCATATAACAACAACAAGAAACAAAATTAAAAATTATAATAGAAATGCAGCCACAAACAACGAACAAGAAAAGACAATATACAGGAGAGTTACATACATACCAGGCTTAACGGACAACAAAACATTGAACAAAATAATTGACAAGAACAATACATGCTTTGCCTACAAGCCACACTCAACACTTAATAAAATATTTACAAGAACACAAGACAAAGTAGAGAAGGAACAACACAACGTCATATACGAAATAAAGTGCAATGGGAATGTTGAAGAAAAGTGCAACAAAATATACATTGGTACAACAAAGGGAGCTTTGGGTGTCAGAATAACCGAGCACAGAGCAGATGCCAAAAATGACGTAAATCTCATCTCCTGGCCTAAATTCCTTAGCTCTTTTCCTTTTTTATTCAATCGGAGATTTCTTAACTCCTGGTTTCTCTTGATTTGTTCCCTGATCTCCTTGTGGACCCTACTTTTGAAGTTGGTTAGGCCTTGGTAGTTAATTCTTTCGGTTCTGTTGAAAAATATGTCGCTAGGCTTCCTCTTCGTTACAGAGTGTATTGTTGTGTTGTAACGATCGACAGCAATATACGCCAATTCCTTTGGTCTAGCGTTATTAATTTCTTTCCGGAGGCACCGATAAATCTCAATAATGGTAGAGTGGAATTTTTCGATCTGGCCGTTTGCTTCACTTCTTTGAATTGGTGTCTGATATAGTTCGATTCCCAACCTCTTATGTAGTTACATACCAATGGAGTCATAAATCCCCTCTCATTGTCGGTGACTATCATTTTAGGAGTTGTGAAATAGTGTATTACTTTGGCTAGCTTAGCGCGGAGAGTGACGGATGCTTTATTTTTAATGTGAAAAAGCTTGGCAAATTTTGAAAATTTGTCTATGCAAGATAAAAATGTCTCCCCTTGAATTTCAAAAATGTCCACATGCACTATTTCGCATGGATATTTCGGCACTGGAGTCTCTTTTATCGGTGGTACTGCCGGATGCCTATCATACTTGTTAGCAAGGCAGGTTTCACAGTTATAAGTGAAATTTTTTATCTTACTAGCCATTTTGGGAAAATAATACTTTTCCAAGATTTGTTCCCTATTTTCTTTTGAGTTTCTATGGGCCCTCCTATGTTCTGTCTCTATTATACCGCAAATCCTATCCTCGTTGGCCACATCCTCGACCACCCTCTGAGTTATCCTAATTTTGTATAAAAGGAAATTTTCTATATATACTTCTTGTAGGAGTTGTAAGTAACTTTCTGGAGTCTTTATTCCATTTATGAATGCCGGGTTTAGGCGTTCCTTCAAGGCTTCGGTTAAGCTGGCCTTTTCAATTATATCTAGTCTCACATAATGACGAGTGAATCCTGGATGTGGGTTTTCAACACAAGTCATTGCATTCCCCTCCGTAAAAATTATTTGGTTTCGGAAAACGTCCAAAGGGGCTTCAACGAGTGGAATAAGGTCCGAAGAATCCTGTTCAGCACTGTGAGCTGTCCCCTAGTCACTTCTAGCTTCTGTTGGTGCATCGTTGGATTCCGACGGTGCTGTCAAATGGTTTGCCTGGCATGGAATTCTGGAGAGAGCATCCGCCACGACATTCGATTTACCAGGAGTGTAAATCAATTCGTGGTTATACTCTTCTATTCTAGCCTTCCACCTCTTCAACTTGGCGTTATAGTTTCGACTTCCTAACGCAAAAGTGAGAGGCTGGTGGTTAGTGAAAATTCTAACTTTTTTCGCCCCATAGAGGTAGGATCTCAAGTTGTCTAGAGCCCAAACTATAGCCAACATTTCCTTCTCATTTGTGGCATAGTTTTCCTCTGTTCTGCTTAAAGATCTTGAGATGTAGGAGATGGGTCGATCTTTCCCTGTTTCTCCTTGGGATAGCACCCCACCAATGGCATAGTTTGAGGCGTCGGTGGTAAGGTTGAATGGTTTTTCGGAATCTGGAAATGCGAGAATATCTGAGGAAACGAGTAGTTTTTTTAGAGTATCGAAGGCCAGAAGGGCCTTGGAATTCATTTTGATACGCACTCTTCTAGATTGGTTTGCCTTGACCTGCGAATTCTCACCGCGTGTGAGATTGGTCAAGGGTTTAGCAACCTTAGCGTAATCTCGAATGAACTTTCGGTAATACGACGTCATTCCCAAAAAGCTTTTTAGTTCCTTAAGTGTTTCTGGAGGTGAGAGGTTCTCTATAGCTTGGACCTTTGAAGGATCTGCCTTCATCCCGTGGGATGTTATTACATATCCCAGAAATTCTACTTCCGTTCACATAAACTTAGTTTTTTCCAAATTCACTCTCAAATTAGCATCCGCAAGCCGTTTAAACACTATCTCTAAATTTACTAAATGTTCGTCGCTACTTTTTCCAAAGACAATAATGTCGTCGATATACACGTAGCATATCCTCCCTATATACTCTTTAAGAACGTCGTCAATCATTCGCTGGAATATAGCCGGAGCGTTTTTTAACCCAAAAGGTAATCTCAGAAATTCGTACTTTCCATTCATGGTTGAAAACGATGTTTTGGGTATATCTGTTTCTTTCATTGTGATTTGGTGAAGGCCTGAGGTCAGATCTATAGTTGTGAAATATTTTGGGTTCCCTAAACTGGCCAGCGTTGCATTAATATCTGGGATAGGATAGGCGTCTGGCACGGTGACTGCATTCAGACGTTTGAAGTCCACTACCATTCTATACTGCTTTTCACCGGAGGGTTTGGGTTTTTTCGGAACTACCCAAATAGGAGAATTGTACGGGCTTTTGGATGGTCGTATAATTCCTTCTTCAAGCAACTCAGTAATTTGTTTTTCTACCTCTTCCCTCATGTTTGCAGGATATGGGTAACTTTTCGTGTATATGGGCTCATTCGTGGTAGTCTTTATCTCAGCTCGAACTGTGGTTTTAATATTTGTTTTGATGTTAAGTGGACCGAACAAATGAGAATACTTTTCTATCATGGCTTTTAGGCTTGGGAGAATTGCGTCGGGTATATCGTCAGTTTCGAAAAAATTTAGGCTTCCTACGACTTTGTTTTTGAGCGGAATTCTTATATTGGGATCTATTGTAAGGACATGTTTTTTCCTGTCTATGACGGCACCCAGTTCTTTGAGGGTGTCATCGCCTATTATCCCATCAAACGAGCTTAAACCAGGAAGTGCGTAAAAGGTCACCATAGCTTCGTTACCAGCATTTTGGAAAAATCTCCCACTGACTTTTTTGTTTATTACTACAGGTCCTGCTACGGTGGTTACTGAGAAAGGTGGATTGACTGGGACTGTATTAGTTGCCAATTCAGGTCTTATAAAATTTTTATTTGCCCCTGTGTCAACTAAGAACTTTAGGGCTACTTTGTTTGGTGTCAAACAAGTGAGATAGGGTATACTGGATTTCGCGGTAGTCCTCATATGAAATAGGCTGGTGGCCCGTCCGCCATAAAATTTACCTGCTGGAAGTTGTCTTCTGTCGATTCAGCATACGTCGAAGGTCCGCTTTCTACATCTGCGCTGTTGGCTTCCATGTTGTAGAGCCTCTGCTGTTTGGGCATCTTTTCGATCGATGATGCAGGTCCCCTTTTGAAGGCGTTGTTATTCGTCGGTCGGTTCATGTAGTTCACCTGTCTGGTTTGAACACTGTCGTCGACATCCATTCTTTCCGCAGGTTTTGGGGCTGCGGGTCTAGCAGCAGGTGCGGTGTTCGTCCCTTGATTGCCTTGGAATCTGTTGTAGGATGACCGGCCATTCCCTTGAGTATTGTTCCGATTCGTCCAGTTGTATGTAGACCGTGATCGAGGAGGTAACGGTGGTCTCTGAGTAACTTGCGACAGGGTATTGGTGGGGACAACTACTCTATTTGGATTGTTTGCATGGACTATTGTGTTCCTTAACGTTAGGTTCTGGTTGTCAAGGCAGGCCGTGTACGCTTCTGGCAGTGTTTTTGGCTTCTGCACTATAAGCATACGCGACAATTCTGGACTGAGGCCCCGTATGAAAACATCGAGTTCCCTGTTACGGTACGTTTCCACAAGGACCGACACGGTTTCCTGGCTATAGTCATCGCACTTGATTTGGTTCACTATTAGAGACAACTGATGATTGACCGTTGCGTAGAAATCATCTAGTTTTGAACCTCTCTGAGCTAGCTGATTCAGTTGGTGCTCTAAAGTCCTAATGTCCCTTTTGTCTGATAATGCAGCGATAATACCCTTTTTATTTATACCCAATCGCTATCGAAAACATTATACGCTACCAGTGCTGCATCGGCAAAGCCACGGATTTTCTGCCTAATATGTTGCAGGATGGCACGATACAGGGGCCTTTCCTTGACGATATCGTAGTCCGACAGAATTCCTTCAACGCTGTGAACCCAAGAGATGTATTGAGAAGGGCTGCCTTCAAAAACTTGCAGCTCCTTCACGCAGTCGGGAAGTCTGCCAATATCCTTCAGGTCTTGCTCCGACAGTGGTGTTCGCACCGCTGCCAATACCCCCTGTGGCTGCGTTCTTACGCCACCCTGTTCTACTCTTCCCAATCGCTCATCGATTCTGGCAAGATTTTGTTCTAAGCTCGCGTTATTGCATTCAATTTTCCCTAACCTAGAGTTCAGAGCAACACCTTTGCTTTCTATACCCCCAAGGCGTGTCTCAAGGCGCCTAATCTGCTCGAGGAGAGCATTGATGCCCCCATTAAGTTCATTAACTTTCGTGGCTAAAGCGTCCATTTCAGATAAAAAAAATTTAGTTTGAGATTAAAAAAATATATTTTTAAATTTTAATTTGGCACACGGTGGCTCTTTAAAAATTGTTTTTATTTTTTTTTTTTGTTACTTACTGGCGTTCGCGATCACCTGCCGGGATAGTCCTTATAGCACAGACGATTTGTTTGTTTTTTGTTTTAGTTTTAAGGTTGTCCTTACACTTTGACAGTTTCCTGCAAAGAAAAAAAGGACTTTAGTTACATTTGTGAAACTTTTACCGTGTTCTTATGGCAACGGCGACATGTACCAAGTAGGCGTTTCACAGTACATTAGTCTTTAAATAATTATGGTTTTGGTCAGGGGAGGCTGTGTCACTCCTTTTTAGTCGTCGACAATCAGATTGAAGGCAACCTACTAAGGCACAGTTGCTCCACAACGCTCTGGACATATTGCGAATCTTTAGTGTGTTCTTATGGGTACGCTGAAAGTATCGCAAGTAACGAGTGACCGTTTCCAGTGTGTGCTGATGTGTACCCCGGAAACTCCACAAAAGGATAAGCCGGGCCATATGTGTTCTTATGTGTACGCTCGGGTTAACTTTTAAAGCCGGCCCAAGTGTGTTCTTATGTGTACGCTCGGGTTAACTTTTTCAGAAGGAAATTTTTGCCGTATCCTGAAGGGAGCGGCAAGTTGCATATTGCAAAAAAAATTTTTTTGTGTACATGACACGGTCGCAGGAGTGGTTAACCATTTTTCGGCCTTTGGTATGGTGAGGTCCGTCCTAGAAGTATAGGTATACGGACTCACCCAGCCAGTGTGATTATACGTGCACTTGGAATAGCTATAGTGGGGCCGTAGGATAATTCACTTATAAAATGTTTCAATTTTCGTGTTTAATTTTATTCGCGCGCCCGAGGATCTTAGGGGTCACAGGCTCGCTTCTTTTGATATTATTCCTGTATAGCCCACTGAGGGCTTTTAGGATTGGACGTAGTAATTTATTGCGTGTAGCATCACTTTTCACTCAACTTTTTGTTATTCACTTGTTTTTTTTATTATTCGTTTTACCTCTCCTGGGAAGAGGAGCTTTTATACCCTGGAGGGTCCCGAAGGGAATCACAGAGTTAAGCTGTCGTTATAACCGGAGGGTCCCCTCGAAGGTGAATCTCGGTTTTGGTATTTTCGTTATTGGCTGTACAAGCCTTAAATTATCTAAGCTGAGGTCTTGCCTCTCTATATATTTTTTTATTCCTTTATCGGTAAAATTCCTATTTTTGTTTTTCTTAGCACTCCACTATCACTATCACTTTGTCACTAATCACTATGGACCTCACATTTAAGGAGGTCCTTTTTGAAGGACCCACTTGCCGGTGGGTCCCTGCTCGGGCGCCAGTTAAGGAGCCCAAGGACTAGGGCTCCAAAAAGTTAAAGTTGGGGGCCGCCTCGCGGCCCCATTGCAACCTGAAAAGATCCAAATAAAAATAGGTTTTTCCGCTTAACAATATTTACCATTTATTTTCGTTCAATGTCAAAAACAGACTTACTCTATCATTAACTTAAACTAAGCTCTAAGCTTCTACCTTAGTCTAAGTGATTTCATAATTGCTGACACTGCACTTCCCACGATTGGCCAAAATAATATTTTATCGCTTGCGTGGCGAATCACACGACTTGCATTTTGTCCGCATATCATATCGCCTACGCTGCAGTTCCCATGGATTGCATTTTGTGTGCTTACGCAATATGATATCGGATCAATTACCTACGTTGGCTTTGCTTGTGTTTGTTGAAGTGTGGTGTCAGCACATTCTTACAAGTAAGTGTGTCTGCCCCCTTGTTAAGTTATATATATATTAATATATATATATTATTATAAAGGATCGTGATCCTTACACTGAAAAAATTAAATGGCCAACTTGCACTGGATATTAAATAAGAAAAGAAGCTTTTTCTCATTTACGATTTAACAACTTTATTTAATATTCAATAATTAAGTATGATCAAAGATTTTAAAAATTATAAGATGGTACATTGTAGACTTGTAAAACTTTGTGGAATTTGTAGGACGGCTGCGCGAGGAATTCACCATACTTTTTGCTATGCTGTCCACCTCAACAAAGCTGATTTTTCAAGGCTGTTTAACTCTGTCATCTTTACTGTAATTTATTTTGCTTTTGGAAAAATTACCTATTTGTAATAAGCTGGCTGAAAAATATTGGCATAACAGCTTAAGTTAAATCTACAATGGAAAATCTTGAAAAATTTGAGCATATGTGGCAATTTCGCGCGTTCGTTGAACGAAATGTTGACAATCTATTGATCATCACTAGGAAATTAGCTACATTCTATCAACTAAGCAGCACCTTAGCAATACTACTGTTATTATTTAGCTGCTCAAACATACCCATATTAATTTTGCCTTAAATCTAAAATAAACTCAAAAATGACTCTGGTTGTTATGTCCGCAGCATTTATTTAGTTCAAAGTCACAGCCAATAACACCAAATTCGTGCCTGACACACAAAAATCGTTTCATTCAATAGCGCACGTTAAATGTACTATCACTCACTACTAAGTAGCGTCAAAAATTCGCTTGGAGTCATTGCGTCAATGAGCTGGTACCGCATTGGCGCTGGCGCCATGCAATTTACATCCCTATAATTGCGCGAATGCCCAGGCTCATGCATTTTTTAATCCAGATGGTGAAAACGAAGCAGGGGCAAAACGTATGGTGTATTCCTGGCGCAGCCGTGCCACTTTGTGGCGAATGAACTACTCTACAATGCTCCCTCTTATTAAACTACTCTCTTTGGTATGATAGTGGTTAGTATGAAAGCCCCGACGCAACTGCTCTCTGCGTGGACTGCTGCTTCCTTTTATAACACTTCGTGCAGCTACATTATGTAGCCAGACATATGCGACGTCTGGGTGTGAGTGCGGCCTTGACTTCCCGCAGGTGTCTTACTTGGCTGGCATGTGCAATGCAAAAGTCTCACAACATTGTGAAATAGAAATATGCTGACTCCGCTGCAATGTGCATAGGTACTGACTTGATTCCCATAGGTTCAATACCGTTGCGCAATATTGCCATTGCGCGATATGATGAAATGCACTTGGCCTTGAAGCGGGTGTTAGGTTGCTTACAATAATTATGCTAACGCAGCTGCAGGTGGCCCATCAAACGTGGGAAGAATAATTATGCTGACACAGCTGCAGGTGGCCCATGGGACTGTGGGAAGAGTAATTATGCTGACACAGCGGCAGGTAGTTATGGGATCGTGAGAAGAATGATCATGCTGACACAGCGGCACGTGTAAACTTCAGCTTGTGGGAATCCAACATGTTGGGTGCCGGCAGTGTGTTAACTCCTCCCACTTTAAAGATATGCGTCCCGCGGATTAGTTGGCACAGAAGGATTTTCGCCTCTTTGACTTAGCCGATTTGCAATGTTTATTTCAGGTAAGAGTATCCTTGCTGTGATCTTCCTCCAAATGCACCAAATGAATAGCATAAGTAGCAATAACCCTGATCCTTCAGAAAGTGCGAACCAATTGGTCTTGACCCTAAGGCATTTCAGAAGTTTAATGTTTTCCATTGTTATTCCGTGTACCAGGTTAAGGTTTAGTGCCATGCTGTGGTTTGTAATGCTGGTCAAAACTGGTGGAAGAACCTGTGCTTCAGAACTAATAGTGCTTGGGTATGTTTCGTTGTTAATGACAATGGTATCGGTGTCCATCTGAAGAATATAAGAACCGTTTAGATAAATTAATCTTTTACCCTACTGTGCCCATAAAGTTATCAAGGAATATCGTGTCCTCTTTGATAACTTCTACCGTGGATTCCTTGTATGTAGAGTAGGTACAACTTGTGTGTCAGCCTTTGAGAAGGCGTGCCAGACAACCAGTTTCCGGTAATAAGTCAAGAGATTTCCGGTCGCAGACCATAGCAGAAGATAATTGCAAGCAATTTTCTCTTATCCCATAAGTATCGAATTTGTTGGTCAGGATTTACCTGCTTCGCAAATCTATACGGTGACCTCCTTAGATGTTTGCCCTTGTGATTAAGTGACTCAATGGCTTCGATAGCGTTGCTGTATGGGAGGACGTCGATTTCACTAACAAGTTGGTTGACTTCTTCTTTGCTCAAAAGGTTGCTGTTAATAATGCCAGCTTTAGCTATCTGGCAGGCGAGGATTAGCTCGTTAACATCCTCCTTTAAAATGGCTATTCTGTGCTGGATTTGGAATGATGATAGTACCTCTGTCGATGATATTGTTTCATTAAGCGTTTATAGTGTTTGCTCTAGTCTGGTTGTTTCCAAGTCATATCGCTGCAGGTCAATGGTATGAATAAGTTTGAAGTGCCCATCAATGATCCATGCGTATCCATCTCTTATGGTAGCTAGCGGTGAGTCTATCTCGAATATATCGTACGAGTGTACAGTTGCGCAGAGGCAAATGCTATTAATTAAATAAAGACATTAATCTGATTTCATTGAGTTGATTTCCCATACCTTTACCCCATACGTATATTTTAATTCTAATATTAATTTTCTAATCTAGGATTTTACACATTCATTCATTCATACAGTGAATCAATTAAAGCTATGTAAAATTATAACTATCATTGTTCTATGATTTGTATAGTAGTTGAGTTGCGCGGGTGGAAGAATTGGAAAGGAAAGTTGGTATGAGTAGTTGGAAAGAACAATTAGATTTTCATTTTATTTTAAGGGTTTTTTTGTTTTTTTGGGAGCAGTGAAGCAGTGTAACGAAATGACTTCGCTCTTTGTTTGGTGTTAGTTATTGGTATGTTAGTTGTCTAGTGCTAGGTTAGTTGTTTCTCTTTTCTTTTTTTTTTCTGTTTTTTCTTTTTTTATTTTCTCTTTAGTGAGGATGCCATTCCCCCTTTTTTATACTCAGTTGAGCAGAGCTCACAGAGATATCATGATGAAATTTGGCAGGAACGTTACTACTATTACTATATATGTGCTAAATAAAATGTAGCAAAATCGGATGAAGAACACGCCCACTTAAAAAAAATTTTTTTTAAAGTCAAATTTAAAAAAAAAATTGAATAACTTTACTGTATATAAGTAAATTATGGTGAAACAAAATACAAAAATAAAAGAAAATTTCAAAATGGGCGTGGCTCCGTCCTTTTTCGTTTAGTTTGTCTAGAATACTTTTAATGCCATAAGTCGAACAAAAATTTACCAATCCTTCTGAAATTTGGTAGGGGCATGGATTTTATGACGGTAACTGTTTTCTGTGAAAATGGGCGAAATCGGTTGAAGCCACGCCCAGTTTTTATACACAGTCGTCCGTCTGTCCTTCCGCATGGCCGTTAACACGATAACTTTAGCAAAAATCGCGTACTTATCTGAACTCACTTTATCTTGGTATAAAAAATGAACGAAATCCGACTGTGACCACGCCCACTTTTTCGATATCCAAAATTACGAAAAATAAAAAAAGCCATAATTCTATACCAAATACGAAAAAAGGGATGAAACATGGTACTTATCTGAACTCACTTTATCTTGGTATAAAAAATGAACGAAATCCGACTGTGACCACGCCCACTTTTTCGATATCCAAAATTACGAAAAATAAAAAAAGCCATAATTCTATACCAAATACGAAAAAAGGGATGAAACATGGTAATTGGATTGGTTTATTGACGCGAAATATAACTTTAGAAAAAACTTTGTAAAATGGGTGTGACACCTACCATTATTAAGAAGAAGAAAAGGGAAAATTCTGCAGGGCGAAATCAAAAGCCCTTGGAATCTTTGCAGGAATACTGTCAGTGGTATTACATATATAAATAAATTAGCGGTACCCGACAGATGATCTTCTGGGTCACCCTGGTCCACATTTTGGTAGATATATCGAAAACGCCTTCACATATACGACTAAGTGCCACTCCATTTTAAACCCCTAATTAGTGCCTTTAATTTGATACCCGTATCGTACAAGCACATTCTAGAAGCACCCCTGGCCCACCTTTATGGAGATATCTCGAAAAGGCGTCCACCTATAGAACTAAGGCACAGTCCCTTTTAAAATACTAACTAACACCTTTCATTTGATGCCCATATCGTACAAACACATTCTAGAGTCGCCCCTGGTTCACCTTTATGTCGATATCTGGAAAAGGCGTCCACATATAGAACTAAGGCCCACTCCCTTTTAAAATACTTATTAGAGTCACCCCTGGTCCACCTTTATGGCGATATCTCGAAAAGGCGTCCACCTATAGAACTAAGACCCACGCCCTTTTAAAATACTCATTAACACCTTTTATTTGATACCCATATCGTATAAACAAATTCTAGAGCCACCCCTGGTCCACCTTTATGGCGATATCTCGAAAAGGCGTCCACCTATAGAACTAAGCCCACGCCCTTTTAATATACTCACTAACCACTTTCATTTTATACCTATAGCGTACAAACAAATTCTATAGTCAGCCCTGGTCCACCTTTATAGCGATATCCCTAAATAGCGTCCACCTATAGAACTAAGCCCACTCCCTTTTAAAATACTCATTAACACCTTTCATTTGAGTCACCCCTGGTCCACCTTTATGGCGATATCTCGAAAATAACTATGGCCCACTCCCTTCTAAAATACTCTTTAATACCTTCCATTTCCATTCACATTCCAGGGTTACCCTAGGTTCATTTTCCTACATGGTGATTTTCCCTTATTTTGTCTCCATAGCTCTCAGCTGAGTATGTAATGTTCGGTTACACCCGAACTTAGCCTTCCTTACTTGTTATATTTATTCTTTTATTTTAATGAACGCTTTTATGCGTTTTACGTATTGCCGCTTTATGCGGGTTTATTTACCAGCCCAATGACTGTAGGATTATTTTTATTTATTTATTTTTTTTCGTTTTTATTTTGAGCAGTGCGTGCATTGTATTAAAAAATGTTATTTTGTGTCGGAATATAGGCATTTTTCTCAGCTGACGAAAGGGTCGTGGTGATCCCTTTTAACCATAAGCGTTGATGATTGCAAATGGCCTACTCGGGGCACGAGTAGCTTCACGTCAATTAAAGCAAAGACCTTATGGTGGAGTTGAACCATACCTTTCGTCATCATTAGAACCAACGAGTTATTTGGAATTGAACCAGCCTCTGACTGGATCGGCTACAAAATAATTTGCACCCAAAGCCGTGGGACTAAAGGGTGATATTTGCCTTGTGACCAATGTTATCTCACACGTTTTTTACGTCGGTCTTGTGGAATTTTTTTCCACTTTCAGTAACAATAGTTACGTTTCTGTTTTCAGCAACAGTTTCTTCTTTGTACAGTGGCTTTTGTTTAGCCTTTATCTGTTTATTTGCAATAAATAATTTGCCTTCTGTACCGAAGGTGCGTGGGGTAAAACGTTTATTGTTCAACCTATCGTTCCTGACCTCTTGCTCCCCTTCTAATAATGCTTTAACGTCTTCATACATTTTCTCTCTGAAGTCCACCAATCCCTGGTAATTGATTCCAGAAGTCCTGATAAGGAATAAGTCTGCCGGCTTTCGCTTAATAACAGAGTGAACGGTATTGTTGTACCGGTTCACTGTTATCGAGACGCGTTCCTTCGGAGTTAATCTATTAAATTCAACAGAAATGCAGCGGTATATTTCAATCAAGGTTGAGTGCAAGCGCTTTCGCTTCGTTATGTGGGGTTTTGGTAGACTTCTATACCTAGTGAGTGGACATAGTTTAAGACAAGAGGAGTTAGAAAACCTCTTTCGTTGTCCATGACCAATATTTTTGGTACTGAGAAGTAGTGCAGGAGATCAGTAAGCCTTTTTCGAATATGTATTGAAGACTTGTTCTTTATCGCAAATAGCTTAGCGAATTTTGAAAACTTATCTATTGCGCTAAGGTATTTTTGTTTTTCAATTTCGATGATGTCTATATGCAGAATCTCGCAGGGATAGCTCGGAATCGGTGTGGGCTGAAGGAAGGGTTTCGATGGATACCTATCGTATTTATTTAATTTACAGGTGTCGCATTGTTTGGAATATTCCCAGATTTGTGTGGCCATTGCCGGGAAGTAATATTGTTCGAGAATCTGCACCATATTTTCGCTTCTAAAGGAAAGTCCTTAGACATTGTATAATTTACTTCACTGGATATTCGTGCCTTAAGGGGTATTTTATATTCCTCAATTTTTAAAACACTGTTGTTCCGATATCCTTAAGGGTATCGTTGCCAATAATTCCATCGAATGTTTTTAGACCGGGAAGAATAAGGAAGGTTATTTCGGAAT
Organism: Eurosta solidaginis; assembly: GCF_040869045.1. NCBI lineage: Eukaryota > Metazoa > Arthropoda > Insecta > Diptera > Tephritidae > Eurosta > Eurosta solidaginis. Next base: position 94,034,817 of record NC_090321.1, read on the forward strand.
TAATGCCCATGTCTGTAAAAAATTTCGAAGTTATATTTTCGTTTATATCTACACAGCCCCCCGCTGATCGAACGCTAAATGATTTCTGCACAGGACAACCCTGTTTGGTCACAGTTGCGCTAATAAAATTCTTATTCGCACCCGTATCGACCAGAAAGTCCAGCGGGCGGCCGTCGGAAAGTTTGACTGGTACACGTCCATCTTTTCAACGGGTGGTTCCGAAGAAGTTAGTTGGCCCAGCTTTGGGGATTCCTGTTGATTTGGATTCGCCTTTCGAAAGGGAATCTTCGCTCCTGGGACGCCATGTTGTCCTTGGAGGTATTGGTGGTGCCCTGGTGGCAACTAAACCATGCATGTGATCTAGCATCACGTTCATTGGCGCAACAACGCGATTGCCGCGGCGTGCGCTGTGAACCGCATAGTTTCGGAAATTTTTTGAATTTCGAGGCATGAGGAATATGCCTCAGGTAGGGTTTTGGGACGTTGTATGAGGAGCATTTTAGCCAGCTCCCCGTTCAGGCCGCGGATGAAAACATCCAAGGCACGATTCCTGTAAGTGTCAATGAGGACTTTCGTTGTCTCCTCTGAGAACGTCTCTGTTTTGATTTTGTTTATAATTAAAGAGAATTGGTGATTCACGGCAGCGTAGAATCTTTTTGAGACAATTGATGGAGTTGATACTCCAAAGTACGGATGAAGAGTTTATCCGCGTAATGGAGTGATCTCTCTTTAATGGCACTCCAGTTGGTGCCGAATATATTGTACGATATTAGGGCAGTGTCAGCTGCTCCCCGTACCTTTTGGCGAATGTGCTGTAAAATAGCACGGTATATCGGTTTGTTTCTCATCACCTCGAAGTCAGACAGGATGCACTCAACAGAGTGCACCCATGAAATATATTGGACGGGATTGCCGTCAAAGGTTTGCAATTCTTTCACACATTCGGATAACCTGGGGATGTCCTTAAGATCCGCCTCCGTTGCAGGAGCTCGCGGTTCTGCTTCCGGTACGGATGATTGGCTAGTTCCTTCTAAAACGTCGAGCCGGGATCCCAGATTGTCCAAGGCAGATACCCGCCTATCTACGCTGTTCACCTTTTCCAAGAGTGCGTTAACCGCACCTGTCAAATTTGTAACGTTGGTCTACCGCGCTTCCATTATCCTGCAAGAAAATATTAAGATTTATTTTTAGATATTCTACTTACGCCCCTATCACGTATAGGTTTAGCATTAGCACACTGTTTTTTTGTTTTTATAATTTTTTGGGCTATCAGCCTCTCTTCATTTTATACTGCACGGTTTTTCCCTTTTTTGCAATTTCTTGGGCTATCAGCCTCTTTTCACTTTATTGTGCAGGGGTTTTCCCTCTGCAATTTCTTGGGCTATCAGCCTCTTTTCACTTTAAAATGCACTTAGCTTCACTGGTCCCTGCTCGGACGCCACTTAAAGGATCTGTGATCCTTAAACTGAAAAAAATTAAAGGGCCAACTTGCCCTGGATGCTAAATAAGAAAAGAAGCTTTTTCACAATTAAGATTTAACAACTTTATTTAATATTTAATAATTAAATATGATAGTGTTTAGTATGAAAGCCCCGACGCAACTGCTCTCTGCGTGGACTAAAAAAATAAATAAATGTAAGGCGCGATAACCTCCGAAGAGATCTAAGGCCGAGCTTCTCTTCCAATTTGCGTCGTGCTCCTCTTGATTTTCCCTACAAAGAGCTTTTCATGACATAAATACACCCGGAGCGCTTGCCAAACACTGCTGAGGGGCAACCCCGCTTAGAAAAATTTTCTTCTAATTTAAAAACCTTATTTCTAAAATTTTGATGTTGCTTTGCCCGGGGTGCGAACCCAGGGTATACGGTGTGGTAGGCGGAGCACGCTATCATCACACCACGGTGGCCGCGTGGACTGGTGCTTCCTTTTATAACATTTCGTCCAGCAGCATTATGTAGCCAGAAATATGCGACGTCTGGGTGTGAGTGTGGCCTTCACTTCCTGCAGGTGTCTTACTTGGCTGACATGTGCAATGCAAAAGTCTCACAACATTGTGAAATAGAAATATGCTGACTCCGCTGCAATGTGCATAGGTACTGACTTGATTACCATAGGTTTAATAACGTTGCGCAATATTGTCATTGTGCGATATGATGAAATGCACTTGGCCTTGAAGCGGGTGTTAGGTTGCAGTTATGCTGCTTACAAAAATTATGCTGACACAGCTGCAGGTGGCCCATGGGACTGTTGGAAGAATTATTATGCTGGCAGAGCGGCACGTGTAAACTTCAGCTTGTGGGAATCAAACATGTTGGGTGCCGCCAATGTGTTAACATATATACTGTAACGAATTTTACTTGCAAATCCTCTTATTTGCCCTTTTGCTAGGTTCGTATCGCTAAACTGTTGAATAAATAACTCCAATATTGAATAATGGAAAAATGGCCTTTATTAAAATACTTCACAATACCACTCAAACTGTGCACCGAATAGCTTAATAACCAAACTGATAGCTCAAATGAAACTCCACTGTTCACAATAATACTGCTATTGCTCGCTAGATATCGTCTTAGTCGTAACTGCTTGACAACTCAAATCAAACTGAATTACTTCTTACTCGCCTGTCCCTCTTTTATAGTTTACGCTGCATACTTCTAGGCTCTTCGATTTCCAGAACTTACTAGTTAGTTTCGGCTACAAAATCGCCAGCCACAACTACGTGCACAAATTATTGCTCTCCCTTGTGACAACTCAGATAAGATATATGCATGTGTTTGTGCATTGCCGCTCCGTTGCTCGTATACGTACATATGTGTAAACGCAATTATTTATTCGTTTATGTAGATATATAATGATTGAATTATTGATGTGAATGTTTGTAGTTTACAGTCTCTCGCGCATACATAGGCGTATAAGTAAATGCATCTGGGTGTGACATCTTTCGGCTGCCTTATATATGTGTATACATGATTTGATTATTGACGTAAATACTGCTTATCGTGGCCTTAGCATCGCCTTAGTGATGGTATAACTTAGCGATGCTAATATCCGTGACACTGCCCTCCACCTAAGTCTGATCGTCCCGATCAGACAAATTTCTCGATCTAAACGCTGCTAGCCTCCCAATTACACTGCAATTTCGGGGACAAACCTTTTTTACGTTGCGGGTTGTATAACAGCACCAAATCTCCTTCCTGAAAACCTTCTGAATTAATTGCTTTATCATATCTGGCTTTCATCTTGTCACTCATAATCTTTGTTCGTTTCCTTATCAGATCATGTATTTCTCTTAGCTCTTCTTCCAAATCACTAATGGATTTCCTGATATTTCTCTCCGCATTGGCATCTATCCCAAAATTCAAATCAGCTGGCAGTCTAAGGTCATTGCCAAAAATTACTTTTGCAGGGGTTTGGCCCGTTGTCTCATGCACTGCTGATCGGTAAGCCATCAAGAATAATGGTATGCGGGTATCCCATTCTTTATGGTACTTGTCTACTACTTTCCTTAAGTGCTCCTCCAATGTTCTATTGAATCGTTCTACCATACCATCGGATTGAGGATGCAATGCAGTTGTCCGTGTTTTTCGAATGCCCAATGACTTACACATTTCCTGGAACACAGCTGATTCGAAATTCCTGCCTTGGTCAGAATGTAACTCCATTGGTACACCATACCTTGCAACCCAATTGTTTATAAACACGTCTGCTACCGTTTCCGCTTCTTGATTTGGGATTGGGTATACCTCTGGCCATTTGCTGAAATAATCCATAACTACCAGTACATATTTGTTTCCGCCGTTGCTAGTAGGAAATGGACCGGCGACATCCATAGCGATCCTTTCAAATGGCGCACCTGAGTTATATTGCTTCATCTCGCCATGACTCCGTGTTCTGGGCCCTTTTGCTCTGACGGCAACCAACCCAATAGATTCTCTGTTTAATCTTCTCGAGCGTCTTCTTCATTCCAAGATTACCTCCGCTTGGACCATTATGCAGCTCGCTGAGCACGTCAGGAATCCTCTTTCTGGGAACAACTATCAGTTTATTCTTGTATTTACCATCCTCACTCTCCCATACTCGATGAAGGCAACCGGATATCAATTCTAAACTGTTCCACTGTGCCCAATATGACTTCGCAATGGGACTCTCTGCTGACATCTCTTCTCTGTTTGGTCTTTCATTTCGTTCGAGCCCTTGCATAACATGTGACAGATCTGCATCTTATAGCTGGCACTTTCTTAGCTGTTCCTTGTCCCATTCATCTGTACATGTTATAGTCATTAGCCGGACATCTATAATGTCTTCTTTAGCCTCGGCTTTCGAACAGTGCTTGCATTCCAAACTACATGGTCTCCGTGACATTGCATCAGCATTTCCATGGGTACTACCTTTTCGATGCTCAATGGAAAAGTCATAGCTTTGGAGTCGCTCGATCCACCGTGCCAATTGTCCTTCCGGATTACGGAACTGCAGAAGCCATTTTAAAGCTGCGTGATCTGTCCTGACACGGAATCGCTGGCCGTAGAGGTATTTGTGAAAATGTTTAATGCACTCTACCAATGCCAACAGCTCTCTCCGCGTAACGCAGTAGTTCCTCTCTGGTTTTCTAATCGAACGGCTGTAATATGCAACTACCTTCTCCTGTCCATCGACCAGTTGTGATAAAACGCCTCCTATAGCATACCCGCTCGCATCTGTATCTAGAATAAATTGTTGCTCCTGGAATCGGATATGCCAACATTGGGGCAGTGCACAAGCGCTCTTTCAATGTTTGGAAAGCTACTTCTTGCTCCTTCTTCCATTCAAAAGCTTTATTTTTTCTTGTTAGCTCGTGGAGACTATGGGCTACGCTGGTAAAATTTGGTACAAATCGGCGGTAATATGTGCACAGCCCAAGGAAACTTCTCAATTCATGCAGATTCTGTGGTCTTGGCCAATCTTTTACTGCCTCTATCTTTTCATTCGCTGTACGGATACCTTCTGTCGTTACCTTGTGACCCAAATAATTTACTTCCTTTTTAAACAGCGCACACTTTTTGGGACTTAACTTCAGACCAGCGCCAGCTATTCTCTGGAAAATTTCATCTACGTTTTTAAGATGTTCATCAAAGTTCTTGCCCAATACGATGATGTCGTCCAGGTACACCAAGCATGTTTTCCAATGTAGTCCTTTCAATACCTGGTCCATGAGTCTCTCAAAAGGAGCTGGTGCATTACAAAGTCCTAAAGGCATCACTGTAAATTGCCAAAGACCATCACCCACACTGAAGGCTGTTTTCTCTTTATCTTCCTTCTTCACTTCAACTTGCCAGTAGCCGCTTTTCAAGTCCAGTGTGGAAAACCATTTCGTACCAGATAGCGAGTCCAGAGTGTCGTCAATTCTTGGCAATGGGTAGCTATCCTTTTTCATTACGTCATTCAACTTCCGGTAGTCCACGCAAAACCTCATTTTTCCATCCTTCTTTTTTACAAGTACAACCGGTGAGCTCCATAGACTAGCTGATGGTTCGACGACGCCGCTGTCGCTCATTTCTTGAATGATTTGACTCACAACTTCCCGCTTCGCCAGTGGAACACTACGTGGAGCTTAACGGATCGGCCTCGCATCTCCAGTGTCAATTTGATGTTTCACAACGTTGGTGCGGCCTGGTTTAGAATCATCCTGGTCAAATATGTTCGCGTACTTTAGGAGCAGTTGTTTTGCCTTACTCTGATATGCTTCCTCGAGCCCCTGCGTCCATGCCGTGATGTCATTTGAAAGATCACTATTACTAGCTGAAACGTGTTCCTGGAACTGTTCACAGTTAACAACTACTTCAGCGTCTTGGCATCTTCCCAAAATAGCTCCTTTAGTCAGTTTGAGTGGTGACTTGAACTCATTGAGTACTCTTACCGGAATACGTCCATCTTGTTTTGTCATAGCCAGGGCTTTTCCTACAAGTATGTTTAGTGCTGATTTGTGTGCTGCTTCGACAACCCACACTTTGTTTGTGCCACAATCTCCATCAACCTTTGCCCAGATGACTGCTTCGGATTTTGGTGGTATTTGCTGACTCTCTTCCACCAGCACTCGTTTACTGCTGTAGCCTCTCTCGTAGCCGAAATTAAGTGGTACATCCATGTTTTTATATCGCATCGTCTTGCTTTGCATGTCGATCTTGATGCCCTGGTCGATTAAGAAGTCCACTCCAATTATGATTTCATCAACAATTTCTGCCACTATAAAATTGTGTACTACCGTGACGTTCCCAATTGCGACTTCACATTCTACTTCTCCAATTACCTGGGTGTCCTCTCCCGTGGCTGTACGTAATCTTGCTCCAAGCAATGGTCTTATTTTTTTGTTGACTAAATCCGATCGAATGATGGAATGAGATGCACCCGTATCTAAAGTCAGTAAACGTTCCTTTCCGTCCACATGTCCTCCAACAGTAAGATTGCTCGATCTTCTTCCAATCTGCGAGATAGAGATTATGGGGCATTCAATTGCGGGAGCCAGCTGTCGCCCCTTGCGGCTGACTCGATTTAGTTTAACGATTGAGTGGTCTTGGATATTTGCTCATCACCTTCTGCTCTGCGTTTACGACCACCCACATTGTTGGAGCTATTGGGACCGCTGCTGCAATGTCGTGCAATATGACCTGGGTTGCCGCACTTGAAACATTTAATAACTCCGGGATTTTTCTGTTGTGATCCCTTCAGTGCTTCCAAAATTGTGTCTACCCAATCTGGTCTTTCCACTTCCACACGATGAGCTTTGTATGCTGGTTTACTCAATAGTGAGGCCGTTTCCTGAGTCAATCCATGTGGTACCGTTTCAGAAAATGTCAGCTTTGGGTTTGCGTATGTAGCTCGCTTCGTTTCCACGTCCCGTATGCCATTTATGAAACTCTGGATTTTTACCCTCTCGGTGTATTCCACGATTGCGTCCGCATTTGCGAGATGAGCTAACCTTTCAACATCCGAGGCAAACTCCTGCAAAGTCTCATTCGCTCTTTGGTGACGGTTTTGCAACTCAATTTGGAATATCTGTTTCCTATGCTCGCTTCCATAACGTCGTTCTACAGCAGCCATCAATGTTTCATAACTGTTCCGTTCGTACTCTGGAATCGTCTGTAAGATTTCCGCTGCAGGCCCTTTCAATGCCACGTACAGTGCAGCAACTTTATCTTCAGCATTCCATTGGTTCACTGCTGCGGTCTTCTCAAACTGTAGCTTAAAGACCTGAAAAGGAACAGAACCGTCAAAGGATGGTGTCTTTACCTTTGGATTACTCGCTGAAACAGCTGGACGATTTAGTTGTAACTGCTCCATACGACCTTTTAAATCATCTACTTCTGCCTGAAATTGAGCCATTTTTGCATCCTGCGCTTCCAGTTTTGATGATACCTGTTCCAAAATTTCTGCCGACATTTCAGATATTCGAGCCTCTTGCGCTTCCAATTGAGATGCCATATATGTCCTTTGGTCTTCCAGTTGAGATGACACTTGCGACGTCATTTCTGAAATACGTGTCTCCTGTGATTCCAGTTTGGATGCCATATATGTCTTCTGTTCTTCCAGTTGGGATGCCATATATGTCTTCTGTTCTTCCAGTTGAGCTTCCATCTTGGATGTTATCTGTGTCGACATTTCTGAAATGCGTGCCTCCTGTGATTCCAATTGTGATGACATGTTGGTAGATATTTGTGATGACATTTCGGACATTTGTGCCGATATTGCAGCCAATATCATGTTCAGGTCTGTATTCGCCATTGTCTGCGGTGTTTCTTCCATTTTTGTTATTTCCTCGCCATCAAGATGAAATTCATACTCTTCCACATCAATTCCTTCTGCTTCCATTGCCTCTCGTAGCCTTGCCTGAAGTTCAAGTTTAACGCCGCTTGTATTTAATCCACGGCTCTCCAACTCCTTCTTTAGTTGCTGGATCTTCAATTCACTGAACTTTGCCATGTCCATGTTGTCCTCTGGAATTTATTCAACAATTCCTCTTCTGACACCAATTGTAACGAATTTTACTTGCAAATTCTCTTATTTGCCCTTTTGCTAGGTTCGTATCGCTAAACTGTTGAATAAATAACTCCAATATTGAATAATGGAAAAATGGCCTTTATTAAAATATTTCACAATAACACTCAAACTGTGCAACGAATAGCTTAATAACCAAACTGATAGCTCAAATGAAACTCCACTATTGAAAATAATACTGCTATTGCTCGCTAGATATCGTCTTAGTCGTAACTGCTTGACAACTCAAATCAAACTGAATTACTTCTTACTCGCCTGCCCCGCTTTTATAGTTTACGCTGCATACTTCTAGGCTCTTCGATTTCCAGAACTTACTAGTTAGTTTCGGCTACAAAATCGCCAGCCACAACTACGTGCACAAATTATTGCTCTCCCTTGTGACAACTCAGATAAGATATATGCATGTGTTTGTGCATTGCCGCTCCGTTGCTCGTATACGTACATATGTGTAAACGCAATTATTTATTCGTTTATGTAGATATATAATGCTTGAATTATTGATGTGAATGTTTGTAGTTTACAGTCTCTCGCGCATACATAGGCGTATAAGTAAATGCATCTGGCTGTGAGATCTTTCGGCTGCCTTATATATGTGTATACATGATTTGATTATTGACGTAAATACTGCTTATCGTGGCTTAGCATCGCTTTAGTGATGGTATAACTTAGCGATGCTAATATCCGTGACAATGCATATATATATATGTAGATAAATAAATGTTAGGTGCGATAACCTCCACTGAGAGCTTTTCATGGCAGAAATACACTCGGAGAGCTTGCGAAACACTGCCGAGGGGCGACCCCGCTTAGGCAAATTTTTCTTCTACTTTTTCAACACACCACGGCGGCCGCCATTATATATGTATATATACAACAAGCAAAGTGATGGAAAAGTAAGTTTTTAAAAAGTTTACAGAAATATATATTAATCTTACAAAATGCTGCTTTTTCGCTTACAAAACGTTTGAAAGAAAACGTAAAATAATCAAAATTTAACTTTGATTGGAAGCTTGAAATTGTAAGCTTACATAAAATTTTATAAGAAAGCAATACATTTAAATCATCGCTTCTTGGCTCTACCAACTGGCACCAATTGGTCACACCAAGGGAGTTTAAATCGTTTTCCGCCTGGTCCTTCCAGCGGAGTGGGGGCCGCCCTCTCAATCTGCTTCCATAGGCGGGTTCCGATAAAAATACTTTCTTAGCCGGAGCGTCATCTTTCATTCGCATAACATGTCCTAGCCAGCGTAGCCGCTGCGCTGTAATTCGCTGAACTATGTTGATGTCTGCGTAAAGCTCGTACAGCCCATCATTAAATTTTCTTCGGTACTCGCCAACGCCATATCAGCCATTGGACCGCGGATCACTCCAGTATATACATATAAACGGTTGCCGTTGGAGGTCAGAAACATCGATTTCCCTAAATACATACAAACAAAAGCTTTCCTAAATATTGCATTTTTAAATTAGAAAATAAAGCTATTTATAGTAAGTACGTCGGCCTATTATGATGAATCTTACGCCGCCGCCGCCTCCGCCGCTAAAGTGAGCCGCGTAAACCTCTGGCGTGGATCATTTGAAAAGGAGAGATAAAAATGTATGTCGGACCAAGGCTAGTAGAAAGGCGATCACAAGAGGAAATTATTCAGCAAGTAAAAGGCGCCGAGTCTACTGCAGATTGTGCCCGTGCTATTTAGCACGCTTCTATTTTTATACTCAGTTGAGCAGAGCTCACAGAGTATATTAACTTTGATTGGATAACGGTTGGTTGTACAGGTATAAAGGAATCGAGATAGATATAGACTTTCATATATCAAAATCATCAGTATCGAAAAAAAAATTGATTGAGCCATGTCCGTCCGGCCGTCCGTCCGTCTGTCCGTTAACACGATAACTTGAGTAAATTTTGAGATATCTTGATGAAATTTGGTATGTAGATTCCTGGGCTCTCATCTCAGATCGCTATTTAAAATGAACGATATCGGACTATAACCACGCCCACTTTTTCGATATCGAAAATTTCGAAAAACCGAAAAATGCGATAATTCATTGCCAAAGGTGGATAAAGCGATGAAACTTGGTAGATGGGTTGACGTTATAACGCAGAATAGAAAATTAGTAAGATTTTGGACAATGGGCGTGGCACCGCCCACTTTTACAAGAAGGTAATTTAAAAGTTTTGCAAGCTGTAATTTGGCAGTCCTTGAAGATATCATGATGAAATTTGGCAGGAACGTTACCACTATTACTATATATGTGCTAAATAAAAATTAGCAAAATCGGATGAAGAACACGCCCACTTTAAAAAAAAAATTTATTGAAATTAAAATTTTAACAAGAAATTTAATATCTTTACTGTATATAAGTAAATTAAGTCAAAATTCATCTCCAGTAACGATATGATGCAACAAAATAGAAAAATAAAAGAAAATTTCAAAATGGGCGTGGCTCCGCCCATTTTCATTTAGTTTGTCTAGAATACTTTTAATGCCATTAGTCGAGCAAAAATTTACCAATCCTTCTTAAATTTGGTGGGGGCATAGATTCTATGACGGTAACTGTTTTCTGTGAAAATGGGCGAAATCGGTAGAAGACACGCCCAGTTTTTATACACAGTCCACCGTCTGGCCTTCCGCTCGGCCGTTAACACAATAACTTGAGCCAGCACCGATATATCTTTACTAAACTTAGTCCACGTACTTATCTGAACTCACTTTATCTTGGTATAAAAAATGGCCGAAATCCGACCATAACCACGCCCATTTTATCGATATCGAAAATTACGAAAAATGAAAAAAATGCCATAATTCTATACCAAATACGAAAAAAGGGATGAAACATGGTAATTGGATTGGTTTATTGACGCAAAATATAACTTTGGAAAAAACTTTGTAAAATGGGTGTGACAGCTACCATATTAAGTAGAAGAAAATGAAAAAGTTCTACAAGGCGAAATCAACAGCCCTTGGAATATTGGCAGGAATACTGTTAGTGGTATTGGATATATAAATAAATTAGCAGTACCCGACAGATGATTTTCTGGATCACCTGGTCCACATTTTGGTCGATATCGCGAAAACGCCTTCACATATACATCTAAGGGCCACTCGCTTTTAAAACCCTCATTAATACCTTTAATTTGATATCCATATCGTACAAACACATTCTAGAGTCGCCCCTGGCCCACCCTAATGGCGATATCTCGAAAAGGCGTCCACCTATAGACCTAATGCCCACTCCCTCTTAAAATGCTCAATAACACCTTCCGTTTGATACCCATATCGTACAAACATTCTAGAGTCACCCCTGGCCCACCCTAATGGCGATATCTCGAAAAGGCGTCCACCCATAGACCTAATGCCCACTCCCTCTAAAAATGCTCAGTAACACCTTTCGTTTGATACCCATATCGTACAAACATTCTAGAGTCACCCCTGGCCCACCCTAATGGCGATATCTCGAAAAGGCGTCCACCTATAGACCTAATGCCCACTCCCTCTTAAAATGCTCAGTAACACCTTTCGTTTGATACCCATATCGTACAAACATTCTAGAGTCACCCTTGGTCCACCTTTATGGCGATATCTCCAAAAGACGTCCACCTATAGAACTAAGGATTACTCCCTTTTAAAATACTCATTACCACCTTTCATTTGATACCAATATCGTACAAACACATTCTAGAGTCACCCCTGGCCCACCCTTATGGTTATATCTCGAAAAGGCGTCCACCTATAGACCTAATGCCCACTCCCTCTAAAAATGCTCAGTAACACCTTTCATTTGATACCCATATCGTACAAACATTCTAGAGTCACCCTTGGTCCACCTTTATGGCGATATCTCGAAAAGGCGTCCACCTATAGAACTAAAGATTACACTCTTTTAAAATACTCATTACCACCTTTCATTTGATGCCAATATCGTACAAACACATTCTAGAGTCACCCCTGGCCAACCCTAATGGCGATATCTCGAAAAGGCGTCCACCTATAGACCTAATGCCCACTATTAAAATGCTCAGTAACACCTTTCGTTTGATACCCATATCGTACAAACATTCTAGAGTCACCCCTGGCCCACCCTAATGGCGATATCTCGAAAAGGCGCCCATCTATAGACCTAATGCCCACTCCCTCTAAAAATGCTCAGTAACACCTTTCATTTGATACCCATATCGTACAATCATTCTAGAGTCACCCTTGGTCCACCTTTATGGCGATATCTCGAAAAGGCATCCACCTATAGAACTAAGGCCCACTCCTTTTTAAAATACTCATTACCACCTTTCATTTGATACCCATATCGTACAAACACATTCTAGAGTCACCCCTGGCCAACCCTAATGGCGATATCTCGAAAAGGCGTCCACCTATAGACCTAATGCCCACTCCCTCTTAAAATGCTCAGTAACACCTTTTGTTTGATACCCATATCGTACAAACATTCTAGAGTCACCCCTGGCCCGCCCTAATGGCGATATCTCGAAAAGGCGCCCATCTATAGACCTAATGCCCACTCCCTCTTAGAATGCTCAGTAACACCTTTAGTTTGATACCTAATATCCGTGACAATACATATTGTTACGAATATTAGCAAAACTAAGGAGTGCTGCCAGCTCTAAGCCGATCTAAGCAGTGACGTGAATGCACATCAATAATTCAATCATTATGTATCTACATAAACGAATCAATAATTGCGTCTACACATATGTACACATTCCGACGAGCAACATTTACATACAAGGCAGCGAGAGATGAGATGTCACACACCGATGAATTTACTTATACGCTTATGTGTGTGCGGGAGACTGTAAACTACAAACACATGCATATACCTTATCTGAATTGTCACAAGAGAGAGCAATAATTTGTGCACGTAGTTGTGGCGGCGATTTTGTAGCCGAAACAACTAGTAACTTCTGGAAATCGAAGAGCCTAGAAGTATGCAGCGTAAACTATAAAAGCGATGCAGGCGAGTAAGAAGTAATTCAGTTTGATTTGAGTTGTCAAGCAGTTGCGATTAAGACGATATCTAGCGAGCAATAGCAGTACTATTTTGAATAGTAGAGTTTCATTGAGCTATCAGTCAGTGTGGTTATTAAGCAAGCTATTCGTTGCACAGTTTGAGTGTATTGTGAAGTACTTTAATAAAGGCCATTTTGCATTATTACAAATTGGAGTTATTTATTCAACAGTTTAGTGATTCGAACTTAGCAGAGGATTGCAAATAAGAGGATTTGCAAATAAAAATTCGTTACAATTGGTGTCAGAAGAGGAATTGTTGAATAAATTCCAGAGGACAACAACGACATGGCAAAGTTCAGTGAATTGAAGATCCAGCAACTAAAGAAGGAGTTGGAGAGCCGTGGATTGAATACAAGCGGCGTTAAACTTGAACTTCAGGCACGGCTACGAGAGGCAATGGAAGCGGAAGGAATTGATGTGGAAAAGTATGACTTTCATCTTGATGACGAGGAAGTAACAAAAGTTGAAGAGAAAAACGAAACATCGCAGACAGTTACGAGCACAGACTTGAACATGATTTTGGCTGCAATATCTGCTCAAACATCGAAAATGTCATCACAACTAGAATCGCAGGAGACACGCATAACATCCAAGATTGAAGCACAAGAAACGCGTATGTCAGAAATGTCGACACAGATTACATCGAAGATTGAAGCACAAGAAACGCGTATGTCAGAAATGTCGACACAGATTACATCGAAGATTGAAGCACAAGAAACGCGTATGGCAGAAATGTCGACACAGATTACATCAAAGATGGAGACACAATTGGAAGAACAGAAGACATATTTGGCATCTCAACTGGAAGCGCAAGAGGCACGTATATCTGAAATGTCGGCACAAATTTCGGAACAGGTATCAGCGCAGCTCTTTGTGAAACTGGAAGAGCAGGATGCAAAAATTTTACAACTCGAGGACAAAATTGATGCCGAAATAGAAGCGTTAAAAGGTCGTATGGGGCAGTTACAACTAAACCGCCCAGCTGTTTCAGCGAGTAATCCAAAGGTAAAGACACCATCCTTTGACGGTTCTGTTCCTTTTCAGGTCTTTAAGCTACAGTTTGAGAAGACCGCAGCAGTGAACCAATGGAATGCTGAAGATAAAGTTGCAGCTCTGTTCGTGGCACTGAAAGGGCCTGCCGCGGAAATCTTACAGACCATCCCAGAGTACGAGCGGAACCACTACGAAACATTGATGAGCGCTTTAGAGAGACGTTACGGAAGCGAGCATAGGAAACAGATATTCCAAATTGAGTTGCAAAACCGCTACCAAAAAGCAAATGAAACATTGCAGGAGTTTGCTTCAGATATTGAAAGATTGGCTCATCTTGCAAATGCGGACGCACCCGTGGAATACACTGAAAGGGTAAAAATCCAGAGTTTCATAAATGGCATACGGGACGTGGAAACGAAGCGAGCTACATACGCAAACCCAAAGCTGACATTTTCTGAAACGGTATCACATGCATTGACTCAGGAAACGGCCTCACTATTGAGTAAACCAGCATACAAAGCTCATCGTGTAGAAGTGGAAAGACCAGATTGGGTAGACACTATTTTGGAAGCACTGAAGGGATCACAACAGAAAAATGCCGGAGTTATTAAATGTTTCAAGTGCGGCAACCCAGGTCATATTGCACGACATTGCAGCAGCGGTCCCAATAGCTCCAACAATGTGGGTGGTCGTAAACGCAGAGCAGAAGGTGATGAGCAAATATCCAAGACCACTCAATCGTTAAACTAAATCGAGTCAGCCGCAAGGGGCGACAGCTGGCTCCCGCAATTGAATGCCCCATAATCTCTATCTCGCAGATTGGAAGAAGATCGAGCAACCTTACTGTTGGAGGACATGTGGACGGAAAGGAACGATTATTGACTGTAGATACGGGTGCATCTCATTCTATCATTCGAGCGGATTTAGTCAACAAAAAGATAAGACCATTGCTTGGAGCAAGATTACGTACAGCCACGGGAGAGGACACCCAGGTAATTGGAGAAGTAGAATGTGAAGTCGCAATTGGGAACGTCATGGTAGTACACAATTTTATAGTGGCAGAAATTGTTGATGAAATCATAATTGGAGTGGACTTCTTAATCGACAAGGGCATCAAGATCGACATGCAAAGCAAGACGATGCGATATAAAAACATGGATGTACCACTTAATTTCGGCTACGAGAGAGGCTACAGCAGTAAACGAGTGCTGGTGGAAGAGAGTCAGCAAATACCACCAAAATCCGAAGCAGTCATCTGGGCAAAGGTTGATGGAGATTGTGGGACAAACAAATTGTGGGTTGTCGAAGCAGCAAACAAATCAGCACTAAACATACTTGTAGGAAAAACCCTGGCTATGACAAAACAAGATGGACGTATTCCGGTAAGAGTACTCAATGAGTTCAAGTCACCACTCAAACTGACTAAAGGAGCTATTTTGGGAAGATGCCAAGAGGCTGAAGTGGTTATTAACTGTGAACAGCTCCAGGAACACGTTTCAGCTAGTAATACTGATCTTTCAAATGACATCACGGCATGGATGCAGGGACTAGAGGAAGCATATCAGAGTAAGGCAAAACAACTGCTCCTAAAGTACGCGAACATATTTGACCAGGATGATTCTAAACCAGGCCGCACCAACGTTGTGAAACATCAAATTGACACTGGAGATGCGAGACCGATCCGTCAAGCTCCACGTAGTGTTCCACTGGCGAAGCGGGAAGTTGTGAGTCAAATCATTCAAGAAATTAACGACAGCGGCGTCATCGAACCATCAGCTAGTCCATGGAGCTCACCGGTAGTACTTGTAAAAAAAAAGGATGGAAAAATGAGGTTTTGCGTGGACTACCGGAAGTTGAATGACGTAACGAAAAAGGATAGCTACCCATTGCCAAGAATTGACGACACTCTGGACTCGCTATCTGGTACGAAATGGTTTTCCACGCTGGACTTGAAAAGCGGCTACTGGCAAGTGGAGGTGAAGGAGGAAGATAAAGAGAAAACAGCCTTCAGTGTCGGTGATGGTCTTTGGCAATTTACAGTGATGCCTTTTGGACTTTGTAATGCACCAGCTACTTTTGAGAGACTCATGGACCAGGTACTGAAAGGACTACATTGGAAAACATGCTTGGTGTACCTGGACGACATCATCGTATTGGGCAAGAACTTTGATGAACATCTTAAGAACTAGGAGGAAGTTTTCCAGAGAATAGCTGGCGCTGGTCTGAAGTTAAGTCCCAAAAAGTGTGCGCTGTTTAAAAAGGAAGTCAATTATTTGGGTCACAAGGTAACGACAGAGGGCATCTGCACTGCGAACGAAAAAATAGAGGCTGTACAGGATTGGCCAAGACCACAGAATCTACATGAATTGAGAAGTTTTCTTGGGCTGTGCACATATTACCGCCGATTTGTACCAAATTTTTCCAGCGTAGCCCATAGCCTCCATGAGCTTACAAGAAAAAGCAAAGCTTTTGAATGGAAGAAGGAGCAAGAAGTGGCTTTCCAAACATTGAAGGAGCGTTTGTGCACTGCCCCAATGTTAGCATATCCGATTCCAGGAGCAACATTTATTCTAGATACAGATGCAAGTGGATATGCTATAGGAGGCGTTTTATCACAACTGGTCGATGGACAGGAGAAGGTAGTTGCATATTACAGCCGTTCGATTGGAAAACCAGAGAGGAACTACTGTGTTACGCGCAGAGAGCTGTTGGCATTGGTAGAGTGCATTAAACATTTTCACAAATACCTCTACGGCCAGCGATTCCATGTCAGGACAGATCACGCAGCATTGAAATGGCTTCTGCAGTTCCGTAATCCGGAAGGACAATTGGCACGGTGGATCGAGCGACTTCAAAGCTATGACTTTTCCATTGAGCATCGAAAAGGTAGTACCCATGGAAATGCCGATGCAATGTCACGAAGGCCATGTAGTTTGGAATGCAAGCACTGTTCAAAGGCCGAGGCTAAAGAAGACATTATAGATGTCCGGCTAATGACTATAACGTGTACGGATGAATGGGACAAGGAACAACTAAGAAAGTGTCAGCTAGAAGATACAGATCTGTCACATGTTATGCAAGGGCTCGAACGAAACGAAAGACCAAGCAGAGAGGATATGTCAGCAGAGAGTCCCATTGCGAAGTCATATTGGGCACAGTGGAACAGTTTGGAATTGATATCCGGTTGCTTGCATCGAGTATGGGAGAGTGAGGATGGTCAATGCAAGAAGAAACTTATAGTTGTTCCCAGAAAGAGGATTCCTGACGTGCTCAGCGAGTTGCACAATGGTCCAAGTGGAGGCCATCTTGGAATCACGAAGACACTCGAGAAAATTAAGCAGAGATTCTATTGGGTTGGTTGCCGTCAGTCGGTCACCGAGTGGATTGCCAATTGCGAGGTATGCACCAGAGCGAAAGGGCCCAAAACCCGAAGTCGTGGCCAGATGAAGCAGTATATTTCAGGTGCACCATTTGAAAGGATCGCCATGGATGTCGCAGGTCCATTTCCTACTAGCAACCGCGGAAACAAATACGTACTGGTGGTTATGGATTATTTCAGTAAATGGCCAGAGGTATACCCAATCCCAAACCAAGAAGCAGAAACAGTAGCAGAAGTTGTTAAAAACGAATGGGTTGCAAGGTATGGTGTACCAATGGAGTTACATTCTGACCAAGGCAGGAATTTTGAATCAGCTGTGTTCCAAGAACTGTGCAAGAAGTTGGGCATTCGAAAAACACGGACAACTGCATTGCATCCTCAGTCCGATGGTATGGTGGAACGTTTCAATAGAACATTGGAGGAGCATTTAAGGAAAGTAGTCGACAAGTACCATAAGGGCTGGGATACACACATATCATTATTCTTGATGGCCTACCGATCGGCAGTACATGACACAACGGGCCAAACTCCCGCAAAGGTAATTTTTGGCAATGACCTTCGACTGCCAGCTGATTTGAAGTATGGGATAGATGCCGATGCGGAGAGGAATGTCAAGAAATCCACTGATGTCTTAGAAGAAGAGCTGAGAGAGATACACGATCTGGTAAGGCAACGAGCAAAGATTATGAGTGACAAGATGAAAGCGAGGTACGATAAAGCAATTAATTCGGAAGGGTTTCAGGAAGGAGATTTGGTGCTGCTATACAACCCACAACGAAAAAAAGGTTTGTCCCCGAAGTTGCAGTGTAACTGGGAAGGCCCATACAAAGTTGTCAAACGGATCAACGATGTAGTGTACCGCATACAAACCACTACCAAACCACGAACCAAAATGAAAGTGGTTCATTTGGAGAGATTAGCAGCGTTTAGATCGAGAGATTTGTCTGATCGGGACGATCAGACTTAGGTGGAGGGCAGTGTTACGAATATTAGCAAAACTAAGGAGTGCTGCCAGCTCTAAGCCGATCTAAGCAGTGACGTGAATGCACATCAATAATTCAATCATTATGTATCTACATAAACGAATCAATAATTGCGTCTACACATATGTACACATTCCGACGAGCAACATTTACATACAAGGCAGCGAGAGATGAGATGTCACACACCGATGAATTTACTTATACGCTTATGTGTGTGCGGGAGACTGTAAACTACAAACACATGCATATACCTTATCTGAGTTGTCACAAGAGAGAGCAATAATTTGTGCACGTAGTTGTGGCGGCGATTTTGTAGCCGAAACAACTAGTAACTTCTGGAAATCGAAGAGCCTAGAAGTATGCAGCGTAAACTATAAAAGCGATGCAGGCGAGTAAGAAGTAATTCAGTTTGATTTGAGTTGTCAAGCAGTTGCGATTAAGACGATATCTAGCGAGCAATAGCAGTACTATTTTGAATAGTAGAGTTTCATTGAGCTATCAGTCAGTGTGGTTATTAAGCAAGCTATTCGTTGCACAGTTTGAGTGTATTGTGAAGTACTTTAATAAAGGCCATTTTGCATTATTACAAATTGGAGTTATTTATTCAACAGTTTAGTGATTCGAACTTAGCAGAGGATTGCAAATAAGAGGATTTGCAAATAAAAATTCGTTACAATATATATATATATGTAGATAAATAAATGTTAGGTGCGATAACCTCCACTGAGAGCTTTTCATGGCAGAAATACACTCGGAGAGCTTGCGAAACACTGCCGAGGGGCGACCCCGCTTAGGCAAATTTTTCTTCTACTTTTTCAACACACCACGGCGGCCGCCATTATATATGTATGTTTACAGAAATATATATTACTTACTTACTTACTTACTTAATTGGCGCTTAACCGTCTAAACGGTTATGGCCGTCCAACAAGGCGCGCCAGTCGCTCCTTCGCTCCGCCAACCGGCGCCAATTGGTCACATCAAGGGAGTTTAAATCGTTTTCCACCTGGTCCTTCCAACGGAGTGGGGGCCGCCCTCTACCTCTGCTTCCATAGGCGGGTTCCGATAGAAACAGCCAGCGTAGCCGCTGCGCTGTAATTCGCTGAACTATGTTGATGTCTGCGTAAAGCTCGTACAGCCCATCATTAAATTTTCTTCGGTACTCGCCAACGCCATATCAGCCATTGGACCGCGGATCACTCCAGTATATACATATAAACGGTTGCCGTTGGAGGTCAGAAACGTCGATTTCCCTAAATACATACAAACAAAAGCTTTCCTAAATATTGCATTTTTAAATTAGAAAATAAAGCTATTTATAGTAAGTACGTCGGCCTATTATGATGGATCTTACGCCGCCGCCGCCTCCGCCGCTAAAGTGAGCGTCGTAAACCTCTGGCGTGGATCATTTGAAAAGGAGAGATAAAAATGTATGTCGGACCAAGGCTAGTAGAAAGGCGATCACAAGAGGAAATTATTCAGCAAGTAAAAGGCGCCGAGTGTACTGCAGATTGTGCCCGTGCTATTTAGCACGCTTCTATTTTTATACTCAGTTGAGCAGAGCTCACAGAGTATATTAACTTTGATTGGATAACGGTTGGTTGTACAGGTATAAAGGAATCGAGATAGATATAGACTTCCATATATCAAAATCATCAGTATCGAAAAAAAATTTGATTGAGCCATGTCCGTCCGTCCGTCCGTCCGTCTGTCCGTTAACACGATAACTTGAGTAAATTTTGAGGTATCTTGATGAAATTTGGTATGTAGATTCCTGGGCACTCATCTCAGATGGCTATTTAAAATGAACGATATCGGACTATAACCACGCCCACTTTTTCGATATCGAAAATTTCGAAAAACCGAAAAAATGCGATAATTCATTGCCAAAGGCGGATAAAGCGATGCAACTTGGTAGATGGGTTGACGTTATGACGCACAATAGAAAATTAGTAAGATTTTGGACAATGGGCGTGGCACCGCCCACTTTTAGAAGAAGGTAATTTAAAAGTTTTGCAAGCTGTAATTTGGCAGTCCTTGAAGATATCATGATGAAATTTGGCAGGAACGTTACTACTATTACTATATATGTGCTAAATAAAAATTAGCAAAATTGGATGAAGAACACGCCCACTTTAAAAAAAAATTTATTTAAATTAAAATTTCAACAAAAAATTTAATATCTTTACTGTATATAAGTAAATTAAGTCAAAATTCATCTCCAGTAACGATATGATGCAACAAAATAGAAAAATAAAAGAAAATTTCAAAATGGGCGTGGCTCCGCCCATTTTCATTTAGTTTGTCTAGAATACTTTTAATGCCATTAGTCGAACAAAAATTTACCAATCCTTCTTAAATTTGGTAGGGGCATAGATTCTATGACGGTAACTGTTTTCTGTGAAAATGGGCGAAATCGGTGGAAGACACGCCCAGTTTTTATACACAGTCCACCGTCTGGCCTTCCGCTCGGCCGTTAACACAATAACTTGAGCAAAAACCGATATATCTTTACTAAACTTAGTCCACGTACTTATCTGAACCCACTTTATCTTGGTATGAAAAATGACCGAAATCCGACCATAACCACGCCCACTTTATCGATATCGAAAATTACGAAAAATGAAAAAAATGCCATAATTCTATACCAAATACGAAAAAAGGGATGAAACATGGTAATTGGATTGGTTTATTGACGCAAAATATAACTTTGGAAAAAACTTTGTAAAATGGGTGTGACAGCTACCATATTAAGTAGAAGAAAATGAAAAAGTTCTACAAGGCGAAATCAACAGCCCTTGGAATATTGGCAGGAATACTGTTAGTGGTATTGCATATATAAATAAATTAGCAGTACCCGACAGATGATTTTCTGGATCACCTGGTCCACATTTTGGTCGATATCGCGAAAACGCCTTCACATATACATCTAAGGGCCACCCGCTTTTAAAACCCTCATTAATACCTTTAATTTGATATCCATATCATACAAACACATTCTAGAGTCACCCCTGGCGCACCCTAATGGCAATATCTCGAAAAGGCGTCCACCTATAGACCTAATGCCCACTCCCTCTTAAAATGCTCAATAACACCTTCCGTTTGATACCCATATCGTACAAACATTCTAGAGTCACCTCTGGCCCACCCTAATGGCGATATCTCGAAAAGGCGTCCACCTATAGACCTAATGCCCACTCCCTCTTAAAATGCTCAGTAACACCTTTCGTTTGATACCCATATCGTACAAACACATTCTAGAGTCACCCCTGGCCCACCCTAATGGTTATATCTTGAAAAGGCGTCAACCTATAGACCTAATGCCCACTCCCTCTAAAAATGCTCAGTAACACCTTTCATTTGATACCCATATCGTACAAACACATTCTAGAGTCACCCCTGGCCCACCCTAATGGTTATATCTTGAAAAGGCGTCAACCTATAGACCTAATGCCCACTCCCTCTAAAAATGCTCAGTAACACCTTTCATTTGATACCCATATCGTACAAACATTCTAGAGTCACCCTTGATCCACCTTTATGGCGATATCTCGAAAAGGCGTCCACCTATAGAACTAAGGATTACTCCCTTTTAAAATACTCATTACCACCTTTCATTTGATACCCATATCGTACACACACATTCTAGAGTCACCCCTGGCCAACCCTAATGGCGATATCTCGAAAAGGCGTCCACCTATAGACCTAATGCCCACTCCCTCTTAAAATGCTCAGTAACACCTTTCGTTTGATACCCATATCGTACAAACATTCTAGAGTCACCCCTGGCCCACCCTAATGGCGATATCTCGAAAAGGCGCCCATCTATAGACCTAATGCCCACTCCCTCTTTAAATGCTCAGTAACACCTTTCGTTTGATACCCATATCGTACAAACATTCTAGAGTCACCCCTGTCCCTCCCTAATGACGATATCTCGAAAAGGCGTCCCCCTATAGACCTAATGCCCACTCCCTCTTAAAATGCTCAGTAACACCTTTAATTTGATACCCATATCGTACAAACAAATTCTAGATTCAGCCCTGGTCCACCTTTATGGCAATATCCCTAAATGGCGTCCATCCATATGACTATGGCCCACTCCCTCATAAAATACTCTTTAATACCTTCCATTTGATACACATGTCATACAAACACATTCCAGGTTTACCCTAGGTTCATTTTCCTACATGGTTATTTTCCCTTATGTTGCCACCATAGCTCTCAACTGAGTATGTAATGTTCGGTTACAGCCGTACTTAGCCTTCCTTACTTGTTTTTCAGATGTTTTGGCATTACCTGTTGGCATGTAAAAATGCACTATTCATTTTAATTGTTTAATAACACAAATCATTAAAACGACGACGAAGGAAGGATTCAAGAGAGCATCGTTTTTATTTGTTTTTTTCCGAATTTTATTTAAATTTTTCGCACATGCATTTGCGTTTTTCTCAATTTTGTTTGTGTTTTTCTGAAATATACATATTTGTGCTTTGCTGAAATACATTTGAGCTTTCCTGAAATACTGTGGATCTTGACAATAAAATTTAAATTTTGTTGTTTCTGGCGCCGTGTCTCGAACGCATTAACACTCAGGTGGAACTGAGAACTTTTCCGCTGTTCTTGGGGCCATATAAATTATTTGAATTTATCATAAAATAAAACTGGTTGTTTTGGCTGCAGGGTATGTATATAGTTCAAATGTGGCAAAATTAATAATTTAGTTGGGTCACGTGTAAAACGTTACTTCCCAATATTGTTCCTTGTGAAAAAAGGAGGGACATTTTTAATGATTTTAGAGGTCGCACTCGTCGTTTTAAAAAAAATCGAGATGAACTCAATTTGCAGACTTCCTTTAAATGTCAATGTACAGGTAAACAATTTATTTTGCCCATAAAAGTTCGTGTTTTATTGGAAACACTCCTATTATATGACCAAACCAAATTAGGTCTAAGCACTTGTTTTCTATTTTAAACCACAGCAGTTTTCCCTTGTACGTGTAGAAACTTGTATGGTCCATCGTAAGGTTTTGAGTCGACGTTGTCCAAATCAGGATCGTGTACTCTACCTACTGCGCTATGAAGATTCAACGTGAGGACCTCACATAGACTGAATGAGTTCCTAGTGCTATGAAATCTGGATAAAAAAACATATCACAAAACTTCATGTGTACAACCAAGTGTTTTGAGAACAGAATCTGTGGCTTCACTTTTCACAAATGAAATTTTGTATTTTCAGCTTTTCATCATAAAATTGAAACCTTTGGGAGTTTGCCTCAAACCCAGAAATCTATTCAAGTTTTGGTTTTTAAATTTTTTGGTTTGGTTTTAAAACAATTTTCAGATTTAAGACTTACTGTTCAGTTTAGATTAAAATTTAAACCGAATAAAATAAGAAATCATTAAGAAGATTTATGTAAATGTAAGTGAAAAAATTTTGAAAACTGCCTTAAACCGATGAATGGCTTAAAATTTATGCTCGAATCTGTAACCATGTATAATATAACCTACTAATTACTGTGAATGGGTTCCCCAGATTTTGCAGATATATTCTCTTAAGTCGGAATAAAGACATATGTATCTAGAGAGTCAGGGTCCGCTTTTTGTGAGTCTAGCACTAAATGTCAATGTATGGAAAAGCCAAAATTTCTATTGACCCCAGCCATTGTTTTGTCAACATTTTTATATACATATGTATGTATATTTTTATATTAAAAACATATGTTGCAGATGTTATTGCCGTTATACTCCAAACCAAACTTTTTAGATAAACAAATGCATATTTCAATGCAGCTGTACAACCACTTAGCTTCTCTTTTGTTTTATGTTGCAACTACGCACTCACCTGACAGCAAAACAATTTCGTGTTTTCTTTATTTTTGCTACTGCTAGAGGCAACTGAATTTCTTTTTGCTTTTCCTTTGTATCACAAATTAATATTCGATTACATTTTATGAATATGGACGAATTCATGTACATATATATATAAGTCTATGCACATAGTAAATTGCATGACAAGTTCGATCTAACACACCTTTTTATGTACCTATATGTGTGGACATACATATGTATATATGCGATTATATACTTGATACTTTTAGCTGCATCTATCTACACTGCAGCGAAAATGGGAGACAGTCACGCAAGGCACCAGTTTCGCACTGCATTTTTAATGACTACTCTGAACTGGTGCTAATCTGATGCGAACCGAGCAGTTGGTAGCCACAATTACGACCGAGCTGTATTAATTTAAATTAATCACTCGAAGGCAGTGACTACTTCAGTTATAACTACGACTGGAACAGTTAAGAAAGCATTTAAAAAGTCTGCGAAGGTGAGAGAGTTAGAACAAGTACCGCCTCTTAATGAGATAGTTCTGCGCTAGTTCCGAACTAGTGTGACCCGCTGCAGGGTATTCATACAAATGCCCGGCAGTCAAAAGTACATTTTATAAATCAATTAGGAACTAGTATCTATTCAAAGAAGTGATGGCAGAACCTCGATATATATTGTGACGAATATTAGCAACACTAAGGGATACTATCATCTCTAAGCCGATACTAAGCAGTCACTGCTATGTACATAAACAAATTAATCATTACGTCTACACATATGCACAAACAAGCAGTGGAGAAGCAGTGGAGAGATACGCACAAACACACGCATATATCTGAGATACTCAAAAAAGTATGCAATCATCGGTGGAAGTATTACTCACATATACACGAGCATATTGCTATGCGAGAAGCTATAAACGTGCATCTGTAGTTTATAGCTGGTAAGTGTATATCTGGTAACTAAGTAGTAAATTCTAGAAGAAGAAACGCCTAGAATTATGCCAACGAGGAAACCGAAGAGTATAAAAGCAGCACAAACTGAGGAATGAGCAATCAGTTGATTTAAGCACGCTATTGGTTGCGAAGTATAAGTATTATTGTGAAGTATTTTCAAAGTAGTGCAATAAAGACCATTTTGTAATATTGAATATTGGAGTTATTTTATGCAACAGCTTAGCGATACGAACGTTAGCAGAAGGTCGCAAATAAGAGGAATTTCAGTAGATTCGTTACAATTGGTATCAGAAGAGGAATTGTGGAATAAATTCCGAAGATTGCGAATACAACTTGGGCATGGCAGAGTTAAGTGAATTAAAGATCCAGCAACTGAAAAAGGAGTTGGAGAACCGTGGATTTAATACAACCGGCAATAAGATCGAACTTCAAGCACGGCTACGAGACGCTATGGAGTCGGAAGGAATTAATGTGGACGATGACGTCTTCCATCCTGATGAGGACGACATAACAATAAAAATTGAAGAGAAAAACGAAACATCGCAGACAGTTACGAGCACAGACTTGAACACGATTTTGGCTGCAATATCTGCTCAAACATCGACAATGACATCTCAACTGGAATCAAAGGAGACACGTATAACATCCAAGATGGAAACAAAACTAGAATTCCAGGAGAACCGTATAACATCCAAGATGGAAGCACAGGAGGCACGCAATTCAGAAATGTCGTCGCAAATGTCATCTCAGCTGAAATCGCATGAGATTATACGAAGATTGAAGCACAAGAGGCACGAATATCCGAAATGTCGGCGCAAATTTCAGCACAAATGTCATCACAGATCTCTGCTCAACTGGAAGAGCAAGAAGGACGTACTTCCTCGAAGTTGGAGGCGCAAAATACAAAAATTTTACAACTTGCAGACAAAATTGATGCCGAGATTGAAACATTGAGAGGTTTTATACAGGAGTTGCAACTAAATCGCCCAGCATTTTCAGCGAGTAATCCAAAGGTAAAAACACATCATTTGACGGTTCTGTTCCTTTCCAGGTCTTTAAGCTACAGTTTGAGAAGACCGCAGCAGTGAACAACTGGAATGCCAAAGATAAAGTTGCTGCATTGTTCGTGGCTTTAAAAGGACCAGCTGCTGAGATATTACATACGACCCCAGAGTACGAACGTAACAGTTACGAAGCATTGATGGGCGCTCTAGAGAGGCGATACGGAACCGGGCATAGGATACAGATATACCAAATGGAGTTGCTGAACTCCTTCCAGAGGCCTGGTGAAACATTGTAAGAATTTGCGTCGGATGATGAAAGGCTGGCACATTTAGCGAATGCGGACGCACCCGTGGAGTACACGGGTAAAAATCCAGAGCTTTATTAATGGAATACGGCATACGCAAACCCAAAACTTACATTCACAGAAACGGTATCCCAAGCACTGACTCAGGAAACTGCCTCAATTCTGTGTAAGCCAGCTTTCAAAGCACGTCGTGTGGAGGTAAAAAGGCCAGACTGGGTGAACACAATATTGGAAGCACTGAAGGGATCACAACAGAAAAATGCCGGAGTTATCAAATGCTTCAAATGCGGGAAGCTAGGTCACATTGCACGTCATTGCGATCTTGATCTTTTTTGTTTATTTATTTATTTATTTAAAGTGGACATAAAACGAAAACGGTCGACTGGTAAAGTATAAAATTAGTACAAAAGTATTATAACTCGTAAATTATAAGGTTAACATTGAAAGTGGTTTCAACAGTATGAATGGTCTTAAGAACAAAGCTGGATGAGATGCGCAAGAGCGTGTCAGATGCAAAGATCGAGAGCTAGCTCCAGCTGTTGAATGTCCTGTGATATCTATCTCGCAAATTGGAAAAAAATCGAGTAGTCTTACCGTCAAAGGAAATGTGGATGGCAAAGAACGTGTACTGACTGTAGATACGGGCGCATCTCATTCCTTGATCCGATCTGATTTGTTCAACAGGAGGGTAAAGCCATTACCTGGAGCAAGGTTGCGTACGGTTACTGGCGAGTATAACCAAATCCGGGGAGAAGTGATCTGCTAAGTCTTAATTGGGAAGGAAAATTCGTTGTGGCGGAGATTGTTGATGAACTCATATTGGGTGTGGACTTCTTAGTTGACCATGAGATCAGGATCGATATGCAGAGAAGGATTATGCGTTATAAGAACCAGGATGTACCACTTAACTTCAGTTTTGAGAAAGGGTTCAGCAGTAAGCGAGTGCTGGTGGAGGCGATTGGACAAAAACCACCAAAGTCAAAGACAGTAGATCTGGCAAAGGTTGATGGATTGAATGGGCCAAATAAGGTGAAATCAAAAGTACCTGCGAGAGAAACACTGGCATTGACAATACCAAATGGACGCACAAAAACGAAGAAAGAATTTCCCAGAAAGAATGTGATGGTAGTTTCAAGCCAGGGCGCACTACAGTTGTGAAACGTGGGAACGATACTGATTAAGCGAAGCCAATCCGTTAAGTGCAAGCTCTACGAAGTAGTTAATTGGTCAAACAACAGAGTGTGAGGGAACGAACTAGGATAATTAGCAGTAAGGTGAACCACAGGTACGACAAGAAGAACAATTCGGAAGGTTTCTTTGGAGGGAGATTTGGTAATGTTATACAACTCTCCTCCGCGGAAAGGTTTTCCGACCAAATTTTGGTGCAGTTGGGAAGGCCCGTACAAAGTTGTGAAGGGAATCAGTGATACCATCTACCGCATACAAACTATTGGGAAACCACGAAATAGAAGGGTACTTCATTTGGAGATGCTAGTGGCGTTTAAAAAATCGATCAGGAAATTTGTCTGATCGGGACGATCAGACTTAGGTGGAGGGCAGTGTGACTAATATTAGCAACACTAAGGGATACTACCATCTTTAAGCTAATATTAAGCAGTCACTGGTATGTACATAAACAAATCAATCATTATGTCTACACATATGCACATACAAACAGCGGAGAAGCAGCGGAGAGATACGCACAAACACACGCATATATCTGAGATACTCAAAAAAGTATGCAATCATCGGTGGAAGTATTACTCACATATACACGCGCATATTGCTATGCGAGAAGCTATAAACGTGCATCTGTAGTTTATAGCTGGTAAGTGTATATCTGGTAACTAAGTAGTAAATTCTAGAAGAAGAAACGCCTAGAATTATGCCAACGAGGAAACCGAAGAGTATAAAAGCAGCACAAACTGAGGAATGAGCAATCAGTTGATTTAAGCACGCTATTGGTTGCGAAGTATAAGTATTATTGTGAAGTATTTTCAAAGTAGTGCAATAAAGACCATTTTGTAATATTGAATATTGGAGTTATTTTATGCAACAGTTTAGCAATACGAACGTTAGAGGAAGGAATTTCAGTAAATTCGTTACAATATGAACGTCGATTTTTCGATCCTTTTGAGAAAATAAATCGACTTATCGTATCCATATACCATTGTATGTCTGAAAATCTGTGACCAGATATCAATTCTGCTACCAAAATAATTGTTTTTTTTTTTTTTTTTTGTTTTTCCAAAATGGGAATGAGTTACGCCATTGGAATTTCTTTCTCAGAACAAATTTCTCTAATATGCCTGGACATTTTTTCACCATTCTAAAAATCTTTTAATAAATTGACGAAAAATTACTACTGCATTTTGCGAAAAATTCCTCAAATTCTTATTTTTTGAGTGTTTATTTCATATTTTGCACATTGACAGCCACGAAGTACAATGACAAAGCAAATAGTAGCATTTGGCGTGAAGAGTGAGTGAAATGTTATTATCTTCACTGGGTGCTTCATCGCTGCCTCCGTTTAAGAGGACATTGGTTGCCAATTCGCGTTCTTCGTTCTGAGAGAAATTTTACCGGGGCTTGAAACTTTGCATCTTTCGGCGAATTTTGGGTAACATGTTCAATGTTGCCAATGCTTTGTAGGAATAAGCTCGATCTAGTTTCTAGGGTGACCGCGATGTAGCTTTATGGATCTGTTATTGCCAAACTTGAAAATAACGACTTTTTCATAGAAAAATACATGGACAAAATATGTGTGTTTTCATTTGTATTCTTTTTTGAACAGAAAATATGGATGATAAATTACATCACTATATCTTCAGCGTCCTCGAGGTCGTTGAAGGCGCTGCCACGCCCGTTTTCTTTAAATAATTAAATTAAATAAATGTAAGCGCGATAAACTCCGAAGAGATTTTAGGCCGAGATTTTCTTCCAATTTGCGTCGTGATCCTTTTAATTTTTCGTACAAATTGGCGGAACGGGACCTACGAGTTTTATGCCAACTCCGAATGGCAACTGCAAGGCAGATGAGTTATCACTGAAAAAATTTTCATGGCAGAAATACACTCGGAGTGCTTGCCAAATCACTGCCGAGGGGTGACACCGATTAGAAAAACTTTCTTCTAATTGAAAAAAACTTGTTTCTTAAATTTTGATGTTGCTTCACCCGCGTGAACCCAGGATCCTTGGTTTAATAGGCGGACCACGCTACCATCGCACCACGGCAGCCGCCAATAATTAAATACGAAATTTAAATCAGTAAAGTTTTAGCTTTGTAGCTTTACAAATGAAGAAATATCCTTTAAACTTCATGTACCCGGATATACACTCTGGCTGCAAATCATCTAATATCCACAGTTCTTGGTCACAAAATACTCTTCGCTCTCCTAATAGGCAGAACGGGCACAAAGTAGGGCGCAAAGTAGGGCGCTATGGAGTTCCGCTAAGCTATCACACCATCAACAAGGTGCATACGGTAGTGAAAGCCTTAAGTAAGTTAGTAGTATTATTATTATTAGGTCTGGAAGCACTGCGACCTTTGTGTAAATCTATTGTGCATCACCTTTCAGCCTAATTTTGTATGTAGAGGCTTTTAATGTATCTAAGTACTCTTTAGGCTTTTTACTCCATATCACATAGGGATTAAGAGTCACACCACTCAGATGGGAGCGTCGCAGAGAATGCGAACCGGCGTTTCATCCTCCAGCTCACAAAAACGACAAATTTGAGTATTGGATATATTTAACATACTTAGGTAATATCCTAGACCACAGTGTCCCGTATAGTGCCCAATGAGAGTTCGTATGTCCTCCCTTCTTATATTAATGACTTTGGCTGATACGTTCGTTGCCGGAAGTATAAACAATTTGGCCTGTCTTTGTCCTGGGCAAACCAGTGACGTCTGAATTTTTATTTTCCCAGTTAATTGTGGTTTTGGTGTGTGCATTCGTGAGTCCACAAAAGGGCTCTGGACCATAGAATGCTGCCTTGCTAGGTAACCTGCATGTTCATTACCTTCATGTCCTTGATGTGCGGGATCCCATTCTAACAAAAACTTGTCTTTGATTCCCAGGTCATTAAAGATTTCAATTGAGTCATCCACTAGCTTAGATGTAACTGTGTAGGATTGCAAGGCACGCAGGGCCGCCTCTCTCTCTTCGAGAATGAGCCTATCCGTAGACAATATCTACCGCAAGCTTCTATTGCATGAATTTCTTCTTGAAGTTCGGTCCATGGATTCCAGCTCCTATCCTTCCGTCATCGAATTTCGATCCATCGGTGAACCAGACCTCTGAGACAGGGTCATTTTAGGATGTCCTATTTCCCAGTGGGTTCTGTCCACAATGGAGACTTTAAAGATCCATGAATTCTGAGCTTAGTGGACATTACGTCACGCAGTTGTAATGTGGGATTTCCTATGAGTTTTTTAATACTTTTATATGCCCTATTATGTTTCCTAGCTTCAACTCCGAAATATTTTGAAGTCTTATTGCTCCTAGTTTTGTCTCTCTCTCTCTATCAGAATATGGAAGGGAGGTATTCCCACTAAGGCACTAAGTGCATCACCAGGGGACGTTGTCATGCACCCGTTATTCCAATGCAAACTAGTCGATGCAGTTTGCTTAGTTTTGCTGTTGTCGTTTTTTGCGTGGCTTC
Organism: Eurosta solidaginis; assembly: GCF_040869045.1. Classification (NCBI taxonomy): domain Eukaryota; kingdom Metazoa; phylum Arthropoda; class Insecta; order Diptera; family Tephritidae; genus Eurosta; species Eurosta solidaginis. The sequence goes on from NC_090321.1 coordinate 94,065,991, forward strand.
TGCCACCAAACTAAGGAAGCATAAGTGACTATTGTCTTTACAACAGTATTTAATATCCAGTATACCATTTTTGGAGATATCCCCTATGTTTTGCCGTAGAGTCGAGTACAGACGAAGAAAGCTCTTGTTGCTTTGTTTAGGATAGCATCCAAATGAGCATTCCACGTGAGGATTCTATCCAGGGGGTCCCCTAGGTATTTTGCCTCCATTGAGAATTGTATTTTAGTTCCACCAAGGATTTTTTCTGGGATGAATGATTTCCTTCTCCGGGTGAAAGGCACTAGGACAGTTTTGTTAGGATTGATAGACAGTCTTTGGTATCGCACCACCTCTCTATAAAGCGAAGGGCTTCTTTCATACGATCTGATAGAGTTTCCTCGTACATCCCTCTGATATAGATATCTAGGTTATCTGCATACCCTTGTGTATCAAATCCCTTGGTTTTCATTAACTGAAGGAGGTCATCTATGGCCAGGGTCCACAAGAGAGGGGAGAGCATACCTCCTTGTAGTCATCTTCTTGGATTTGGAATGTAATTGATTTTTCTACTCTTTAACATGCACAGCACCCATCGAATAATCATGTGGCTTATGCCCTTTTCAATTATAGCTTGTTCGATAGCTTGATGTTTTGTGTTATCGGAAGCTGCTGATATGACAATAAAAGCGCAGAGGGCTATAATTTTTGATTCTAGAGCCTCTTCAATTTTTAACGTGAGGAGTTGGACCTCTCTGCCGAGAATTGCTCTGCCAACCCCGTTCTTAAAGATAAATATCGTGAACTAGCAGAAGAGGAAATCAATCTTCCTAAGAAGATGCGCGTCACTCTTGGATCTAGATACCGTAGCAAGGTAAAGTCTCACCTATCCAGAATCAACCCCGACATACAAAATGTATGACACCAACCATCTTCTAATTGCAATGTGGAACGAACGCCCCTAACAGACCCTCCCTGTTGAAACTGCAACATATCTTGGACTCCCTTTAGAGGATATTGCTAACAATTTGTGAATGAGTGCAGCTATTGGATGGGTCGAAGCACTGTTATTACAATAATAAGAACATAGATTTTTCAATTCGCCCTCAGTGCAATACATTCATAACTAGGAAAAAATCTTAAAAGAAGTGGCGTTGTCAGTTTTCGTTGGCTTTTTTTAGCAACTGATCGTTTGTTAAGGATATGTGTGTGTCAATGTGTTCCTAAATTCAATCAAATATGAACATGTTTGTCTTCAACACAAATGGTGTTAGTTTTCTACGCATAAAAGGGACTATGCTAATTTTCCACGCAAAAATTGGTATTCCATATGAATTTGAAAAGTACCAGTTTTCATTTGAAACGCACGCTTAGTTTTTCAAAATGTTCCTAACATATGGACCTGTCTTAAGTTGTAACTTTGAAGTTTTGTTAACAATACCGTACCTTAGACACTTCATTAATAAGACCGTATCATTAATTTAGATTTATCTCTGGAGGCCGGCTAAAAAGGTGTAAAAAATAAATTTTATTACTAAGCTTAAACTAAGATTGCAAAAACTCCAGTCAAATTTAAATTCCCGTTAAACTACAGAGCAGTTTTTCAGTCACAGTTTAAGGCCGCCCTTGGGGTAGAGAACTTTGTACGGCTTAATAGTTTGTTATTATTTAGATAATTTGTAGATATGGCAACAGCTGGGTTTTGTTTCCACCCTTATAGAAATATATGTCTAGTTCATTCTCTAATTATTCTTAAACCTGATAGTTCTCAAGTTGATATTTAACATCATTCTCCAATCACTATCAAACATTTGAGAACTTTTGTAAAATTTTTTTAGTTCTCGAGTTGGTCTCCAACGTCATTCTTAAATTATTCTCCAAATTTTGAGAGTTTTTGAAGAATTTATTGTTCTCAGATGAAAATCCAGCACATTTCTCCAGGCGATATCCAAGTGGTGCACCCAAAGCCAACAGCTGTTTATTGTCAGAAATAAATACCTGGCTGCTAGCTGTAACGTAGCGTTATATACTAAAAATAAATAATACGCGTTTTATTTTATTTTCGTTAAAATACTGTAGCATTGGACTCTTACATTTGAGGTCTAATTAGAGACCCATACTTGAGTACATGTTGGGAACTTTTTTTCAAATTAAGTAACAGCATTTTTTGCTTTATATAAAATTCCCTTTTTGCAAAGAACGCTTTGATTCTCAAGTTGAGTCGCTATTTCGAAACAACTCCTGGTGTGCTAGTTATCAACATGAGCTCTGATGGTACTCAAGCCCAAATGCTTGTTGGAAATATTTCACGCCTTTGCGAACGAACGCAAATAACTGATCGGTTAATTAGAGTTTTACCCTGCCAGATCGCCCGCTTAAGCTCAGCTTAAACTTCAGTTAAAGTAGACGGAAGAACTGCAGAATAAGTTTAAGCGTAGTTGAACTGACAAACGTATTTGACTTTGTACGGAAAACCCGGGTCTTAAATTGGTAAAGTAGTACAGAAATACACAACGCCAACAGAGCTTCGATACTGACGGCTTGCTTTGCTTAATCTCCGCCGCTGCGCTCACACGACGTTTAGGTGGACTCCGAATAGTTTTCCGAACCTCGAACCTCTACATAACCGAAAATCGAAAGATCGGTTGATTACCTTGGACGTCTATAACAGAAGCACATAAATTTTTTTTTATTAAGAAGATGAGAACTAGTATTAGAAAAAAAAACTGATCTTATATTTACTGCAGGACTTCTTATGTATGCATAGGCTAAGTTGTTATTTTAGTGCGAGTGTTTTGCGTAAATGAGTTTATGCGGTCTGACAATTCAGTCAATTCCTGCAACTGACATTGATTGCCTTTGATGTTGTGCAGTGCAGTTTTCAATTTTTGTCATTGAGCCCAATGGAAATATTCACAAATTCAGCTTCGTGTCAAATGCAAACATTTTAGTAGGGAAACATACCTGTAGGACCTTTGTGTATATCGTACAAAGCCATCGAAGCAATGAAAAGCCCAATGTCAAAAACACTCATTAATGTTTATATGCATACATATGTATATATGTAGACTTATTATTAGGGCGTTTTAAAATCAGGTAATTATTTACTTTAGCCCACCATTGCTAAAACACATCCGCACTGTTTTTTATTACAAGATTGACATTTTTAGTTTCCGCTTTCGTGATCCTGGGTCCAAAACTCGACCTTTAACTCCTCTCTCCATAATTTTGGACGTGTTTAAGTATTAGTTGTGACCTAAAGTGAGGAATACCCAAACAAGACGGATATATTGGATAAAAAAAAGCAGAAAAAATGTTTACAAAGGGAAAATAATATCAACAAAATGAACATAGCGATGTAATCAATAAGCTGTGATTGATAGCTGTTTGACTTTCATGTAAGGGACTAATGTGTCAAAAATTTAAGCAAACAGTAATAACAAATTATGGTGAAACTCATACTGATGCATCAATTTTGTTTTGTTTCTACACCTTTTCAAAGCAGTAATGAGAAAACTTAAATTATAATAAACATAAATTTATATTGAGAACATAAAACATAATGAGGTAAAATAACAAACTCAGTATTGAGAATCCGTAAAATACTTAATAATAAGAAAGGGTAGATTAAGGGCCAGATTATGTATGATGTCGTGATGCTCAGCGTCGCGGTCACTAACATTCACTATATAATATCAAAAATTTCATAAGGGCGTTCAGGTTCACTGTCCCTCACTGAAGTGAATGAATGGTCTTACATGATAGGAATTTTGGTTAACACGAGAAAAAATGACTCGTTGTGTTATACATAATTCGCCCAATCTTATATACGAGATGGAACCCCTTTGGAGAACTATGTACAGTGAGCACACACGTTGGGCATTGGAAGTCAATGGAGGTGGGTTGTCCGGAGATCGTATGAGCCGAATAGTAATGTGAGAATGCTATCATAAGCAGATTGACACAGGTGGGAGCGGCAATCAGAAGTTATCAGTCGTCAGTCTTTTAGGTGCCGTTGTTGAAGCGAAGTTGTTACAAATACGTTGAAAGCCGCCGGTTCTGTATTATTTCGCAAGTCTGAATTTTTATTAATCATTAATTTACGTATCCACATACCTAAATCTTTAACTCTTCAAATAATTTTCGTTAAAAACATGCGCATTGTTATCATTAATACTTAATTTGTAATCACTTAACGATAAATAAACACTAATCTTTTTACATATACATATACATATTTCATTTTCATATTGGATGTCCTTTTTGATCCGAAACTGAGTTTTAACAAGCATATTTAATCAATTAACAACAAAGCGTTGGGTGTACTTTGATTTATTAAAAGATGGGGTAAAGAAATAGAGGATCCGTATCACACTAAAATTCTTACACATCGCTAGCCCGTTCAATAATTGTGTATTGCTCACACGTTTGGTGCCCTGTGTCTTAAAATCATTGAGTCAGAACAAAAGCAATTTTTGATATTTGCATTACATACTTAATTAGCGCTTAACCGTCTAAACGATTATGACCGTCCACCAAGGCGCTCCAACCGCTTTTTCGCTGGGTTAACTAGAGCCAATTGGTCCCACTAAAAGATTAATATTTGTATTGATTTGACTTAATTGGCACTCAAATCTTCACCTTCCACCCTGAAGGTGTGCCCTGAATCATAGGCACAGATACAAATTCACACTTTGAATATAAAAAAATTTTGAAAGCACTTCCGTATGCCCTCGCATATAAATAAAATTCATTTTGAAGTCTTTGATTTTCATATGTAAGGGCAAAGCAAAAACAATTTCATATGATGAACGAGCACTTGGATATGATATACAAATTTACAAAAACAAATTTACTATGAAAAAAATATAAAAAACTAGCAGAGTACCCGACGTCGTTCGGGTATAAATAAAAGCAGTACTATATAGACTAATATATTAGACTAATCCCAACCCCCCTTTATATGGGAGATGCCACGCCCCTTTTTCGCTATCCCCAATTTTTCCCGAGGGGGTAGGGATTAGTCTTATATACCTCCTCTCCCTTTTTCGTTATACCCAGTTTTTCTTGAGGGGGTAGGGATTGATCTCATATAAACACTCACCCAATTTCAGTCGTCTAGCCTTAATACTTTCAGATATATTGACTACGAAAAATTCCAGTTGTATGGGAGGTGCCACGCCCCCTTGTCGAAAACTTTTTTATATAGCCTACCATAGATTGACGCACTCAGGGTATGTCATGGCAAAATTTCGTTCGATTCCATTCTGCGGTTTAGGCTGCAAGTCCAAACATACATACAGACATACTTTCACAAATATATAAAAAAAATGTGATAGCACTGGAAAAAAATTGTATAACAAAAAGTTTTCATATATTTGGTGTGTGACAATTTTGAAATTAATAGCAAATAATAGAAATGTCCTTTAATAAAGAATGGGAGCATGAGTTCCTTTTTTGCGAAAATTTTGAGTGCAAAGCACAATGTATGTTGTATGTATGAAAAAAATTTCGAAATACCAGTTGAAACGACATTTCTTCATGTGTGACCAAAACTTTTTTGAAATGGTCAAAGGGGATGAAGAAAGGCTAGAAAAGGTAAAAGCCTTAAAAGAAGAGTTTCTTGAGTATGATGCGAGAAGTATACTCGATGTGATTGAAAACCAAGGTCCTCCAAATCATGTCAGAATTTTATACACCAAAGAGAATTGAAAGCATCGTACACAACAAGCTTACGTATAACAATAAGTTTGAAGACCTTTTCCAATGGACCTTTAATAAAAGAATTATGCCAGTGATGCTTTCATGTTTTGAAGTAAATGGAAGGGCAATGGGAAGCGAAATGAGCAGGGTAAAACTATCCCGACGAACAGTAATACGTCGAATTGAAAATTGAGACCAACATTTAAATTATAAATTGAGAGGGAAAGTGGATGCATGCAGATATTTTTCAATTGCAGTTGATCAGTCTTGTGACATAGTAGATAGTAGCCAGCTCTTGATAGGTGCGTAGTTTTAAAGCATAATATAATGCTATTACTTTTCAGTAAAAGTTTGGCAAAAATGTATATTTTAAACAACAAAAAAACATCACCATCGAAAAACTTTGATATACTTCAGAAAATTTCACCCAGCTAGTATATTTTTACAAACACCTCACTTATCAATGCTTAGGAATACTCATTTTTGATGATGATTTTGAAATTAGCTAGGAGATATTTGGTATCATGCCACTTTTGGAAAATACTAGATGAATATATATATTCAACGCTATTTATAAAAAGTTCAATGAGAATCTTGCTTTGACAAAACTATCTGCTATATGTACGGGCGGAGAACCAGCCATGGTTGGTAAGAATAATGGTGTTGTTAGTCAGCTAATCAAAAGGGGAATAGGAAGGAGTACCTGCATATCACTTCATAATCCACCAATAAAACTTATGCGCTCAATGGAAGCATGCCACTAAAACTATAGATGTACCTAGTAGTACACATTTAAAAAAATATAAGAGGAAGTCATAACGCACTTACACATAGAAAATTTAAGAAATTTCTAGACGAATGCGAATGTCACTATGGTGATTTGGTAATGTTTACACAAGTAAGGTGGCTGAGCAGAATAAAATGCTTAAAACGATTTTTTGAAATAAGAAATAAAATACTAGATTTCGCTATATTAAATTTAAAAGACACAGACTTAATAGAAGCTATATCTTCAGAAAATGTAAAGTTTGATTTAGGATTTTAAGAGATACTACAAACTACTTAAACATTTTTAACTTATCGTTTCAAGGAAAAAATAAAACTATATTTGAGATGGCCGATTATATAAGTGGATTCATATATAAAATTTACATATTTTTGGCCAACCTACAAAAAGAAAAATTGTTCCACTCCCCTTGCTTAAGGACAATTTTGAATGAGTATGAAAATATAGACTTTGATTTTAGTTACATGAAAACCAGCTTAGAAAGCTTGAAAATAAGTTTTCAAAACCGATTCATAGATTTCGACGTAACTAAAAAAATTTTACCAATTTTTTACAGTCCCATGACTTGTGATATATTATCGCAAAGTCCACAGTTTCAGATGGAATTGTGCAATTTACCAACTGATTCATTCCTTAAGGAAACAAAATTACATGGCATTGATATTTAGAAAAGTACGAGCAAAGTCAAATATCCGATTTTATGAAATGAAATATTTTCTAGCCTCAAATTAATCAAAACGAATCTAAGAAACTACTTGACCCAAGACCATTTAGAAGCCCTTATACAATTATCCACATATAGTGCAGCAATAGATATTAAATCATCAAATATCAAAACATTCAAATAAAGTTGTGACAGGCAACATAATTATATTAAGTATACACATTATGAACTTGTTGCTGTGTTTATTCCATTTAACTTAATACCTATTCTATGTTTGTTGTATTATTATATGTAGTTCTATACATACATAAAATTACTTGAACTGTATTACAATATTATTTACAAAAAAATAATTCCATTTAAAAAAAATATTTTAGTTTTTCTCAGTGCGCTTATAATTTTTGTAGTTGTGTTAGTATTTGCACTTCAATACAAAAATTTTTGAGCAGCCCTGCTCCTGACCATCCTATTGTATCCAGTCACAGTGTACCTTTTACCCTTTGCCGTCGAAACTTAGCTTAAAGCAAGTAAGGAAGGCTAAGTTCGGGTGTAACCGAACATTATATACTCAGCGTGAGGCTCAAATGTACATTTCATTTCAGATAAATTACTTTTCTACATAACACGTGGCACCGCCCATTTGAACAAAAAAAATGTCTCCACATTTCCTCTTACAATAAAACTTGATAAGTGAAATATCATTGATTCAAAACTATTTTTTGCTAAGTTATAGCTTATTATTTTAGTCTACGACCATTTTCAAAATCTTTTATATAAAAGTGGGCGTGGTCTTCAACCGACCTCGTCCATTTTTCTAGATATATTTCCTGCTATAGGGAAAATTTGTGCACCCAATTTTATTACGATCCGTAAATCTTTCTTCGAGTTATGGCCCCCGAAACATAGAAAATTGCTCAGTCATAAAAGGGTGGTGCCACGCCCATTTTTTTAAATTTGAAGTTTTTCCTATTTATTGTTATACTTGGGAAATGTAATACCATTGATATAAAGCTCTTTTTTGCAAAGATATGACTTATTTTATTCGTCCACGGCTCTTTTAAAAATCGTTTACATAAAACTGGGCGTGGCCATTAACCGATTTCACATGCGCAGTGTTATCATTAATACTTAATTTGTAATCACTTAACGATAAATAAACACTAATCTTTTTACATATACATATATCTCATTTTCATATTGGGTGTCCTTTTCGATCCGAAACTGAGTTAACAAGCATATTTCATCAATTGACAACAAAGCGTTGGGTGTACTTTGATTTATTAAAAGGTGGGGTAAAGAAATCGAGGACCCGTATCACACTAAGATTCTTACACATCGCTAGCCCGTTCAATAATTGTGTATTGCTCATAGGTTTGGTGTCCTGTATCTTAAAATCATACAAAGCATATTAAGTCAGAACAAAGGCAATTTTTGATATTTGCATTACATACTTAATTGGCGCTTAACCGTCTAAACGATTATGACCGTCCAACAAGGTGCTTAAACCGCTTTTTCGCTGGGTTAACTAGAGCCAATTGGTTCCACTAAAAGAATAATATTTGTATTGATTTGCCTTAATTGGCACTCAAATCTTCACCTTCTACCATACAGATGAAGGTTTCTTCAATATCGGAGAATACTATTAGGGGTATTCTTTATTCATAAGCTAATTATTGGAGAAATTGACTCCGCTAACCTTCTCAGCCGATTCTTCTGACACTCCTAGTGTATCCAGTCACAATGTACCTTTTACCCCTTTGCCGTCGAAACTTAGCTTAAAGCAAGTAAGGAAGGCTAAGATCGGGTGTAACCGAACATTATATACTCAGCGTGAGCTTCAATTGTACATTTCATTTCAGATAAATTACTCTTCTACATAACACGTGGCACCGCCCGCTTAAAAAATAAATGTCCCCCCATTTCCTCTTACAATAAAACTTGATAAGTGAAATATCATTGATTCAAAACTATTTTTTGCTAATATATAGCGTATTATTCTAGTCTTTGACCCTTTTAAACTTATTGTATATAAAAGTGGGGGTTGTCTTTAACCTATCCCGTTCATTTTTACTAGAAATATTTTCTGTTATAAGGAAAATATGTGTACAGAATTTCATAACGATATGTTAATTTTTCTTTGAGTTATGGTTCCGGAAACATATAAAATTGCTTAGTCATAAAAGGGGTGGTGCCACGCCAATTTTTAAAAATCTGAAGTTTTTCCTATTTATTTTTATACTTGGGAAATATAGTACCATTGATATAAAGCTCTTTTTTGCAAAGGCATGGCTTATTTTATTCGTCCACGGCCCTTTTAAAAATCTTTTACATAAAAGTGGGCGTGGCCCTTAACAAATTTCGTTAATTTTTCTTCAAAGCATTCTTTATAGTGAAGGCAACCTCTCTGCCGAATTTTGTTACCATAGGTTTACCGATTTTTGATTAACAATATTTGTAAAATTGATTTTATCACAAGTGGGCGGTGCCACGCCCATTTAAAAAAAATTTTAAAATTTTTATCAAGAGTCAATATCAGTCCACACGTAAAATTTCAACATTCTAGGTGTATTATTTACTAAATAATCAGGGTTTTTTTCCAAAATTTTATTTATATAAAAAGTGGGCGTGGTTATCATCCGATTTCGCTCATTTTAAATACCTATCTATTATGGATCCAGATAAGCCGTGTACCAAATTTGGTGAAGATAGCTCAGTATTTACTCAAGCTGTCGAGTTAACGGACGGACGGACATGGCTCAATCAAATTTTTTTTCGATGCTGATGATTTTGATATATGGAAGTCTATATCTATCTCGATTCCTTTACCGTGTTGAATCTAGTGCATTCCAAAAATCTTAGTAATATGCTTTCTCAGTATAATTTTTCCTGCAGTATAATTTTTTTGGTCAGGCGGCATTTCGACGACATACTGGTTGGAATCTTGCTGAATTCCCACAATAAGTCCATCGAAAACATGCTTGCTTATTTGTTACATATGTATAACATCAATATTTTTGAAATTTCGATATATTTTATCACGCAGTCAACCATTATACGTTCCAGTTTCTCGTTGTTGGGTTGAAAATTGAAACCTGAAATGCGTTTAATATATTGTTTTAAATTTTTGATGATTAAATATCTTTGCTCACTGTGGAGGGTTTTTAATATAATCGTAAGGTGTAAAGTGTAAGCGTAAGCGTAAACGAGAGCTTCGTAGACAATCTGAAAACTATTCGGCGTTCACCTGAGAGCGCAGCAACAGAGATTCAGCAAAGCAAGCAATCAATCAGTTTAAGCTTGTACTTCAAGCAGTGAGCTCTATGCACAAAATTCACCATGTAAACTCATACAACTACAAAAAAGTTTGTTTTCGAAGCTCTGCCTGGGTTGTGGACTACTGATGTAAATGCCGTCGTAGTATTGGGTATTGGTATATAGTATAGGGTCCTACCGAATGTGTAAGCTGGCCGTAGTGAGTGGTATTAATATTATGTATGGAGTAGTACAGAAAATAAGCGTAAGTGTAGTCACTACACTGTGACGTAATGTTATAGTTTAACAACTATGTATACATGGGCGAGCTGCAGTTAATTTAAAAACAGTACTTCTCTGGGCGTAAACCTGTATGTTTCCACTTCGAACTGACACTCGCAACATTTTTCGTTGAGATAAATAAATAAAAAAATACTGTATTCATATTTTCTGGGAACTCCAAGTTAAACTTTTTGTCATAACTTAGTATGGCGTCGGCCGTTTTTGCTCATATTAGGAATGCTTGTTATGGATCCCGTTTTCTTTCTCCTCTGAAATTTTCTAATATAATTTGTTTGTACAAGTTATCTTCTATCTATCTATCTTCTATAAATCTTATAAAATAAAGTCGCCATGTATGCACATAACTTCACACAAAACGCTCCGATTTTAAAACGGTTTTTTGCATTTCAAAGCTTAGTTACGTGAGATGGTACAGTTAATACAATTTGAAGATATATGTTATAGGGGCGTGGCAAATTGCCAAAATGTAGCAAAAAATCATAAAATTTTTGTTTTCACAGCTATAACTCCTAAACGGATGAATGGATTTGAAAAATTCTATTTTTCAGTAAAATTTTGAAATATTTACCTTCGATCTGCATCAAAAAAAAAACTTGATTCCTTTCTTATATCATCCAAATTGTTTAAACAAAAGTAACATTTTTACCAAAAAATTCGTGTGTGTGATTGTCCGGTGTCAACTGTGCGAGCAAATTGCTTTAGAGTGAGGCATGATGCGACACATACGTATATATGTACATAGCATTCGCTGCGTTATTTAACTTCGGGCGCAGGTTTATAGGCATGTATGAATGTACATATGTATGTATTTTCTCATCATATCAGCTTGCCATAGGTATATACATACATATTTATGTAACATAAATGGTTAAGAATATATACATCTATTGAAAAATAATCTTTCGTTGACAATATTAAACATTTCCTTAAAATTCTTCAAAAAAGTTTTATTTTTTGGTATTTTTGCATGTATTACTATCACTACATATTATAAAAAAAGTCGCTTTTTCTGTCCCATCTCCCTTTGAATGCTTAAACCTTTAAAACTACGCAACGGATTTTCATACGCTTTTTTTTTTAATAGAGTGATTGAAGTTTGTAGATTGTATAATAACATCCATTAAATAGTGGAGAAATACTGTTATTTTGAAGTTTCTAATGTGATGTATATATGTACATACATATATAAGAGAAAGTGGTGTTAGTTACACTATTTATAACTCAAGAACGGATGAACAGATTTGGCTGAAAATTGGTAGAGGGGTAACCCAGAACTAGGAGACAGACATAGGATACTTTTTATCCCGTTATGGATAGGGTCTTGAGATCACAACGTGGACCTGGGTAATCCTGGGATATGTTTGTACAATGTGAGCATCGAATGAAGCTGTTTATGAGTACTTTGATACGGGGTATTTTTCGTACCCGTGGGTGACTAGGGTCTCGAGATATAGGCCAAAATGTGGACCCGAGTACCCCTAGAATGTGTTTATAGAATATGGATAACAAAAGAAAGCTGTTGATGATTGGTTTAGTACAGGGTAATTTTCATATCTGTTTGTGACTAGGGTCTTGAGATATAGGCCAAAACGTGGATCAGGGTAACACTAGGATGTGTTTTTACATTATGGGTATCAAATTGAAGCTGTAGATGAGTGCTTTAGTACAGGATAGTTTTCATACCTATAGGTGACTACGGTCTCGAGATATAGGCTAAAACGTGGACCAGGGTAACACTAGGATGTGTTTTTACATTATGGGTATCAAATTGAAGCTGTTGATGTGTGATTTAGTACATAGTAATTTATACCGCTGGGTGACTAGGGTCTCGAGATATAGGCCAAACGTGAACCCAGATACCCCTAGAATATGTGTGTAATATGGATATCAAATGAAAGTTGTTGATCAGAGCTTTAAAGTAATTTTCATTGTGATATTCGATTTAGTCGCATCAACCTGGCAAAACTGATAAATATGTATGCTAAGCCAAAAAAAAAAATGAATTGATAATACCCACATACCTATTTACATACGTCCTATTCGAATTGCCTGAAATTTGGTATATAAATTTGCCTATATTAGTATTTAAGATCCTTTTTTCGGGGAAGTAGACCAGAGACGGGCTGGGAATGAGATTAGGACTAGGATTGGGACTTAGACGCGGAGTGGGACTGTAACTCGGAATGGGACTGGAACAAAATACATACCACCCTGTGGAACTGGCAATATGGGATGAAGAAGAATGGGAAAAACTTGAGAGAAGAGAAAAGAGGGAAGTATAAGGAGACTGAGAAAGAGATATAGTGAGACGAAAAAAGATATAGATGAAGCGAAAACGACGGAAGGAGGAGTGAATAAAATGATTAGGAAGAAGTGAAAAGGGGAGGGCAGAGTTAGAGAGAAAAAGCTTATTAAAATGTATGCAGATAGACCAAATTTCGGGCAGAACAACGTCTGACGGGTCTGCTAGTGAGTATATAAAAATAAGTCTAATTTCTACAGGGGCTTACCAATATTTTGCTTTGTTAAAGAAAACCAAAAGTGCTATAACTTCGAAAAACACCGTTGTTTTTTATTTATTTATCTCAAATCAAAAAACGTTTAAACCAAACTAACTCCATCCAACACAATTTTACAATGGAACGAAAAATCTTATACCCACATACCGGCTATGAGCGACTGCCAATTATTATAAAAAATTACAACGGTTCCCATAATTTTTAATAGTGATAGTGTCGTTATTAAAGTTAAATATTGCTTAATCAACCAACCTATAATATATGTAAGACATATTTCAAAAAAAAATGTATATTGAAATAAATGGAGTCTACTTGACACGATAAAACTGAAAAAAAACCTTCTAAAATTCAAATAAAAAAATTCAAGAGAGACGAAATTCAGATCATATGGTCGAAGAAGTACTTCGTCTTTCCAATAGGCACATCCTCTCACCATAGTTCAAGGAAACTAGCAAGTTTTACCAATCTTGGACCATAAACTAGTTGTAGTGAGAGGGACTGATTTAACAGATAAGATATTTGTCATATGGGCATAGCTTACTTGAACACACCAGGTTTGGTCTGGATCTGCTGTTACTGACGAGGCCTAAACTATGAGCAAGTGATGCCAAAAAGCGTTAGTCTGACCATCATGCACCTAAAATCTTCTCTCCACGCCCTTTGTGGATCATATGCAACTCCTGTCTGCTTTTGATTTCTCCCGAGCGGATTGGGACGTCCACCGCGGACACATTCAGTGCTGCACCCTCCTTTGCCAACCTTTTCGATACCTTCTTTCCCTTTATGAAAGGTAATTCACAATACTGCCGTTCATAGCAAAAAGGCGGTAAAGTGTAAAAGGTTAAATCAAAGAAATACGAAGTACGAGTCTTTTGTGTGTTTTAACTAAATAAATAATTGCATTTACCACACAACAAAAATAAATAAATATTGAATAAATCCTTTGGGAGCTTGAAATAAGACGCTTACTGCCTTCTTGTCTTGTAAACCTTAAAGCAGTAAAATGAGATTTACTGCTATTTTATGTTTTTTCATAGAATAATTTGGCATGTACTGATTTTTTGCTTTGAAATCTACCTTATAGTACAATTGTTTTACAATGTTATTTTTATGTTAGAGTATAACATTTCTATGTTTAACCATATTTCAGAGCAAAGAAGCAGTAATATTTATTTTATACTGGTTTCTTCCCGAAAAAATTTGCTGTTTTTTGGTTTGGAAATTCAAGATACTCGAAACATAATACAAATTTTAAATCTTGTTTTATGTTTAAATTTGAATTTGTAAGGATTAATAATAGCAATAAGGACAACCCCCGCTTAATTCATACAAATAAACAACATTGGTTAACTCTTTGTAATTCTATAAATAGAACACAAAATACCATTTTCTTTGAAACCGCCACAACACCAAGTATAAATTTAATACACGATTACATACAAAGTGTGTACTGTGCAAAAGAATAACATATGCAAAGAAGGCAATTGGGATAAAGTTTACAACAACTAAGGCTTGACGTGGCTGAATGCGTTTGTAACACTTCAAACATAGCAGGAGTGCGGGTTAAAATCCCACTCCGGGGAGAAAAGGCTTTGAAGAGATTTACAAGATATAATAGAAACAGCTGTCGCCTTGTCCGTCCTGATGTCACGTTGTGAAAAATTCTCCCAAATTATTAAATAGATTAATTTTTTAGTCAATGAGTAAATTGAGGTAGTAGAAATTTATTGACATCAAAATTCCTAAAAAGCAATATTTGAACATTCACTGACTTCTTGCTATGGACAGCAGTATGTGTGAGATGATTGCCTTTATCGTCGTCCGACTATCAAAACATACATATTGACGCGACTGCACTAAATACTTTGTGTGATTGTGTTGCCCCGGTCCAACCGCGGAATGCTCCATGTATACACGAAAGCGCAAGCATGGGCGACGCTGCCCAGCCCTGTCTTAAAGCATAAGTTTTATAAGAATTTCATGAAATTTTAAACGTTTTTAGACTGTTGACTGTATGAAGAAAGCCGATCGACTTTGTAAAGACAATTTCCTTATTGCTCATTAATAAATATGAGTCTATGTACATGTACCTACATAAATTTACTATATACATACAAATACATGCATATTTATACATAATTAATATTTACAAATGTAAATGAGCTTTTATTAATTTTTTGCGTTGAAATTGATGGTTGGAGAAACGCGCATTGTCGATTTTTCCACGTGACCACGTGATCAAACGAATTGTGATTAATCACTGAATTTTGCAACTTTTGTATGTATGTAGAGCGTAAATCCTATAACCTTAATGTAACAACAGCGGCGATATCGAAAACTGTTCAAGTGTTATTTGGAAATATGATACGAACAACATTATCGATTTGAAATTTTTTAATTGAACTTTCACATATAACAAAAGCAACAACATTGAGTATCAATAATCGCGTTTGCTACTACATCAATTGCTGTCATTTTCCATTTGACAGCTAGAAATGGTGACGCCACTCGAGGTGCTAAAACCGTTGCTTTTGCTAGTGGTTCACTTTGTTGCGTGGTTAAACCAATGGTTGTTGGAAATTTTTGTTTGTATTATCCGACTTTGTACTTGCTTTTGTTGCTTTCTCCGTTTGGCAACATGCAGCAATAGTAAAACCAACCTGTCAATGTAGCTGACACCGAGCAGCACCCCAACAGTCCGTAACAAGAATAAAAATAACAACATAACCAACATTGGTAACACAACAACAATGGATTATTTTCGATGTTCAGCATTTTCACATTTTCGATGAGATGGAATGAAGTTATTTAATTACTCAAGCACAAGAATGACAGCAAAAGCAGGAGCAACAGCTTCAACAACAACAAGAACAGCATGACAACAATAATAACACAACTTAACAACGCAGCACAAAAACTGTAGAGAACAAATGCTGCCAAGTGCAGCAGTTGGTGAAAGCAAATACGAGATGAATGATGTTGTTATTTGTGTTTTTGTTGCTGTTTTTCTCCTTAGCAAGCGACAAATAATTTGCCAATGTAAATGGAGAATAAGCGTACACTTTAATCTTTTATCTGAAATGTGTTATAAAACATTCATGGAGAATAAGCGTACACTTTAATCTTTTATCTGAAATGTGTTATAAAACATTCATCGATAATTCTCAAGGCAACGAGCAGAAGATACCGATGTCCATATGAAAGATTGTTTGTATGTTTAGTAATTTCGAAAATCTGTTAAGATTTCAATAATTTACAGAACAATTATATTTGAGTGACGATCGAGAAAAGATTTATTTTAACGGAGAATCTTACTCAAAAGGAGCACTGTTCTGAAATTCGCAATTCATATTCGCATTTTAGGCTTTTGAAGTCTTAGAACAGGGAGCGTTACTAAAATATATATTCCAAAATGCTTTTTTATTGTAGAAAATAAAGAAATCATGTTGAAAAGTTCATACACAGTTAAATTGTCGGCAATGTTTTTCTAGATAACAAAGAGTACTTAATGTGTATTTTAGAGCTTTTCGGCCGATGGTTTTAAGAAAAAAACAAGGGTTTTTCTTTTTTCTTCCACATGTTTCGGTGCTATTTTGCACCTTCCTCAGGAAGTCTGTTTATTGGATAAAAAACGTAAAATAATTTATAAACATCGACAAAAATATATGGAATTTTCTACTAAACACTTACATTAAGTGTATATTACAAATTTTCACTTAAAACATATTAATTTACTGAAATATTTGGCAACATTTATTATTATTATTTATTTTTATTAATCGCGATTAATGTAAGTGTTTAGTAGAAAATGCCATATACTTTTGTCTATGTTTATAAATTATTTTATGTTTTTTGTCCAATAAACAGACTTCCTGAGGAGGTTTCAAAATAGCACCGAAAGATGTAGAGAAAAAAGAAAAAAACTTGTTTTTTGCTTAAAACCATCGGCCGAAAAGCTCCAAAATACACAAAAGTGAAAACCTATTGGCCCAACAAATATAAAAAGAGTATTTAAGTCACATATTCTTTCACTATTCTTTTAATTTATACTTACATGTTTTTTTCTTTTAGTCGTTTTCATAATTTTTGTCCATTTTGAATTTTAGCAAGCTGGGCTTTCCCATAGAGCAGTTCGGCTTCTGAATCGTTGTGTGAAAGATGAACTAGAATTGAAAAAAAAACTTTTGGGTTCCTGCGGTGCCTTCCTTTTTGTATTGTTTTTTTTCAAATTATTTGGTTGAAAAAAAAGAAACATCCTTACAACCTCACATTGGTGAAGCATTTTTTTCTGCCGTTATAATACCCAGCTTATAATCATTAGCAATGCATTTTGGATGTAATTGAATTATATCCTATCTCAAAGCTGAAAAATGATTTTTGCTCATAATACAGAAAACAAAAGGTATTATTTGCCTTTCAACACGGCCGTGTATTGAAAATAGTTGTCGCACTGGAGAAGGCACCACATCGAAATATCTATTCATAATCCAACAAATGATTTCTTCATAATATGAAGAATTTTTCAGTTAATTTTGAAACAACAAGTGAACGATATTATTCTTTTACTTGATTTTAACAATATTGTATATATGAATAAATTTTTATTTTACAAAAGAGCTAACTAAGTAAAAGTTTTAATTGAAAATATTCGTTTCGGGGGCTGTTATTTGCGATCTCTGCTTTAAATACATACAGCTCAGACTTTAGGTCTGCTCGTACAAATTAAACTGCCTCTTTGAATAACCGATTAGCATCAGTTCAGAGGTGGTGATGTAACCTGTAGTGTGGAGCAATCACCCAAAGTGATAGCACCACTTATGACTAGCTTTTAGCTGTCATTCTGCAGAGTATTGAACCCATATGGGCATATTCTTATGTAGTTCTAAATTAGATCAGCTTAAATAAATATAAGAACTGAAACTGTTGGGTTAAGCCTAGATATTGGCGCAGTTTTTGTGGTGTTGGCACCATAAACTCAGTGAGTAAGCACTATAACACCAAGCGAATTTTCAACGCTGCTTAGCAGTGAGTTGGTGATGTTACATGCGATATTGAGTCAAATGATGTTTGTGTATTTAGCATGAATTTGGTGTTATTGGCGCTACTGGCGACACTGAGTTGATGACGGCAGTGCTGGTAATTCATCATGTGAACATGAGAGAGCAATAATCTCCTAGGTTCTATGTTATTGGTTGTGATTTTAACTTTTGTCTAGCGCTTTTTATACTCAGTTGAGCAGAGCTCACAGAGTATATTAAGTTTGATTGGATAACGGTTGGTTGTACATATATAAAGGAATCGAGATAGATATAGACTTCCATATATCAAAATAATCAGGATCGAAAAAAAATTTAATTGAGCCATGTCCGTCCGTCCGTCCGTTAACACGATAACTTGAGTAAATTTTGAGGTATCTTGATGAAATTTGGTATGTAGATTCCTGAGCACTCATCTCAGATCGCTATTTAAAATGAACGATATCGGACTATAACCACGCCTACTTTTTCGATATCGAAAATTTCGAAAAACCGAAAAAGTGCGATAATTCATTACAAAAGACAGATAAAGCGACGAAACTTGGTAGATGAGTTGAACTTATGACGCAGAATAGAAAATTAGTAAAATTTTGGACAATGGGCGTGGCACCGCCCACTTTTAAAAGAAGGTAATTTAGAAGTTTTGCAAGCTGTAATTTGGCAGTCGTTGAAGATATCATGATGAACTTTGGCAGGAACGTTACTGCTATTACTATATATACGCTCAATAAAAATTAGCAAAATCGGAGAAGGACCACGCCTACTTAAAAAAAAAAAATTTTTTTAAAGTAAAATTTTAACAAAAAATTTAATATCTTTACAGTATATAAGTAAATTATGCCAACATTCAACTCCAGTAATGATATGGTGCAACAAAATACAAAAATATAAGAAAATTTCAAAATGGGTGTGGCTCCGCCATTTTTCATTTAATTTGTCTAGGATACTTTTAACGCCATAATTCGAACAAAAACTAACCAATCCTTTTGAAATTTGGTATGGGCATAGATTTTATAACGTTAACTGTTTTCTGTGAAAATGGGCGAAATCGGTTGATGCCACGCCCAGTTTTTATACACAGTCGTCCGTCTGTCCTTCCGCATGGCCGTTAACACGATAACTTGAGCAAAAATCGGCATATCTTTAATGAACTTAGTTCACGTGCTTACTTGAACTCACTTTATCTTGGTATGAAAAATGAACGTAATCCGACTATGACCACGCCCACTTTTTCGATATCGAAAATTACGAAAAATGAAAAAAATGCCATAATTTTATACCAAATACGAAAAAAGGGATGAAACATGGTAAGGTAATTGGATTGTTTTATTGACGCGAAATATAACTTTAGAAAAAACTTTATAAAATGGTTGTGACACCTACCATATTAAGTAGAAGAAAATTAAAAAAGTTCTGCAGGGCGAAATAAAAAACCCTTAAAATCTTGGCAGGTACTACATATATAAATAAATTAGCGGTATCCAACAAATGATCACCCTGGTCCACATTTTGGTCGATATCTGGAAAATGCCTTAACATATACAACTACCACCACTCACTTTTAAAACTCTCATTAATACCATTAATTTGATACCCATATCATACAAACTTATTCTAGAGTCACCCCTGGTCCACCTTTATGGCGATATCTCGAAAAGGCGTCCACCTATAGAACTAAGTCCCACGCCCTTTTAAAATACTCATTAAAACCTTTCATTTGATACCCATATCGTACAAACATATTCTAAAGTCACCCCTGGTCCACCTTTATGGCGATATCTCGAAAAGGCGAACACCTATAGAACGAAGGCCCACTCCCTTTTAAAAATACTCATTAACACCATTCGTTTGATGCCCATATTGAACAAACAAATTCTAGGGTCACCCCTGGTCCACCTTTATGGCGATATCTCGAAACGGCATCCACCTATAGAACTAAGGCCCACTCCCTTTTAAAATACTCATTAACACCTTTAATTTGATACCCATATCGTACAAACGCATTCTAGAGTCACCCCTGGTCCACCTTTATGGCGATATCTCGAAAAGGCGACCACCTATACAACAACCAGCACTCCCTTTTAAAACCCTCATTAATACCTATAATTTGATACCCATATCGTACAAACACATTCTAGAGTCACCCCTGGTCCACCTTTGTGGCGATATCTCGAAACGGCGTCCACCTATGGAACTAAGGATTACTCCCTTTTAAAATACTCATTAACACCTTTCATTTGATACCCATATCGTACAAACGTATTCTAGAGTCAACCCTGATCCACCTTTATGGCTATATCCCTAAATGGCGTCCACCTATAGAACTATGGCCCACTCCCTCATAAAATACTCTTTAATTTCATTTGATACACATGTCATACAAACAAATTCCAGGTTTTCCCTCGGTTCATTTTCCTACATGGTTATTTTCCCTTATGTTGTCACCATAGCTCTCAACTGAGTATGTAATGTTCGGTTACACCCGAACTTAACCTTTCTTACTTGTTTATCTTGTTACCAGACTTACTGTTAACTTATGTTTTGAATCAGATAAATTCATAAAAGGTAGAGTTAATTATGAATGATAACCGAATAGAGCTGTTAACAGATTAAATGGCTGTTTATACAACAGCTTTCTAGGTATGCCGCGCCTTAAGCTTTTAGCTGTCATGGGGGAAGTGAGTTGAAGTGTTGAAAGCTCATAAAGAGCTTTTACTAGTCTGTTCTAACTGGCGACATATTACGCCACGATGTCACGAAATAGTGTGTCGGCACCAGTAACTCCACCCTCGGTGTCAACTCAATAACTGAATACCGCACAGAGTTACACAGCCTTATATTGGGCGCATTTACATAACAACACTCAGTAGATAGACAGTCCGTATTTTACATCCATGAGAATTAATAATTTTATATACATATCTTAAATTTCTATACAACAACAAAAACTCTATAGAGTTAAATAGAATCTCGCCTTTTTTGCATAACTTGCTGAAAATTTGCACCTTCGTATGTTAAAACATGTACGCGTAGAACTATTCAGCTTCACACTACGCTACGGATTACGCTTGCATGTTTTTACATACACAGTTCATATAAGTAGACAACATTTGGTTAATTCGTTGTAGTTCTATAAATAGAAAAAAACAATAACAAATACCAAGTTTCTCTGAAAACCGCCTTACAAACATGCATAACTTCAACACATAACTACATACGAATTATGTGATGTGTAGAAGATAATATATGCGAGAGAAGGGAATTGGGAAAAACTTTACAACAACTAAGGCATGACGTAGCTGAATGCGTTTGTAACCATTTCAACTATCGCAGGAGTGCGGGTTTGACTCCCACTCCCAGGAGAAAAGGCTTTGAAGAGATTTACAAGGTATAATCGAAATGGCTGTCGCCTTGTCCGTCCTGATGTTGCGTTGTTTAAATTTTCCCAAATTATTAAATAAATTATAAAATTAAAAATTGCTTGAAATAAATGTTTTCATACATTTAAAGCGATACGGGCAATCCCCGGTTAACTCATATAAGTAGACAACATTTGGTTAATTTGTTGTAGTTCTATAAATAGAACAAAAACAACAAAAAATACCAAGTTTCTCTTAAAACCGCCTTACAAACATGCATAACTTCAACATATAACTACATACGACTTATGTGATGTGTAGAAGATAATATATGCGAAAGAAGGCAATTTGGGAAAAACTTTACAACAACTAAGGCATGACGTAGCTGAATACGTTTGTAACCATTTCAACTATCGCAGGAGTGCGGGTTTGACTCCCACTCCCAGGAGAAGAGGCTTTGAAGAGATTTACAAGGTATAATCGAAACGGCTGTCGCCTTGGCCGTTCTGATGTCACGTTGTTTAAATTTTTCCCAAATTATTAAATAAATTATAAAATTAAAAATTGCTTGAAATAAATGTTTTCATACATTTAAAGCGATACGGGCAATCCCCGGTTAACTCATATAAGTAGACAACATTTGGTTAATTCGTTGTACTTCTATAAATAGAACAAAAACAACAACAAATACCAAGTTTCTCTGAAAACCGCCTTACAAACATGCATAACTTCAACACATAACTACATACGAATTATGTGATGTGTAGAAGATAATATATGCGAAAGAAGGCAATTCGGAAAAACTTTACAACAACTAAGGCATGACGTAGCTGAATGCGTTTGTAACCATTTCAACTATCGCAGGAGTGCGGGTTTGACTCCCACTCCCAGGAGAAAAGGCTTTGAAGAGATTTACAAGGTATAATCGAAATGGCTGTCGCCTTGTCCGTCCTGATGTCGCGTTGTTTAAATTTTTCCCAAATTATTAAATAAATTATAAAATTAAAAATTGCTTGAAATAAATGTTTTCATACATTTAAAGCGATACGGGCAATCCCCGGTTAACTCATATAAGTAGACAACATTTGGTTAATTTGTTGTAGTTCTATAAATAGAACAAAAACAACAAAAAATACCAAGTTTCTCTTAAAACCGCCTTACAAACATGCATAACTTCAACATATAACTACAAACGACTTATGTGATGTGTAGAAGATAATATATGCGAAAGAAGGCAATTTGGGAAAAACTTTACAACAACTAAGGCATGACGTAGCTGAATACGTTTGTAACCATTTCAACTATCGCAGGAGTGCGGGTTTGACTCCCACTCCCAGGAGAAGAGGCTTTGAAGAGATTTACAAGGTATAATCGAAACGGCTGTCGCCTTGGCCGTTCTGATGTCACGTTGTTTAAATTTTTCCCAAATTATTAAATAAATTATAAAATTAAAAATTGCTTGAAATAAATGTTTTCATACATTTAAAGCGATACGGGCAATCCCCGGTTAACTCATATAAGTAGACAACATTTGGTTAATTCGTTGTAGTTCTATAAATAGAACAAAAACAACAACAAATACAAAGTTTCTCTGAAAACCGCCTTACAAACATGCATAACTTCAACACATAACTACATACGAATTATGTGATGTGTAGAAGATAATATATGCGAAAGAAGGCAATTCGGAAAAACTTTACAACAACTAAGGCATGACGTATCTGAATGCGTTTCTAACCATTTCAACTATCGTAAGAGTGCGGGTTCGACTCCCACTCCCGGGAGAAAAGAGATTTACAAGGTATAATCGAAACATCTGTCGCCTTGTCCGTCCTGATGTCACGTTGTTTAAATTTTTCCCAAATTATTAAATAAATTATAAAATTAAAAATTGCTTGAAATAAATTTTTCATACATTTAAAGCTATACGGGCAATCCCCGGTTAACTCATATAAGTAGACAACATTTGGTTAATTCGTTGTAGTTCTATAAATAGAACAAAAACAACAACAAATACCAAGTTTCTATGAAAATCGCCTTACAAACATGCATAACTTCAACACATAACTACATACGAATTATATGATGTGTAGAAGATAATATATGCGAAAGAAAGCAATTCGGAAAAACTTTACAACAACTAAGGCATGACGCAACTGAATGCGTTTGTAACCTTTTCAATTATCGTAGGAGTGAGGGTTCGACTCCCAGTCCCGGGAGAAAAGAGATTTACAATGTATAATCGAAACAGCTGTCGCCTTGTCCGTCCTGATGTCACGTTGTTTAAAATTTTCCCAAATTATTAAATAAATTATAAAATTAAAAATTGCTTGAAATAAATGTTTTCATACATTTAAAGCGATACGGGCAATCCCCGGTTAACTCATATAAGTAGACAACATTTGGTTAATTCGTTGTAGTTCTATAAATAGAACAAAAACAACAACAAATACCAAGCTTCCGTGAAAACCGCCTTACAAACATGCATAACTTCAACGCATAACTACATACGAATTATGTGATGTGTAGAAGATAATATATGCGAAAGAAGGCAATTGGGAGAAACTTTACAACAACTAAGGCATGACGTAGCTGAATGCGTTTATAAACATTTCAACTATCGTAGGAGTGAGGGTTCGACTCCCAATCCCTGGAGAAAAGGCTTTGAAGAGATTTACAAGGTATAATCGAAACAGCTGTCGCCTTGAAATAAATGTTTTCATACATTTAAAGCGATACGAGCAATCCCCGGTTAACTCATATATTATTATTTTATTTGTTGAAAATTAATCGCACAAAAATTATTTATTTTCACATTTTAAAAATTCTAAAATAACTAACTTAAAAATTTTCATTTTGAAAGAACATTAAAAGTAAAGTAAAATAAAAATAATTTACAAAAATACAGTAAATTTAATTTAAGTAGATAACCCTACATTTACTCCCCCTCCAGTGAAACGAAAAATTTATTTTTTTATTTGAATTTTGTGTTAATTTCGTTAAAAGTTTATGTTGTCTTGATGTAAGTACACAATTTTTGATTATTTGATTTACTTTATATTTTATGTTTAGTTGTTGTTATTGTTTACTTATTGCATTAATATTTTATGTATATTAATATTTGCTTGTGTTATTGCTATTGTTTGTGAAATATTGTTATTTATCATGATGTGATTGAAGAATCTAGAATTAGGTTGAGTAATAGTAGATGGCAATTTGGTGTGCACAATTATATTACTCAAAA
Source organism: Eurosta solidaginis (assembly GCF_040869045.1). NCBI lineage: Eukaryota > Metazoa > Arthropoda > Insecta > Diptera > Tephritidae > Eurosta > Eurosta solidaginis. The sequence goes on from NC_090321.1 coordinate 94,090,834, forward strand.
ATTAAAAACTTGTATTATGCAGAATATGTGTTCAATATATAATTGTACTCTGCATAATGTATGTCCAAGTTGTTGATAAGGAATGAAAAGTTGAATATTTTATTCGTTCGTGGGTTATATGAATATATCATTAATTGAGTCATGTTAATAGGTATATTGTTGAGTTTTTAATATGATTTACATTTCAATGTGAAATATTGATATTTAGGAAAGCATGTTGTTAAAATTTATTTTAAAAAAATCTTTAGAGATTTTTTAAAATTGTAGAAATTTCTTTAATTGTGTTTTTTTTTTTTTTTTTTGATTCAAAATTATTTCTGTTTTTTTTAGTGTTTTTTCGATTTTTCGAAATAATTGAAGAAGCCGTGGTTACCAGTTAACGTAAAAGGATTATAAATTTATTATAAAAAATATGTTTACATTTTTTTAAAGTCATTTCGGGACGCAACTTTTTCTGACGGTATGGAAAGCGTTCCTGATTGGGTGGTAGGATTAATAATCATTCCGAAATTTACTAACTGCATGTCGTATAAATGTTACCCTCTTAAATTCAAGCTGTTTTCATCCTCATAGAACTTAATTGGGATTTGAATAATATTTCGGCTACAATTTTTTTAGTTGTCGCAATATTTGTATAGTTTCACAAGTATTTACATATTTTAAGTAGTTTTGGCAGTTGTTGCACCCATAAATAGTGTTCGTCCCATCTGTGGCATCCACAATTTGTCGAACATGTTGAAAAAGCATTAACGAAACAAGCAATTTCAACATCACACACCAACACAAACCTCAATTTACCTGAAACAACGAAATGTCCGTGTGGGGGGAACTTTACCAAATACATGTAAAAACATGCAAAAATGCGATAATTTTGCGCACACGCACCAACACTTTGCACAGCACACAAATGTATGTATGTGTATATACACTTAATATATGTATATACACCTATGTGTGTATATACGTACACGGTTCAAAATTTGAGCTTAAATTTAAACCGTTTGTTAAGAAATCATGAGCTTAACACCGGCTTATAATAATTGAATAAATAATTATTATGTTTTTCTAAGAGAAACTGAAAAGAAATAAAGAAAAACATAATAATTGAATATTCAATTACTATAAGCCGGTGTTAAGCTCATGAATTCTTAATCTTAATATATAAAAAACACGTGTCACAACATTTTAGGCCGCGATGGACTCCTAAACTACTGAACCGATTTTGAATTTGTTTTGCACCCCGTGTGTAGTTTGATCTAACTTGAGAGATAGGGTAGGTTATATGTCAGTTTATAGTCGCAATATTATTTTATTGCAAATTTTTTTATTTGTTTATACGTAATAATAAAATATTACATATACGCAGTGGCACTCATATTTTCAGGTGGCACGGATATACTTCCGTGTAAATGCTTGGTGTTTAATTAAACAACCTGCTTATCAATAAAAAATATAGCGAATGATATCAAGTATAGCACATCACCGGGCCCGCCGAGAGGGTGGGGGTTTCTGAGGGGGCCCGCGATTTAGAGGTACTATGACTTTTTTTTTAATTCAGAAGAGTCTTTAGTTGTGTAGAGGGTAATTTTCATACCTCTGGGTGACCAGGGTCTCGAGATATAGACCAAAAAGTGGGCCAGTGAATGCCTAGACAGTGTTTATACAATATGGATATCAAATGCAAGCTGTTGATGAGTGCTTTAGTACAGAGTAATTTATTATCCAGAGACGGACTGAGACTGGGATTAGGACTAGGACTGGGACTGAGACTCGGAGTGGGACTGGGACTGGAACTGGAATATAATACATACCACCCTCTGGGGCAGGCTATAAGGGATGCAGAAGAATGAGAAGGAATTGGGAGAAGAGAAAAGAGAGAAGGAGATTGAGATAGAGATAGAATGAAGCGAAAAAGACGGAGGCAGGAGTGAATTAAAAGATTAGAAAAAGTGAAGAGGGGGAGGGCAGAGTCAGACGGAAAACGTTTATTAAAATGTATGCAGATAGGCCAACCTTAGGGCAGGACAACGCCTCCCGGGTCTGTTAGTAATAAGTATAAATTGAACACACCATTAAACAAACAAACATCTATATCTATAAATCTTATAAAACACTGTCGCTAAATGACATGTACACACATAAATTCACACAGAATGCTCAGATTTTAAAACGGTTTTTTGCATTTGAAAGCTACTTGAGATGGTACAGTCAATATAATTGGAAGGTATATATTATAGGGGCGTGGTAAATTGCCAAAATGTAGTAAAAAATCATAAGATTTTTGTTTTCACAGCTATAACTCCTAAACGGATGAATGGATTTGAAAAATTCTACTTTCCAGTAAAACCTTGAAATATTTACCTTCATTCTGCATCAAAAAAAAATACTTGATTCCTCTCTTATATCAGCCAAATTGTTTAAACAAAAGTAACATTTTTACCAAAAGATGCGTGCGTGTGGTTGTTCGGTGTCAACTGTGCGTGCAAATTACTTTTGAGTGAGGCATGATGCGACACATACGTATATACATAGCATTCGCTGCGTTATTTAACTTCGGCCGTAGGTTTATAAGTATGTATGTATTTTCATATCAGCTTGACAAACATATGTATGTACATACACAAATAAAAAAAATGGTTAAGAATGCATACATCTCTGGAAAAATACTCTTTAGTTAAAAATATTGAACATTTCCTTAAAATTCTTAAACAAAAGTTTTATTTTTTGGTATTTTTGCATGTATCACTATCACTACATAGTATAAAACAAAGTCGCTTTTTCTGTACCTTTGAATGCTTAAAACTTTAAAACTACGCAACGGATTTTGATGCGCTTTCTTTAGTAGATAAAGTGATTGAAGAGGAAGGTTTATATTGTAACGATTTTACTGCAATTCCACTTATTTGCAACCTTCTGCTAACGTTCGAATCACTAAACTGTTGAATAAATAACTCCAATATTCGATAATGCAAAATGGCCTTTATTAAAGTACTTCACAATAACACTTATACTTCGCAACTGATAGCTTGCTTACATCAAACTGATTGTCGTACCTCTACCGTTGCTGCTTTTTATACTCTTCGATTTCCTCGTTCCATACTTCTAGGCGTTTCCATAATTTACTTAGTTACTGCTATAAAATTATAACTATAGATGCACGTGTATAGCTTCTCATATGCGCGTGTATATGTGAATGACACTTCCACAGATAATTGCCTACTTTTGGGAGCATCTCAGATAAGATATATGCATGTGTTTGTGTGTCTCTTCTCCGCTGCTCGTACGTACATATTTGTAGACATAATGATTGATTCGTTTATGTAGATACAAGTGACTGCCTGTTTCATTGTTGTTGTGGCTTCATTTGCTTAGCATCAACTAGCGATGTGAGTATCACTTAGCGTCACTAATATTCGTCACAATATGTATAATAACATCCATTAAATAGTGGAGAAATACTGTTATTTTTGAAGTTTCCAATGTGATGTATATATATATAAAAGAAAGTGGTGTTAGTTACACTATTTATAACTCAAGAACGGATGAACAGATTTGGCTGAAAATTGGTGAAAGGATAGCTTGGAACCAGGAGATAGACATAGGATACTTTTTATCGCGTTCTGACTAGGGTCTTGAGATCAAAACGTGGACTTGGGAAATCCTGGCATATGTTTGTCCAATATGGATATTAAATGGAAGCTGTTTATGAATACTTTGATACGGTGTATTTTTCGTACCCGTGGGTGACTAGGGTCTCGAGATATAGGCCAAAACGTGGACGCGGTCACCCCTAGAACGTGTTTATAGAATATGGATAAAAAATGAAAGCTGTTGATGCTTTAGTACAGGGTAGTTTTCATACCTATTGGTTACTATGGTCTCGAGATATAGGCCAAAACGTGGACCAGGGTAACACTAGGATGTGTATGTAATTTGGATATCAAATGAAAGCTGTTGCTGAGAGCTTTAAAGTAATTTTCATTGTGATATTCGATTTAGTCGCATCAACCTGGCAAAACTGATAAATATGCATGCGAAGCGGAAATAAAGACATGAACTAATAATACCCACATAGCTATTTACACACGTCCTATTCGATTTGCCTGAAATTTGGTATATACATTTGCCTATATTAGTATGTACGATCCTTTTTTCCGGGAAATAGACCAGAGTCGGGCTGGGACTGGGATTAGGACCAGGACTAGGACTGAGATTGGAGTGGGACTGGAAAAAATACGTACCACCCTCTGGGACTGGCAATAAGGGATGAAAAAGAATGGGAAAAACTTAAGAGAAGAGAAAAGAAGGAAGGAGAAGGAGACTGAGAAAGAGATAGAGTGAGACGAAAAGTGTGATAGGTGAAGCGAAAAAACGGAGGGAGGAGATAATAAAAGGATTAAGAAAAATTTAAGAGGAGCGGGGGGGGGGGGGGGGGAGGGCAGAGCTAGACGGAAAAAGCTTATTAAAATGTATGCAGATAGACCAAAGGCAGAACAACGTTTTACGGGTCTGCTAGTAAATATGTAAAACTGAGCACGAGTTTACAAAGCTTCTCATTCTCAACGAAAAAGAAACTTCACAAAAACAAATCTACACAACACGCAAATTAATAGAGCCAGAATGGCTCAATTGTGTTGTTAGTGTAGAAATGAGAAAAACTGAAATAAGATAGCCTAGTGGTTAAGGCAACTGCAGTTTTGCCGTGTGATTCGCGGTTCGGATATCGGCGAAACCTTTGATAACATTACGAAATTGCCTGATGATGATTACGTTGGCGGTTTTCGAAATGGTACCATCGCAATATGCCAGAAAATGTTTCTTTCTTTCTTTTCAGTTTCTCTTAGAATAACATAATAATAGAATATTCAATTATTATAAGCCGGTATTAAGCTCATGAATTCCTAATAATAAGTACAAATTGAACATACCATTAAACAAACTAAACCAAATTAGATTTGGCTTAAAATTTAAATTATACCAGTTTTCATGATATGAGTTCCCAATGAAAAAGTGTACGGTCGCTCAGCAGGTTTCGAGTAGAATTGCACTGAGCTATCACATATGTATAAGAAGATATAATAACACGTCATATTTAGTATAAGAAATGTTATGAAGAAGAATATATGTACGAATACATGTAACACTCTTCAGAAGTTTTTTATTTTAAATTTTCAGCAGTATCCAGAAGTTTCCACAAGTTTCCATTATTACATTTTTAAAGAGTTTAAGTTTAGTTTTAAAACAATTTTGAAACTTTAGTCGCATTGTTCAAATAAGCTCAGATCTTAAACTTAAAAAACGCAATAGTAAATGGAGACAGAAGTTTCCAATTTAGTCCAAAAGAGTGTGGAAAGCTACCTAGTCCAATGAGTGGTTTATCATATAGGCAACATTTTTAACCGTGTATGAGCGTAAATGCATATTAGTTGCTGCCGGCACAAAACACGTGTACACCTCAATGACCACCTTCACCGCATCAACACGTGTGCGAAGCCAACATTATTTTTGGTACAGTTAGTGGTACAACAAGAGCAACGAATTTACGAACGAACCCAACCCCAAAACCAGCAACATAAACGTCACAAAACAGGAGTAGAGGAATTACAATAACTAGAGTAAGCACCAGAGTTCTGCACAAGTATATGACGTACAACTTTACAATTACCATATTGCCAAGGAACCTTTGCGTACCAACTAACAGCCAATATTCCATTCAGAGTTATAAAACAAATATTTTTTGGAGATTTCCCCTTATAAAATGGATTTATTTTAAAAGTGAATAAAAGAAAATGAAATACAAAGAAACGGCGTAAAGTTCGATGTGTAAAAATACAAGTGTACGTCTAGAGAATAAATGTTTTTAGATGAACTGGAGCTCGTCCAGGTATTGAAATTAAACCACCACAGAGGTACCTTTATTAGAAACAAGTAATCTCGGGCTTAATGAGAAAAGCTTCCTCGGCTTATTATAGATAGCTAATTATTATCGTCGAGTAACCGGTTTGTTATAGACGAGTTACATATCTGTCATCCATTTTATGTTGAAGTTTTATCGGTATCCCAACAACGGTTTTTATAACAAATTGGCAGCAATGCGAAAGTATATCGATAACTTGGCTATAATTTAATTTATATTACCAAATCGATAACAAACTGGTGACACTCCGATTACAAATCGATAATTACGTATATCATTAATCCGATCCGATTTCAGAGCTCATATCATTTAACAAAAAATTTAGATGAATTATGCATGTTAAAACTTAGTTTCGGATCAGGAAGGGCACCTAAATCATTTGCAACAGGTATACGCTCCAAAGGGGCACCATATAACCCTGCAGTCAAACCAACTAGTTGTATACTAGAAGGATACTACTTTGCCAAAAATCCCAACTAGTACGAGTTCTGTAATTTTTCCATATTAGCAACTGTTATTTTTAACACTGCGACGTCCTACGAAATATCAATTGCCAGTATCTTCATCACTATCATACCAATTGACATACTAGTTAGTGAATTCAACATGAACATACCAGCTGGCATACTATTTAGTCTATGCATCAGCGTCCTACTAGTTAATATACTAGTCCTAGTCGGGTTGAAAAATTACTTGAAAATCGATAAATTAGCTCAAATTCATTTTATTCATTATATTTCATATACATAAAAAGTATGTATATATATATATATATATATATATATATATATATATATACATATATAACTTTAAAATTTATCACATCAATACATTATACTTAGGAATAAATTTTAATAAAAATACGTACATGTATATAAAAACTTAAAAAGTATAATTCAAAATTGCTAAACTAGGTCAAATACATTTTTAAACGGTTTTGTTTAGCTTGAGTTGACAGGTTGGCTGGTTGGCGAGAATTTTGTAATTGAAATTTAAGTAACTCTCCGATAAGCTACAAGCTTGAAACTTGGAATATAGTTCAGAACTCGATTTCAATGCAATAATAAGAAAAAATCGCCGCTAGGTGGCGCAAGAATCGAGATATTCACAAAAATCGTAATTGTGGTCCGATTTGGCTCATATTTGGAACACATAATACATACAAGAATAGAAAGCGAAGCAAAGATCGAGATATTCAAAAATATCGTATTTGTGGTCCGATTTGGTCCATATTTGGAACACAATACATACATGAATAGAAAGCGACCTATGATGTCCGATTTGGCTCATATTTGGAACAAATATGACATACAGTCCGGTAGAAGTGACATCAAAATATTTTGGAGTTGGAGGAGACACAAGCATACGTGGCGCAGAGTCGAGTAAAGTCTTTGGAAGGATTATGTATTGAGGACTTAGATTGTAACAAATTGTCAGGAAAGAGTCCTTGTAAAAATGAGTCACTAGATGAACTAAATAGAATGAGAAATAATAGGTAATTAAGTAAAGACTAAAAACTTGAAAATAAAATAATTAAAAAAAAAATTAAGTTAAACGGTTTTATTGAAAACAATACTTACATGAAGTAATAATAATACTAAAAGCTAGAAAATATTTAGGTAGGTCCTAGGTACTAGTCATCACACTCCTTAGCAATCTAGAGCGTTGATCGGACAGTTAAATAAAAGCATCAAATTTTTATTGATAGTCATATATAAGACCAACTGAACCTCAATTACGTTATGCTACGCGTCAAATTTTTAGAAATTTCACGCGCCCAACGCTTTTATTTAATTGTCTGAGCAACGCTCTAGATTTCTAAGGAGTGTGATGACTAGTACCTAGGACCTACCTAATTATTTTCTAGCTTTTAGTATTATTATTACTTCATGTAAGTATTGCTTTCAATAAAACCGTTTAACTTAAACATTTTTTTTATTTATTAGGCGTTTTTTTCACGCGCAAACGAAAGGTATACGCGTGTAAAAAAAAACACGGCTATTGTTGACAATTTGTGAGTGGTCGCACCAATTGGATGGGGCGAAGCACTGCTACAACAACAACATAAGTTGGAGGATAAATAACCAATAAGCACTAATGGCTTTAGCTGCAATGGACAAATAGTTATAATAAATAATTTCCATAAGAACAACACCTCTTATCAGACGTTTTCGGTAACAGCTCTTTAGAATATATGATCGAGAGTTATTTTGGAGCACCGTAAGTATGTCAACAGCAAGACAGCGTACACCGAGCAGAGAACAAAGCAGAAAGGAAAGAGGACACACAATGACTTACGAACAACAAAGGGTGATCGAAGAATAAAGATGTTGCAGGGACGAAAAATAGTGTCAGGCAAGCTTCACAAAATTCTAGTAGGTCACATTCACCACTTACCACAGCAGAATTTATTAAACTACCACTGTCTGTATTTGTTATTTAACAATTATTTGTACAATTTTTATTCAGCTAATCTGTTCAGAATTTTAATTTTTACTCTGTGAAACTCCAATCAGTGTATTTTGTGTGCATAAATTATGTTAAAAATTGTGTTATAGTTTTTGGTGTGATGGAAGTGACCTACTAGAATTTTGTTACGCTCCGCTGCTTTCCACTGAAGTTCGCGCATGCAACATCTTCATTCTTCGATTACTTTTGCGAATAGTAGATATCAAAAAAGTTACATATGCAGTTAATCACAAATAGTTGTGAAAATCTATGATCACACAACTAAATGTTTAAACTACACAAAAAGCCACTATACACTTATGTATAATGTCCTATGTAATGTTTTTATATAAACCGCTTCATTTTAAATAACTGAATTAATATGAAGAATAAAAATTGTGTACAGAACTAAAAATAATAAAATTCGCAGAGGGAAAACTTATGTTTTACCACTTTGAGTCTTCTTGGGGGAGAAAGAGCTAAATATGTACATATATTTACGTATATCTTCCTCTTTGGCATGAAGAGAGAATCGTTTCAAAAGGTATTTAAATTCCACTACCAACTACCCAAAATCCTATATCTTATCTCAAACAGCAGCAAAGAGCCTTGACGGGTGCTAATAAAAAAGGTTTACGTAAAATACTCACATATTTCGCTTCAAAAAGGCAGTGATTCGCTCCATCTAATAGGTGAGATCACTCACAAATTCCCATCAACATCCTCTAACAGGAATCCGAGGAGGCGTTGGTTCCACATTGCAATTGAAAAGATGGTTGGTGTCAAGTGGGAACTCGTTAGAAGTAGGACATACATTGGGTACGTCGGGGTTGATTATGGATAAGTAATATTTTAACCTATAACAGTATCCAGATTCAAGTTGAGGTAGTGTCAGGCTTGTCTCCATTGGGAGGTTGCTTTCGTCAACTGCGAGTTTAGGGTATTTGTCTGTGAGAACGGGGTTTTATAAAAGTCTCTGAAGGCCTCTTAGTGCATCTTTTCTTCATACGGCAGAGTTCTAGAGCGCCGACTTTCTTCAAAGTGCTTACGGAGATGACTTTTTAAGTTCCTGATATCATCAGCAGATTTTTGAGTGGTAGAAATGTATCGGCGGAGTAGGGGGTGTGACGGCTCAGAGAAAGATCAAAAAATGCACCCCACAAGCGTTTTTCTTTCTCCCCTGCCTTGTGTCGTAGTAATGAACAATCTGTTTCAGGACCTTGACGGTCCTGAATATACTGAGGTACATTTTACAGAGTTAACTCGGTACCATGACGAGCCGGTCGGAAACACGAGGATTTAATGTCAACCGTAACAAAACTGAGCTCGATTTGTTTACACGGAAGTACAAGCCTCCTGAATTCAGTCCACTCTATATTGGGGAATTACCGTTAATGCTGTCTGTATTAGAATATGCAGCTTCGGGTTATTCTTGACGGCAAGCTGTCATGGAAGCTTAATATAGAGTAAAATGCTAGAAAGACATCGGTTGCCTTGTACTGTTATCGAGGAGCGTTAGGAAGTATTGTTGTTGTTGTAGTGATAAGGTTGCTCCCCGAAGGCGTTGTGGAGCGTTATCGCTGTGATGGTCCTTTGCCGGATACAGATCCGTTACGCTCCGGTACCACAGCACCATTAAGGTGCTAGCCCGACCATCTCGGGAACGATTTATGTGGCCACAATAAACCTTCAGGCCATCCCCTCCCTCCACACCACCAAGATCCATGAGGAGCTTAGGGTCGCCAGAGCTTCGTCTGTTAGTGAAACAGGATTCGCCGCGGATAGGTGAGGTTGACAATTGGGTTTGGAGAAGCTATATATTGCGCTGGCAACCTGAAGGTTTGCGCTACACAGCCCCTTGAATCTGGTATTTTAGTCGCCTCTTACGACAGGCATACCTACCGCGGGTATATTCTGACCCCCTAACCCGCTGGGGTGTTAGGGGGTGTTAGGAGGGGTAGCCTGCCTTCGGCCGCCCGATCACTAAAGCTTCCTCCAAGCGGAGGTCGCAGCTAGAAAGCGTGCGGTAGATGTGATGCTATCTGCGGATGAATTTAATATCTACTCAGATAGTCAGGCGGCTATCAAAGCGATAAGGTATGGCACCGCGAGTGAGAGGGCTGTGGGGCAATTTTTAGGTTGATCTCTTGACCCGTATAAGCACTGGCGAGCTAGACGTGTCTGCAAGTGGAGAATTCTGCAGGCCACTCTCCCTCTGCTTCTGAGCAATTGGACCTCGAGCCAGCTAAGCGAACACTAGGCTTGTCGGTGGTCGAAGTCTCTGTGGCCCGTTGTTGCCCCCAAGCGCTCGCCGGAGCAATTTACAGAAGAATATCTATCCATGGTTATTATACCGTTGACAGGGCGCTTTCCAATCATCCAGTCAATGTATGCTCAACTGTCCGGCCTTTGCGTACACGACTCTCCGGAGGAAACTTTCAAGTTGAATATATGCCTTTTTCGCTTTATTGTTGCCATGCAGCGATTCTCTGAAAAACTTGAAGCCAGTTTTAGCATTAGAGTATGTGGTACCACAGGGGACCAACACAAATATGTCCAAGTGAATTGTTCGTTAACTGGACTGCTTCCACTCAACGTAACCTAACTTAGCTAATAAGGGATCATCACTTGTAACTTATACCAACGACTTCCCAACCAGATTGGGCGAGATAAAAAAAGCAGGAATTGCACATGATCGACCAGGTAGAAAAGGCATGAAATCAAGCACGGGGCTGCAAAGTGTCGAAGATCATGTGATCTTAGACTAACAAAGTTACTTTTTCTCTAAAAGAGAGGACTGTAGGCTGATGGGTGTTCTAACCGATTGCTGCCTTTGATGTGCGAGTTGCAGGAGCCAACGACAAAGCACGTTCGTTGCTCGTGTTCTGCGCACGCCTGGCTAAGACTCCAGCTATTAGACGGAACATAGCTATCAGATTTAAAGACAGCAGTATAGGCTTTTAAAACCTTCTGGTATTTGTCAAAAGGACGGAGTTATTTTACAACTTGGGAACTGGGTTTCAATAAGATTTTATGTTTGATCTTCGTGCAAACTTCTGAACTCTATGGACATATTCAGTATATGTTAGGTCCTCACGAACCGGCCAATTCAACGCTACATAACCTAACCATGTATTTCGATTTTTCAAATTTCACATGTGTTCTATTCGAGCATAACTCTGTTTTTTAACTGCTCTTTCTTGGACATTGTTTTCTTTGCCTACTAAAGTAATATAAAACGGCGTCCAACTAGATGGCGCCAAATTAGGAACTAATAATAAGTTGGTAAAAATGTTCTCAAATATGTATGAATTTAAGTTTATTTTTATATATTGCAATATTCTCCCCTTCGAATTTGTTTTCAGTCTTTGTTAATATATTTGGGTATGCATGTGCTTTCCTTTTGTAAGTTTGAGTGAAACTAAAACTCTCCATTGTTAGCTTACTTTGGCGACACACCATGCCAAAAAAACGATAACCAAACACAATTTTCTGCAGCTGACGATGGCCCACGCCTGCTAAATGCCACCCAATAGAACATTGACATATGCGCCCACGATGAACTTCATACCACACCACCAACTGGCTACATACAAGATTTCATTGCAGTTGTTTTGATAACGTTGACTGAGAGAATGTCGTAGCAACCGTCTGGGTCGCATGCCACATACTCGTAAAAAACTCACAGAAACGACAACAGCAACAACATTAACTAGCTGAAGGCATGTGATTATATATTTGAGGAGGAAGAGGGGGTCATTTTTCTGCTAATTCCAAGTTTGAACAGCTGCAACAGTTCGCACAAACGACAACGAATCGCATCAAACAAGTAAACGGCAATTGTGCCAAAAACGTTCACTCATAACACTATAAAACATTTAGCATACCACTGCCCATAAAACCCTCCATCGCCCACTGTTGAGAATATTGTGGTGTTAGAAGGGTGGTTCGAACGCTGAACATGTACTATAGATGGGTCATATAGAGATAGTTGCTACAAAATTTTGTTTCACCGTAAATCAAGAAAAATTATAATTTTGAGAGCGATATTACTATAAAGCTAGTATTTTTTTTTTTTAATGGAAGAAAACTAGATTAAGCATACTTATTTTGAGATAATTGAAACATGTTGAGGGGTTAATTAGGAGCGAGTTCATATATAACTCATGCGCCCCTTGGCAACAATGCCACTTTTTCCCGAAGAACGTAACGCTCTTTAATAAAATGTAACACTGCTGCAATAACTGCAGCTCGGATATATGTATCAATTCTTATCATTGCTATATAAAGCTACAAAATCATACCATGAAAAATTGTAAGTTTCGCCGATTTTCGAATATTCTGATTAATAGACCCGACGCATACATTTTTTGATGCACCGTGCGCTGCAAATACATGCAATCTACTCATCTGTCAGCGCACGATGCTACATCAAAAATCGTATGGGCCTATAATTTACAGGACCGCCGTATTGAAAATATCCCTGTTGTTCTCGAGATTGCAAGATACTCAATTCGACAAGCACTTGGCCTTATTACGACTCCAATAATAAGGCCTTTTAAGTGACTACTTCTTGAGGCCATTAGCCCGCAATGCTGGGTGTATTAAAAACAGTATACCCCAAAGCACGCAAGCATGGTGTGATATTTCTAAAAGTCTTTAATTTTCTACGGTTGGCAGCACCCACCCTTTCAATGACAAGCCAATTTTAAAATAAGTAAGAAAGTGTATAGGCGGATGGTAGCCCCTACCACAACGGTTATAAGAACTCTCATGGCGCGTGGTGGCAGGATTTAGTTCCTTTGTTAAACACAAGCAATGCAAATTTAACGCCCTTTCAAAATGGTATATTATATTGACATCCTGCCATTGCAGATCTTAGGGTACGCTATTTCTCAACTTTCCACCCACAGAATTCTTAAGGGTATACTTTTGCTCAGCATAACAAATATTGTAGTCTAAAGACCTTGAGAAAGATCACACCTCAACAAACAATAATTTAAAATCAATTTAATAAAAAACAAGCAAAGAAGTCTAAGTTCGGGTGAAACCGAACATTGTATACACAGCTGTGTGCCCTCCTATGTATATGTAAGGGATATATATAAAGAGAAATAAATATTACGAACTTTAATTGTTATGAATGCTGAAATATACTACTTATACACATCGCAGACATCGTCTTCGGTACGAAGGTACACGGTTAGAAATTCGAACCTAAATTTTAAACCATTCATCGGTTTAAGCTATTTTTCAAACTAATTTTACCTAAATTCAAAACAATTTGTAGGAAAAATTAAAAAGAGCACGACGTGAATTGGAAGAGAAGCTCGGCCTATTTATTTATTTTAGTGGAAAACCTAAGCCGAAAAGTTTCAGCAATCCAAAAATTGAAACTTGTTTACACATCTGGTTTCAAAACAAGCCCCAAGAGTTTAAAATTGGTACTGAAAACTAAAAAATAAAAAATTTTATTTTTAAAAGAAATTGCAAATCATAGATATTTTTCCAAAACATTTGTTCATACGCATGAGCTGTTTTGATATGTTTTCTCACACAAATGTGATAGCTCAGTAGGTAGAACACGTCGGTTCGAAAGCAGTACACCGTCCACTATATTTTTGGTTTTTAGGTGTAGACTTCTCCTGAAATTCAACTATGAGCAGTTATTTTCACGAAGAATGGTATAATCTAAATTTTAAACCAAATTTGGTTTGGCCATAGTACAAAGAAGTTTAAGATTAACATACATAGGTTTAAACTTTTAATTGTGTATAAAACAATTACCGTCATAGAAGAATTGGCAGATAGTGTGATAGACAGTTTACAAAAAATGCAAAATAAAGCGATGAGGTTTATTCTAAAGAAAAAATACGATACTCCGACAAGAGAAATGCTAAACGAATTGCAATGGTTTAGTGTAAAACAGCGGATCCTTTTCTTTGTGATGATTTTTATTTTTAATATTAAAAAAGGTAATCTGCCAGAGTATTTGAGCAACAATATTGTATATCAAAGAGACGTTCACAATATTAATACGAGAAATAAAAATAGCTTCAGACTTCCGCTCTTTGCAACGGAAAGAGGACAGTTTAACTTGTTCTATAAAGGTCTAAAAAGATTTAATGAGCTTCCTGTAGAAATTAGAAACTGTGAAGACTTAAATATGTTTAAAAATAAATTATACTTATATTGTCGCACAACTGTGATACGATAGAGATTCCATATTACATGTGATAAGTTTATATGTTGTAAATCTAGGCATAAAAGCTGTAATAATAATAATAAATAAATAAATAAATAAATAGTTAGTATGACCATTACTAAATTGCGTTAAATTTTTCGCTTTTAGTTGGATCTTGCTATTGGCAGTTTTGTGAAGAGCTTTACTAAATGACACACACGTTCTTGTTTCAAGTAAACGTGGTCGGCGACCGGGTTCGCTAAGGTTATATACATTAATAAGGACAACTTACATGCCAAATTTTAGTATTAAGATATCTTCAACAGCTTTTGATTTACGGCTGAAAGCTTTTTAAATTTTCTTCTTCTAAATGTGGACGGATCCACGCTCATTTTCCAAAATGTTAAGAAACTTAAACTTTTAGTCATAAGGTCAAGCCTCGTTCAAAGCTTTATCACTTGTCGGTCTTTGGTAATTAATTATCGCATTGTTTGAATTTTTGAAAACTTTCGATATCGAAAGAGTAGTTGTCGTTCGATCACTTCCATTTTCTATACCTATCTTTTCTGCGTCGAAATAAGCCGTATATCAAATATCTCAACTCTTGCTAACTTGAACTAACGGACGGACGGATATGACTCAATCCAAATCTTTTTCGATCCTGATAATTTTGATATAAGGATTCCTTTATGCCATTACGTACTACTCTTATCCAATGAAAGTTATAGCATCCTTGTGTACACGCTGGGTATAAAAATATCGTTCTTAGGATAAATATTAGTAATGAAAGAAGTATATACTAATGAATGCAAAAAAACTGCTGAGGGAAAGATTTTTTGGCGCACCGGGTGACGAAATGATGCACTTTGAGGGGAAAATGTATTCACAAAATGGACGTATGCTTCTTCCGTTACTAGAAAATTCAGTTTTACGGCTACTTGTATCGGTCATATGAAATAGAGCTTACGATTTCTTCTCGAACACAATCGAAAATTTCGAGACTCGAGAAATCGATATCTCGGCTTCTCGCGAGATTCTCGAATCTCGAAATACTCGTAAAGATCACGAGATTCTCGAGTCTCCGAGATTCTGGAATCTCGAAATTCTCGTAAGCTCGAGAGCTTCTCGACATAGAATTTAGCCGCTGTAATAGTATTATATGTACTCTTTTTTTCTTTACTTGGAATTTTTTTCCACTTTATTGCGTTGGCGATGACATTTCAATCAACTCGTACGTGTAAAATTTTTTTATAACATTTTTATTTTCCAACTCAGAGGCATAATTCATACATGCCATTTTTTAAAAAGCGCGTACAATATTTAGTGTTTTAATATTAATATTTAATAATATTTCAATGCTTCCAGAAAGAAGCTGGTTATGGCAGTATGCAACAAAAATGAATACTGTGGCCAATTGCTGTCTATGCAATGCAGCCATTGCCTGTAAAGGAAGTAGCACAACAGGAATTATACGGCATATTCAAAGTATTCACAAAATTTCAAGCGATTTTAGCCGAGATAGGTAAGTTTTCTAGAAAGGGTGTTGTTGGAACTCTTGATTATAATATGTACAAACATACATATTTTTATTATCACTAGCCACAAATCGAGCAGTGCCTTACAAAAAAATAGCAAAAGAACACATTCCCAGTGAAAAAATGCAGCATATACACGGTGCAGAGGCTAAGCTTATAGTACGTAACCAACTGCCTAATTCATTTGGGTCGAGCACAGGATTTGAATTGGCGGTGCCCAGCTACAAAAAATATATTGACTAAAACTTAATACAAATTACACACATATTCATAATCTAAAATTTATAACCCATATGTGTTGCATTTTATTTTTTAATTGATAAATAAATGAATTCTGCTTATAACTTGTCTCGGAAATGCTTGCGAGAATAACGATACCCGAGATTGAAACGATAACTCGAGTTCTCGAGTGTCGAACATCTTCTCGTTTCTCGCAAGGTTCGAGCTCTCGAGTCCCGAAATTCTCGATTCGTGTGTTCGAGAAAAAATTATAATATATAATACTGTCAATTCGGCAAATAAACTGAATGTCGAGAATCTCGCGAGCCTTACGAGTATTTCGAGATTTGAGAATCTCGCGAGAAGACGAGACTCGCGAGAAATCTCGTCTCGAACAAGTTCGAGAAATCCTAAGCTCCAATATGAAATAACGGAGGAAAACAAATATGTTATATACTAAACGAATAATCAACATTAAATTTTCTTCTCTTTACTCCAAAATAATAAAAATAAGTTCGCACGATATACCTCTCAGGAAATTTGGGCCAATCTTTTTTTTCAATTTATGGTGTGCTAGTTTTTAATTTTTCCAGATATTGGCGAGACTCGCATATTTAATCCCGACTACGAACAACATCTGGAAAGGTAGATTAATATTTATTTTACGCTCCTTAAAAAGTAAATTTTTTTAGAAAATAGGCCCATCCATGCCAAGCGTTGTTCCAAAACAGCATTTATTGCATACTTACTACAATTCGTTGAACTTATTACGTTTAGTAATATGCACCTAAAATTAAAACCAATAATCGGTTTAAGCAATGTTTCTCAATTTACTTTTATTCAATTTGAGTTCGATAACAGAATTAGGCATATTTGTCATTTGGATACTATAAGTAAAAAAAATCATAAAAATTTATTCTTCCAGTGTCTTTTTGTTGCGTACTTGAATAGATTACACTTCTTGTGCATCTGTTTAAATCAATTCACAAACTTTTTATTCAGATTTGGCATTCAAACATACATACCTCGAAATAAGTTTAATTTCGCTTTAGTACATACTACATAAGAATAAGATTTTTAATTTAAATTTCTCAATTTTCAGCATTAATTTAAATTTTTTTCGTTCTTCGCACAGTTTTCGTAAAATAATTTTAATTAACGCGAACTTTTTAAACAGGTCTTAGAAATTACAATTTTAATGCCAATTACAGGTGACGACCGTCAACGCAACATGGATAAAGCAAATGTTAATGCAAACACTCTATCAACTCGTACACACCTTCGATCCGGACATCGTTGCTGTTTCCTAAGTTTTTTAATATTTGCTACTTCATTTCACACTTTCCTCTCCATAGCCAACACAAATAGCCCATAAAGGAAATATTCATGAAGGATGTTGGATACAAACGGAAAAGCTGATGCACCCCTTGCTCCTTATTTTTATGAATTTATGAAAGAACTTCTTACCTTTTTCAAATATTCACGTCATTTACAAACCAATTTTTTGCCAATTTACGCAGAATGTAACCGAATAATTTTGCAGCGTTTTCCCTTGAACTATGTAGGTGAACTTTTCATTATTAGTAGGCACTTGTTAGGTACCAAGGTTTATTTTAATATTTTCATTTGACTTAGGAGTTTTTGAGCCAGCAAAAGTACACACACTAACTGGCTAAACGGTCGCCGTGGGCTGAGGGAATTATGTTTGCCTACAATATCAAATATTTTTGGTTAAAATCCTAAAGCAAGTAAGATGAAAGACGGAAGTTCTGGGTTAAGATAAGTCTATATATAAAATTTCATAAGTTATCTCAAATTTTGCTCAACTTATCGTGTTAACGGACGGACGATCCAGATAATTTTGGGGGCAGAAAGTTCATATTTATCTCGATTCCTTTATGCTATTACAACCGTTAGCCAGTCAAAGTTATAATAAAATTGTGTACAAGTACACGCTGGGTATAAAAATCGCACTAACGTCATACACTATAGAGCTACCGAAACTAACCTCAAAAAACCCGCCATCAACGGAAGAGCTGCAGCATGCCCTATAACAGGCTTATTTAGTGCCAGAAACCACGCAGTAAGAGTAAACCTCACTGGTGGTCAGATGGCTTGGACTGATTTCGTGAATCCTGTAGAGAACAATTCGAGCCAATTGCACAGATAATGAATCACAATAAACTGAGTGCCTAAAAAACCCCTGAAGCAAGCGAAAAAACTTCGCGGAGAAACTTCTGTACTGAAGACGAAAGTGCCGATGACACAGCAGAGTATGCTGCTTGCTTACAAAGACACAAACATCTACGAGCTACATATTTGCGAAGACCTGCGGTACATGGACCACCACCGAAGGAGAAACTCGTGAGCTTATCCTGGATACACATTTTTCGCGAAACCTGCACAACACACCTGTAGCAAACCTGGCTATAAACATACCCATCACGGAGGGGGAGGTAAAAGAGTTGTTAAAAGATTTTTTCCTTTTTAGGCTGCTGGACTAAAAGGGATTGTCCATGCACAGCTTACTAACTCTTCGGAGATAAAAATAAATTAGCTGCGTCAAATTTATGCCGCTTGTTTGGCTCCCTATTGTATTCCGTGCGCGTGCAAAAGTACCAAGGTTTTTTCATTCCTGCGGCTGAGAAAGTCCCTCATTGCGAGCCAAAGGCTTACAGGCAGGGACGGAAAATAATATTTTTTTTTTCGGAGTCGGAAAAGTCCTGGTGAAAATGTTTGAGTTTCCAGGTATCCCTATAGGAATATCATGTCGAATCATGCATCCTTTTTATTTTTCGAACTTTTTCCATAAAAGTCCACATATAAAAGTAAAATATGTATTTTTAATTTTTTTGAGTCCGATAGAACTAGTTAAACTAAATAAATAAATGTAAGGCGCGATAACCTACGAAGAGATCTAAGGCCGAGCTTCTCTTCCATTTGCGTCGTGCTCCTCTTGATTTTCCCTACAAATTGGCCGGACGGGACCTACATGTTTTATGCCGACTCCGAACGGCATCTGCAAGGCAGATGAGTTTTCACTGAGAGCTTTTCATGGCAGAAATACACCCGGAGCGCTTGCCAATTGCTTTTTCCGGGGTGCGAACCCAGGGCATACGGTGTGGTAGGCGGAGCACGCTACCATCACACCACGGTGGCCGCCAGTTAAACTCGGACTTTTAAAAATAAAAGTCCCGAAATAAAAGTTAAATCAAGAATTTTATTTTTTAAGGCCGAAATAAAAGTCCCGCTTGATACCAAAGAAACGGCTTATCTGAATTAAAAAAAAAAAAATTTATTTCGGATAAGCCGTTTCTTTGTTATCAAGCGGGACTTTTATTTCGGCCTTAAAAAATAAAAGTCTTGATTGAACTTTTATTTCGAGACTTTTATTTTTAAAAGTCCGAGTTTAACTAGTTCTATCGGACTCAAAAAATAAAAATCCGAAAAGAATTTTTATATTGATGCAAATATATTTAAAGTCCAAAATTAATAGTTTTGCAAGGAATTATATTATAAAAGGAATAACAGTTTCAGCCCCTGCTTACAGGTTTACAGAATCGTTGCTAATACCTTGGCCGAATAGGATTATTGTCCTGTGGAATTTCTAGACACTGAAGGAGGTGAGCCGCGGTTAGCAACGGCTTGTGCTAACTTTCTAGTACCACTGATTGGTAAATTACTCAAGGGAAGGAAACTATATTCATCATTGGGTAAGTATGATACAACATAAAGAGCACACCTCAGGGTGGTGTTATTTTTCCGCTTTTTGGAACGTTATGGTAAACTCGCTATTAAGTGAAACATGTTGGGGAGGGGGGAAATAGTGGCATATGCTGATGACCAAGCTATTGCTTACAGAGGATACAGATATGCAAGTAGCATTGTAAGAGGTTTTTTTTTTTAAATATATATAGTGATAACGTAAAATAGTAGACTAAGCAAGAAAAATTAAAAATTAGATTTAGATTAGAGATTTCCCTCAGTCCTCCCCCCTGGAACCACGCATGAACAGGGATGATTGGATGGAATCAGATCAGGCTCCAACTCTATTTCAAGGTCTTCCAGGCTGTAGTATCAGCAATAATGGAAAGCGGGTTTTATGGGAAACCACTTATCGGAAAAGGAGCCTTAAGTTAAGCGATAGTCAGGCGGCTATCAAATCACTTGGCTCTTACTCATTTAATTTCAATCGTTTACAGCCAAAATGCACCAGAGACGCCATTATAAAATTCCTACGTAAAATCACCCCCTGATTCCGAAAATAAAGGTTATTTTTAATTCTATGGTAACGTTTTTGAGATATTTACGAATAACCGTTGTTTCAAAACAAAAAAAAAAAAAAAAATTGAGCAATGAGAATTGAGCAATTTCAAAACGGTTTGAAGCTTTTAAAAGGTAAGGCCCTGCAGATAACGAATAATCATTACGGATATTCTAAATTTTTTTTGTAAAGATATAAAAAAATTTGTACTTTGCGAGGAAGGATCTCGAAAACTTTTCAGTTTTTTTGCAGATTTTTTTTTCTCTCTAAGCTCTGTTTTATTACAAAAAAAATAAGCTTTCATTCAACAAAATCGATGAGCTAATACAAAATTTATAAGCATTCAAGTAAATATATCCATTTAATACTTAAATACCCTACTGGTACATATGTATGTGTTAGTATTCGTATTATATCAGTTAGTTAGCAGGTAGATTTTCGAAGGGTTATTAGATATACAGCCCAATTCTAAACGAAAATTCCGTGCGAGTTTTCTCCCTTCTCCCATTCCTCGTATTCTAAATAAAAATTCCTTGTGAGTTTTTTCACTTCTCCCTTTCCTCCTATTCTGAACAATATTCGAAAAGGCGGAAACCGGTTATGGGAGAAAAGTAGGTATTATGAATGTGAGGGAGAGGGAGATTTCTCTGCCATTTCATAGGAGTTTTTTCACTTGTTAAATTAAAGGGAATGCATCAAAATAGTTAAAGGAAATTGGTTATTTTAAGAAAGAACACTTATTTGTACATATTTGTGCTAAAAGATGTATTTATATTCTACCACAATATTCTCACTGTTAATACAACAACAACTACAACCAGAATATTCTTTATTTTAAGTCGAAAAGTATATCATAAGCAACGGTAGAGCTCTTGGTATACAAATTTGATGCAGCCATCCAGAAATTGCGCAAGGATTTTTTAATAAGGCTTAAATAGATTTTGGCATATGATGAAGGACGAATTCAACTCAACTTGGCCGCTAGAAAATTGCTTTGCTGAATGAAAGCAGGCAACTCCGGCAGATTTGTGTTATGCGGCCGTCTTCTTCTTATGTTCCGCTGTTGATGTTGCTGTGGCACCAATTCATTACTCATTTCAGTGAATACCACATGAAATGCAATAAATACTGTGCAATGTTTATATTTTATTTCTTAATTTCCAACAAATTTGCAACAATAATTAAACTTTTCAATTTTTTAAACAAAATAAGAAATGTGCAACGAAATTTCAATTGACAAAACAGCTGACTTCGAAATTCCTATTCCCCAATTATTGTTCTCCCTAGGAGAACAGAATTGGAGGAATTTTTCCGCGGGAATAAAAAAATCCGCGAGAACAAAATTCCGCGAGAATATTTAGAATTGGTCTGATAAAAAACTGTTAGTGTCGTTTTCTCAAACCCAGGTACATTTCAAGCAAGAGCATATTTTTAAAGCAGCAAGTGTTTTCTTTGTAGAACTAGGGAACCTTTTTGTCTACGTAGGCTTGAATATTTACTTGATCTAAGTATAAATAATAGTACATGCATCTTGTTCCTTCATAATATCTGCAAGGCTCGCCGGATACCGTGTGAGGACCAAATATAACACCATTAATTTGGCCTACACAAAGCGGGGCCCGGGAACTAATCAGAGTATAACACGAGCGAGAAAGGATAACGCCGGGTACGACACCCCTGGAGCCCCATCTGGAACCATTCAGAGTGTAACAGCACCGAGCAGTAGTAACTTCAAGCACGACGGCATTATGCAAAACAACGACGACGACATACAAGAAGAAGCGGAACGAGTGCGCGGTTTTCTGGCAAAGGAACTCCGAAAATTCGAGAGCATGAGTGGAGTGACGACAATAGCCGAGCACAAGATTGTCCTGACGGACGAACGCCCCATCAAGCAACGTTACTTCCCACGCAACCCAGCCATCCAGACAATCATCAACAGCGAAGTTGACGAATTGCTCCAGAAAGGATGCATCGAGCCATCCTGTAGCCCACACAGCGCACCGATCGTACTGGCCAAGAAGAAAAAACGGGAAGTGGAGGTTATGCGTGGACTATCGGCAGCTCAACGCCCGATCCGTACCCGACGCATACCCCTTACCCAGAATACAACACATCCTGGACAAACTACGACGAGCGAAGTACATCAGCAGCTTGGACTTGAAGAACGGCTACTGGCAAATACCACTGGAGCCCAAGAGCCGGCCCTACACAGCTTTCACAGTACCGGGACGCGGATTATTCCAGTGGCAACGTTTCAAAGAGCACTAGATCAGGTTATTGGGCCTGAAATGGAACCCCACGCCTTCGCATACCTCGATGACATAATCGTCATAGGATCCACTGTGGAGGAGCACAATCGCAATCTGAGAGAGGTAATGCTACGACTACAGCGCGCCAACCTCAGAATAAATCCGGAGATATGCGAATTCTTCAAGAAGCAAATCCGATACCTAGGACACCTAGTAAGCGACAAGGGAATTCACACCGACCCCGAGAAAGTCACAGCCATCAAAGACTTGAAGCCACCAACGAACGTGAAAGAGGTACGCCAATATCTCGGTATAGCATCCTGGTACCGACGTTTCGTACTCGACTTCGCCACGATCAGCCAACCACTCACAACCCTGAATCGAAATGGTTGACCGACACCGTCATTGACGCTTGGACAAAGGGACTGTAAGAGCAACATGAGCAACAAAATAAGACTCTCAGCCCGTTCGTGATCTGGCAGCTGACCCAGAAGAGTAACACGGAGGAAGGCTACCAACGCATACGCCGATGGGTCGGGAACGTCGACCTGTTTGGCAAGAGTGCGGTCCTAGCACCCCACAACACAGCTAACCACTGGTACCTGCTCGGTCTGGCAAACGCAGCAGTCACCCACCACGTCACCGACACGGAATGCTGGCAGGAACGATATATATAGGTAGCAGACTCAAATATAACACCATTAATTTGGCCCACACAAAGCGACCCCACATCATATTCGATACAGCACTAACACAACAGCCAGTCACAAAAGGCTATAGCAACAGACCAACCAACAAGTTCAAAACAGCATTGACACAACAGCCAGTCACAAAAGGCTATAGCAGCAGACCAACCAACAAGTCTCAGCAACACAACGGGCAAGCACAACACTTTAATGCCAACACAACAAACTAACAAATCTCAGCAACGCAACGAGCGTTCGCAACATCGAACAGCAACCATGGCAACGCAACCATTTGAGCCAGCAATACCAAACAATGCAATAAAAGGAGCAACACAGCAGGACAGAAGTTAGTTAGCACGGAGTTGTGGCCGTGACCAGAGCTACTTGTGGAGCGTCCCTTGAAGTTGTCGGTTCTACCATGCCGACAGGCCGTTTCACAGGAGTAAGTCGTGGCCTCAAGTGGTGAATGTGTCGGTTATACCACCAAACACCGCTTGAGACTTCGCCAGCAACGGCACTACCACAGTAACGCGCACCCGCTAACAGGCAGCGTCCGCCCGCCTGCGCCGACAGTAACAGCGCCACAAACAGCGCTACGCAAGCATATACGTTGGCCGCAGCAACACTACGCAAACATACAACGCTAGCCGCAACAGCATCATAGCTAATATATACGCTGGCCATACCATTACGCCAATCTACTACGCTGGCCGCAACAGCACCATAGCTAATACACTACGTTGGCTTCAGTACTGCGCCGATCTACTACGCTGACCACGACAGCGCCGCGATAATATACTGCGTTGACACAGCAAAGTTAAGCAAACCTTCTACGTCAACTGTACCAGAGTTACCCTCGTGCCGAAGCACGGAGCTGTGGTCGTGACCAGAGCTACTTGTGGAGCGTCCCTTGAAGTTGTCGGTTCTACCATGCGGACAGGCCGCTTCACAGGAGTGAGTCGTGGCCTCAAGTGGTGAATGTGTCGGTTATACCACCAAACACCGCTTGAGACCTCGTGAGCAACGGCACCACCACAGTGACGCGCCCCGCGAGCAGGTGACATTCGCCAGCCAAACTACCACGCTGGTCACAATCGCAAACATACTACGTTGGCCAAAGCATTACGCCAATCCACTACCCCGGCCACAATCGCACACACACTACGTACGCCACAGCATTACGCCAGCCACTACGCTGACCGCGACCGCACCACGCTAACATATTACGTGGACCACATCACTACGCAAACATACGACGTTGGCCACAGCATTGCGCCAACCCACTACGCTGACCGCAAGCGCCAACATACGACGCGAGCCACAACAGCGCTACGCACATTACGTGGGTTACCGCACCACGCTGGCCACAACAGCACTACGCACACATACTACGTTGACCACAGCAGTCACGCAAATACACGACGTCAACACGCTAGGGTTGCGTACATACACGCCAACGCAAGGCGTCACCGAAACACGTTTTACACGCACTCAGGCAACGACCAGCCGGGCGTCCTAACGGGACCTTCCTAACTGGACACGCACGCCGACGCAGGGCGTCACAAAACACATTTACACACACACAAGCAAAGACCATCGAGGCGTCATAACGGGACACGAGTACCGTTGGCCCACCACGCAGTATAGAGCAAGCATAGAGTGAAACGAAAACAACAAATATTTCTTATTTTGATTACGTAAAATTTTTCATTTTAATTATAGTGTACATATATATATAGA
This sequence comes from Eurosta solidaginis, assembly GCF_040869045.1. Lineage (NCBI taxonomy): Eukaryota > Metazoa > Arthropoda > Insecta > Diptera > Tephritidae > Eurosta > Eurosta solidaginis. Next base: position 94,116,079 of record NC_090321.1, read on the forward strand.
ATTAGTGAAATAAAGTGAATTTATATGAAAACGATTTACACGGTGTCCCAAATTTGCAAATCTATTGTAAGCGAACCTTGGACACGGCGAGTATACCCCTAGCACTTATTGAAGAAGCGCCGGGACGGAAAAAGCTTCGTTACAACCGTTCAGTTTATAATTGCAGTTTATAACCCGTCATTTACTTTCAAATATAATATGAATAAAAGGGCGCGAGAGTTTGAGTGTACAAATGATCCAGATATGTTCTGTTTCATCTGCGGTCAATTTATCGATAAAAGGATGCGACGTGTGTTTTCAAATCCTTTGAAAGTTACATACTATAAGTATTTTGGAATTGATCCTAAAAACAATGAAAAACCATGGGCATCAAATACTGTGTGCACCATATGTCGAGTCGAATTGATTTTTTCGGAAACCGGAAAAAAAGGTGCGTTGTAAAAATTAGGAATTTGCTGCCTTTTAATGCATATCTGACTAATTTCTGAAATTATCTATTTAGGCGACATATGAAATTCATTACACCAATGAAGTGGAGGAAATCAACTTGCCACTCAAGGCCGTGACAAAATGACATTTTTCATATATGTAGTTTAACACAAGCTTATGCGTGACAGTAACAGCGCCACAACCAGTGATGCAAGATGGCGTATTTGTAAACAAAAGTCAGCTGATGTTTGTAAAATGTGTAAATTTGTTTATCTACAAAAAATGTAACGTTTTTGCGTTGCGAGCAGGCAACAGTTTTCACAAAAGGACGAAATACCCCGTAAAGGCTTTACCTGTTTTTAGAATAGAACAAAATATATTTACAACCCTTGCGGGCATTGGAGTAATTATACTCAGTTGAACAGAGCTCACAGAGTATATTAACTGTGATTGGATAACGGTTGTTTGTACCGGTATAAAGGAATCGAGATAGATATAGACTTCCATATATCAAAATCATCAGTATCGAAAAAAAATTTGATTGAGCCATGTCCGTCCGTCCGTTAACACGATAACTTGAGTAAGTTTTGAGGTATCTTGATGAAATACTATGTAGGTTCCTGGGCGCTCATCTCAGATCGCTATGTAAAATGAACAATATCGGACTATACCACGCCCAATTTTTCGACAGCGAAAATTTCGAAAAACCGAAAAAGTGCGATAATTCATTACCGAAGACGGATAAAGCAATGAAACTTGGTAGGTGAGTTTAACTTATGACGCAGAATAGAAATTTAGTAAAATTTTGGACAAGGGGCGTGGCACCGCCCACTGTTAAAAGAAGGTAATTTAAAAGTTTTGAAAGCTGTAATTTGGCCGTCGTTGAAGATATCATAATGGAATTTGACAGGCACGTTACTACTATTACTATATGTATGCTTAATAAAAATTAGTAAAATCGGAGAACGACCACGCCCACTTTAAAAAAAATTTCTTTTTTAAGTCAAATTTTAACAAATTTTTTTATATATTTCAGTATATAAGTAAATTATGTCAACATTCAATTCCAGTAATGATATGGTGCAACAACATACAAAAATAAAAGAAAATTTCAAAAGGGCGTGGCTCCGCCCTTTTTCATTTAATTTGTATAGGATACTTTTAGTGCCATAAGTCGAACAAAAATTTACCTATCCTTGTGAAATTTGGTAGGGGCTTAGATTCTAGGACGTTTTCTGTGAAAAAGGGCGAAATCGGTTGAAGCCACGCCCAGTTTTTATACACAGTCAACCGTCTGTCCTTCCGCTCGGCCGTTAGCACGATACTTGAGCAAAAATCCTTATATCTTTACTAAACTCAGATCACATACTTATCTGAACTCACTTTGTGTTGGTATAAAAAATGGCCGAAATTCGACTATGACCCACTTTTTCGATATATAAAATTACGAAAAATGAAAAAAAATGCCATAATTCTATACGAAATACGAAAAAAGGGATGAAACATGGTAATTGGATTGGTTTATTGACGTAAAATATAACTTTAAAAAAAAACTTTGTAAAATGGGTGTGGTGGTAGGTGTTACCATATTAAATAGAAGAAAATGAAAAATTTCTGCGGGACAAAATCAAAAGCCCTTGGAATCTTGGCAGGAATACTAACCGTGGTATTATATATATAAATAAATTAGCGGTACCCGACAGATGATGTTCTGGGTCACCCTGGTCCACATTTTGGTAGATATCTCGACAACGCCTTCACATATACAACTACCACAACTCCCTTTTAAAACCCTTTATTCCTTTAATTTGATACCCATATCGTACAAACACATTCTAGAGTCACCCCTGGTCCACCTTTATGGCGATATCTCGAAAAGGCGTCCACCTATAGAATTAAGGCCCACTCCCTTTTAAAATACTCATTATCATCTTTCTTTTGATACCCATATTGTACAAACGCATTATAGAGTCAACCCTGGTCTTCCTTTATAACGATATCTCGAAAAGGCGTCCACTTATAGATATAAGGCCCACTCCCTTTTAAAATACCCATTAACACCTTTCGTTTGATACCCACATTGTACAAACGCATTCTAGAGTCACACCTGTTCCACCTTTATGGCGATATCTCGAAAAAGCGCACACCTATAGAAATAAGGCCCACTTCTTTTCAAAATACTCATTTATACTTTTCATTTGATACCCATATCGTACAAACAAATTCTGGAGTCACCCCTGGTCCACCTTTATGGATATATGTCGAAAAGGCATCCACCTATAGAACTAAGGCCCACTCCCTTTTAAAATACTCATTAACACCTTCCATTTTATACCCATATCATACGAACAAATTCTAGAGTCACCCCTGGTCCACCTTTATGGCGATATCTCGAAAAGGTGTCCACCTATAGAACTATGGCCCACGCCCTTTTAAAAAACCCTTTAACACCTTTCATTTGATACCCATATCGTACAAACAAATTCTAGAGTCACCCCTGGTCCACCTTAATGACGATTTCTCGAAAAGGCGTCCACCTATATAAATAAGGCCCACTCCTTTTTAAAATACTCATTTATACATTTCATTTGATACCATATCGTACAAACAAATTCTAGAGTCACCCCTGGTCCACCTTTATGGAGATATATCGAAAAGGCATCCACCTATACAACTAAGGCCCACTCCCTTTTAAAATGCTCATTAACACCTTCCATTTGATACCCATATAATAAAAACAAATTCTAGAGTCACCGTTAAGAATAGCAAGTGCTTATCGGACGGTGTCCGACGACGCGATCTTGGTTCTAACCCGGAAAATCCCAGTGGACTTACTGGCAAGCGAAATGGCCGATCTGTATAACACTAATATCGAGCGACCATCTGAAGAAGACAAGAAAAGAGCAAGGACACAAACAATAGCTAAGTGGCAAGAACGGTGGGAGGCCTCGAGTAAAGGGCGTTGGACTTTCACACTAGTTTGGAACGTAGCTCAATGGAATGAGCGGAAGCACGGCGAACTGAACTACCATCTCACGCAGATAATGAGTGGACATGGCGGTTTCAAAGAGTATTTATCGAAGCGTAGGATAGAGGAAGATCCTCATTGCCCAATGTGTACCACGGAGTTAGAAAACGCAGAACACGTCAAGTTCCACTGCCCCCGTATCCCCGAAGAAAGACTCACCTTGCATGGAGTCTTTGGGGGGGAACCTACCACGAGAAATTTAGTATCACATATGTGCAACAGGAAAGAGTGCTGGACTGCAGTGAGCAAAATGGCATTTATAGTAATGACACGCCTGATGGATACTGAGAGGGAGCGCAGAGAAATGCGCATGCGAAGCAGTAGCGATTAAATGGACACTCAGAGCAAATAGCGGGAACCTGGACACATGGACAACAGTAGGCTCTTAAAAAATGAGAAATATGGAACGCCACCCTGAAGTAATGCGAAAGTGGTGCCGGGGTTGGCGACGGTTCCAGAGCGGGGCTGTTTTTTTTTAGTCTACGGACATACGGTTGCTGCGACGGCAGCAATTATGGTGCATTAGGCCTTTTTCAGCCTCCCCACAAAAAAAAAAAAAAAAAAAAGTCACCCCTGGTGCACCTTTATGGCGATATCTCGAAAAGGTGTTCACCTATAGAACTAAGGCCCACTCCCTTTTAAAATACTCATTAACACCTTCCATTTGACACCCATATCATACAAACAAATTCAAGGGTCACCTTTATGGCGATATCTCGAAAAGGCGTCCACCTATAGAAATAAAGCCCACTCCATTTTAAAATACTCATTAACACCTTTTCTTTGATACCCATTTCGTACAAACAAATTCTAGAGTCACCCCTGGTCCACCTTTATGGAGATATCTCGAAAAGGCGTCCACCCATAGAACTAAGGCCCACTTCCTTTTAACATACTCATTAACACCTTTCGTTTGATACCCATATTTTACAAACGCATTCTAGAGTCACCCCTGGTCCACCTTTATGGAGATATCTCGAAAAGGCGTTCACCTATAGAACTAAGGCCCACGCCCTTTTAAAATACTCATTAACGCCTTTCATTTGATACCCTTATCGTACAAACAAATTCTAGAGTCACCCCTGGTCCACCTTTATGGAGATATCTCGAAAAGGCGTCCACCTATAGAACTAAGGCCCACGCCCTTTTAAAATACTCATTAACACCTTTCATTTGATACCCATATCGTACAAACAAATTCTAGAGTCACCCCTGGTCCACCTTTATGGAGATATCTCGAAAAGGCGTCCACCTATAGAACTAAGGCCCACTCCCTTTTAAAATACTCATTAACACCTTTCGTTTGATACCCATATTGTACAAACGCATTCTAGAGTCACCCCTGGTCCACCTTTATGTAGATATCTCGAAAAGGCGTCCACCTATAGAACTAAGGCTCACGCCTTTTTAAAATACTCATTAACACCTTTCATTTGATACCCATATCGTACAAACAAATTCTAGAGTCACCCCTGGTCCACCTTTATGGAGATATCTCGAAAAGGCGTCCACCTATAGAACTAAGGCCCACTCCTTGTTAAAATACTCATTAACACCTTTCATTTGATACCAATATCGTACAAACAAATTCTAGGGTCACCCCTGGTCCACCTTAATGGCGATATCTCGAAAAGGCGTCCACCCATAGAACTAAGGCCCACTCCATTTTAAAATACTCATTAACACCTTTCGTTTGATACCCATATTGTACAAACGCATTCTAGAGTCACCCCTGGCCCACCTTTATGGCGATATCTCGAAAAGGCGTCCACCTATAGAAATAAGGCCCACTCTATTTTAAAATACACATTAACACCTTTCATTTGATACCCATATCGTACAAACAAATTCTAGAGTCACCCCTGATCCACCTTTATGGCAATATCTTGAAAAGGCGTCCACCTATAGAACTAAACCCCACTCCCTTTCAAAATACTCATTAACACCTTTCATTTGATACTCATATCGTACAAAAAAATTCTAGAGTCAGCCCTGGTCCACCTTTATGGCGATATCCCTAATTGGCGTCCACCTATGGAACTATGGCCCACTCCCTCTTTAAATACTCTTTAACACCTTCCATTTGATACACATGTCGTACAAACACATTCCAGGGTTAACCTGGGTTCATTTTCCTACATGGTGATTTTCCCTTATTTTGTCTCCATAGCTCTCAACTGAGTATGTAATGTTCGGTTACACTCGAACTTAGCCTTCCTTACTTGTTTTTGAACTAACTTTCTTATTCTTTTCATTTTACCTCTCTTGGCAAAATAATGAATTTCATACTTGTTAAAATTATACTTCTTTCATATATATTATCATTATATATAAATTATACGCTTTCATCAACTTCAAAAAGGGAAAGGGGTGAATGGGAAGATTACAAAATTTTCACAGACAATCGCTTCACTGCCCTCCCAATCCCAACTGCTTCCCATCAAGGTGAGCATGCATTCCGCAAGGTCATCGAATCCGCGTCGACTCGTTTTATTCCCGCCGGAAGAATCCAGCGGATGCCGCAACTCTAGTGAGAGAAAGTGGGCTTATAAGATAGCACGACTCTGTTGGCCCCATAAATAAATAAATAAATAAGGTGTATATTGGAACGATTTTCCGTCATCCCTTGTCAAATTTGGTTTTGGCAGCCACGGCGTATACAAGCTTACCTGCGGATGCCAGCATAGTTACATAGGACAAACAGGACGGCAAATAAGAACGAGGTTCAGAGAACATATTAGAGATTACAACAAAAAAATACGGAATCCAAACATTATACCCGAGTCTAACTTCGCGAATCACATGGTCGAGAATGAATGTTCCCCAGCAAACATCAATAAAACAGTTAGGGTTCTTCACATACAAGAAAAGGGCCGACGTCTCAACGTACTCGAAAACATGGAAATCTACAAACAGAAAACATTCGACGGTAGAATAATAAACGAACAGATAAACACCATTTCTGACACAATATTCGAGCCTTTAAAACTTGTTTACAGGAAACAACTTAATCACACAGGTACAACAGACAAACGCACAACAACAAATAAACACAAAACAATTAACACACCAAAACAAAAAACCGACAAAGAAGGTCAAACGACTAAAATCACAGATTTCTACCTACCCCAGTCAGCCACACAAATCGATTAGTAAACCACCCTCGGTTCTGAACGAACACACAGCACATACACATAACTAAATATACACAAGCATCAATTTGACAATACCTGCTCATATACCTACGAACTATAAATACAGGACAAATGACAACAACAGATCAGAACGAAAATCGACACTGATGATGGCACAACGCCGAAACCGGTTTGTCTCAAAACCAAATTTGACAAGGGATGACGGAAAATCGTTCCAATATACATCATTTATCCACCCTGTCGGAAAATCAACCAAACAAGATAAGTCAGTTATTGCTTGTCAGGCTTTTAACTTGAACGCGAACGGACTACTAACAATTTACAAGCGACGCCTACTGAAAATATATAAAGCAAAGGCGAGCATTTGGTTCAACAAACAATGCCTGGAATTGAATGTTACTCCGAAATTCGCAAAAATAACAATAAAGGCAAATACCAAATCTAGCAGGAAAACAGTTAGAAAAGCGGAAAAGGATTTTTTAAAATATGAGTTGGAAAGCTTATACTCGAAGAAGGATGAGATAAATGCCGAGTTATTATCTATCCATTTAAGATTGGCAGAACAACTACCTACGACTGTATTAATGGAATGCTTCGACCGCATTAAGACAGAGGTCGATCAGGAACTACAACAAAAATACAGGTCGCTGAACCGAAAATTGGATAAGCTGGCAGGACGACGAGAGGGTAACCAAAACCAAAACACTCACCAGTTTCATGACAAGTTCGTTAACCTCACAACAGTGGCCATTACCAAGGAAGAGGCACAACTTCTCGAAAAGGGCCTGAAGCACAATATCATGGACCAGAATACAGTAAGAAAAACGGAGCAAGCGATAGTAGATGCGGAGATCGCAATATCATTGATACCACAGGAAGAACAGGAGCACGCAAGACACATGTGCAGGGAAATCATAAGAAAGGAGGCGAAAGCACAGGAAGGACAAAAACCGAATACAGAGGAGAAAACAATAAAGAATCTACGGCATAAACTAAGGAAAAACAATATTGTCACAACGAAAGCGGACAAAGGAAACACCACTGTGCTAATCGAAAAAGAGAAATATATATCCAAAACCGAGGATCTCATAGAGGAAATGAAATGTCGTAGAATGAGAGAGGATCCCACAGATGAATACCAAAAACAAATCAAAGTTGCTATAAAAAATGCAACAAATATAGTAGATTCTAACATGGCACATAGATTGGTCCAAATGAACCCTTCGGCTCCTCCACTGGTTGCGCTACCAAAAATCCACAAGCCGGACACGCCAATGAGGCCCATCATTAATTTTAAATCGGCACCATGTTACAAACTGTCCAAGTATTTAAAAACGATATTGATAGACACTCTGGAGCTAAGGAACGAATATGCAATAGCTAACACAACAGAACTAATAGAGAGACTCGAGACCGTAGAGCTAACAAGAAACAGCAAATTGGTATCTTTTGACATAAAAGATCTATACCCATCTATACCACTATCGGAGACTTTGGACATAGTTAGCTCAACAATAGTTCAAAACACAAAAAACAAAGTAAAAAGTATGCAAATCACAAATACGCTAAGAACCACTTTACGTCAAAACTATTTTAAATTCAACAATAAAATATATAGACAAACAAACGGTCTTGGAATGGGAAGCCCCACATCAGCAATTCTTATGGAAGCGTTCATGCAAAATCTGGAAGAAAAGTACATACAGGAGCTGAAGTCTAAATTAGGCGTGTCATTTTATGCTAGATACGTGGATGACATAATATGCGTTTTAACTACTAATAACGAACAGCTCGTACTGGAGTACCTCAACAAACAGCACGGCAATATAAAATTTACAATGGAAACCGAAAAAGACGGAGGAATCAACTATCTAGACCTCACGATAAATATTGATAAAGAAGCCAAAAGATTTAACTATGACATATATAGAAAGTCAACGGCTACCGACACAATAATACACAATACCTCAAATCACCCTCAACATCATAAAAATGCAGCATTAAGGCACTTGGTACATAGACTTGAAAGAACACCTCTTACACAAGAGGCATATAAGAGAGAACTTGAGGTCATATATAATATCGCTGCAAACAACGGATATAAAAAAGCACTAGTAGATAAGCTCAGAAGGACAAATGGAGAACCAAAAAGAAATAATGAAAAAGAAAATAATAGCTGGACGACTATGACATATACTGGAAAAGCAACATATAAATTGGCAAATTTCTTTAAAAAATACAACATTAACACAGCATTCAAAACATCGAACAATCTAGGGCGAAAACTAAGAACTAACATTAACTCAGAGGATCCGTTTAGCAGCCACGGCGTATACAAGCTTACCTGCGGATGCCAGCATAGTTACATAGGACAAACAGGACGGCAAATAAGAACGAGGTTCAGAGAACATATTAGAGATTACAACAAAAAAATACGGAATCCAAACATTATACCCGAGTCTAACTTCGCGAATCACATGGTCGAGAATGAATGTTCCCCAGCAAACATCAATAAAACAGTTAGGGTTCTTCACATACAAGAAAAGGGCCGACGTCTCAACGTACTCGAAAACATGGAAATCTACAAACAGAAAACATTCGACGGTAGAATAATAAACGAACAGATAAACACCATTTCTGACACAATATTCGAGCCTTTAAAACTTGTTTACAGGAAACAACTTAATCACACAGGTACAACAGACAAACGCACAACAACAAATAAACACAAAACAATTAACACACCAAAACAAAAAACCGACAAAGAAGGTCAAACGACTAAAATCACAGATTTCTACCTACCCCAGTCAGCCACACAAATCGATTAGTAAACCACCCTCGGTTCTGAACGAACACACAGCACATACACATAACTAAATATACACAAGCATCAATTTGACAATACCTGCTCATATACCTACGAACTATAAATACAGGACAAATGACAACAACAGATCAGAACGAAAATCGACACTGATGATGGCACAACGCCGAAACCGGTTTGTCTCAAAACCAAATTTGACAAGGGATGACGGAAAATCGTTCCAATATACATCATTTATCCACCCTGTCGGAAAATCAACCAAACAAGATAAGTCAAATAAATAAGGGATATTCACCAAGGCATCAGACAGCTTGCGAATAAACACAAACGGGCGAGATGGGAGGAGCTTTGGTCTACCGTAAGGTCCCCATTGAACCCAACTAAGCACAACGACAAAATATCCATCGCAATCGGCGATAAAGTGCTGTTAGTTTCGAAAACATGCGCGAGCGCTTTCTAATACTGTTGCTTTCTATGTAAATTGAATAGCCGAGCTCGTCAAGACCACTACATCATAAAGGATTCGCCAGAACGAATCGAGTTTCAAGTTGGAGTGGATAACATAAAATACTCCCCACTTATAAAGAAGAAAAAAATAATTCTACCTCCGCTCCACATCAAGCTCGGCCTTATTAAAAAATGTTTCAAGGCTTCGGACATCATCATTTGAAGGCAATCTTTCCAGAAATTTCAGAAACAAAAATAAAGGAAGGGATATTTGTGGGACCGCACATAAGGAAAATGTTGACCAATGATCATTTCAAAGAACTATTGTCACCCACCAGTGGAGGCAGCATTGGGAGATTCTTTTGAAAAGGTCGTTACTTCTTTTTTAGGCAAACACAAAAGTCCTAACTACGAGATGATAGTGCACGACTTAATCAAAAACTATGCGGAAATGGGTAAATAAAAAAACATATTTAAGACCGTTTCCTTAGTTAACTTTAAAACCTATCTGCCCGATATTCAAAACATTTTTATGGAAATTTTTTAATTTACATGAGAATATATAGCCCTAAATCTGAATTCATCGTCCAGTTCCGAACAAACAAGAACGAGAAAAATGTAAACAAAAAATTTGTTCTGAATTGAAAGATAAATCCAGCCTAATACTGTTTTCACACAGAAACTTAATGATCTCATTTCACCTTCCAATGAAATCGTAAATTTTTTGCTTTCACACAGAAGTACCTGTTCGATTAGTATGAAGGATGAAATGTCAAGCGAATAAAATGACAATGCTATATGACAGACAATGACATTTACTTTGATAAATGACATTTTTAAGCACTGAACACCCCATAAACTAAGAAACTTAACACTCCCAACAGAGTTGCATTGTGCTTTTGACTTCATTAGGCATTCGATTAGTCCCTAACAAAATAATTATAGATTCGAATTTTGTAGGGAAGATTGAGCTCAATAAGCGTCTTAATGTAGAAAACTGCCTTTATTATTCAATAAGCCGCCTGTGTGAAAACAGTATAAGAAAATTATATACTAATGTGTCACTTATGTATTTATGTAATTCACTTTTTTATTTTCTTTCAGGAGTAAATATGTCTTTAAAAATTCATTTTCTACACTACCATTTAAATTTTTTCCCGCAATATCTTGGCGACGAAAGTGACGAGCATAGCGAAAGGATTCACCAGCAAATGAAAATGATTGAAAGTTGGTATCAAGGATTCTAGGATGTCGGACTGTTGGTTTCTCATAAGAGAAACCGATCCTAATCTAAATAAACGTCAAAACAAGACACATAACTTTTTCAATTATAAAATAAGATCACAGAGTTAAGACAGAATCATATATATACATGTGCTATTATTTGTAGGGTACTTAAGTTTTACTATATGGATATATTTATTTGAATGCTTATAACTTTTGTACTAGTTCATCGATTTTGTTGAATGGAAAGTAATTTTTTTTTTTGTAATAAAACAGAGCTTAGAGAGAGAAAAATCTGCAACAAAATAAAAATTTTCGAGATCCTTCCTCGCAGAGTACAACTTTTTTTTATATTTTAACAAAAAAAAAAAAAAAAAAAAATCCGTAATGATCGTTCGTTATCTTTGAATCTGCATGGCCTAGTAAAAAGTATTGTATGCACAGTTTATAGCAAATTTTATTGCCTTTTAAAAGCTTCGAATCGTTTTCGAATTGCTCAATTCGATCTTGAGATATACCTGATTAAGTGGACTCAATTTTTTTTTTATTTTTTTTTTTTTTGAAAAAAACGGTTATTTGTAAATATATCAAAAACATTACCATAGAATTAAAAATAACCTTTATTTTCGGAATCAGGGTGTGATTTTACATAGGGTTGGAATTCATGATTCACATGGGTCCCGGTACGTAAGGACAATGAGGTAAATTGTATTGCAGACAAACTTGCTGGTCAGGGGACTGCAAAGCAGATTTTTGCCGAGAAAGAATGCGTAGGTTTACCCGTTGCCCCATGCCAGCTAATTTCAAAATAGTGAATCTATCGTGAAGCCAACGATAGATGGGTTCCTCAGAGTTGGCGAAGAATAAACAATCTTCAGTCATATGTATCAAATAATGGACGAACGCTTGCGATGTCATTCCAGGCTGATGAGGTGGTTACAAACCAGAGTAAGACTGCAACGCAGAAGAAGCGACTAAGCAGCAACCAGAACCAGACCTTTTTATCGAGAAAGAAGTAAATAAATAGTCAAAACAGAAAATCACAGGCAAGACCTCTCCAACCATCCAAATAACAACATTGGGGTAAACTATTAGCTCTATAGATAGTCCTTGCTTAGACTCGGATTGGAGACAAGATACCGTACCAACTGTGAAGTGATACGCCATATAAAAAGTAACAAAAAATATATCCATTGTTGCTGTTGTTGTATTAACAGTGATTCGGCCCGTTCAATGGGCATGGCCACTCACTTACACTGTCATTTCAGTGTAACCCTATTTAAATATTTATATCCATTAATAAATAATTATGTTCACAAGGTTATTTAGATTTGAAATTACATAATCTAGCATTGGACTATAAAAAAGATTAGGTATTGAATGAGCACTCTAATAATACATTTTGGAATATTTATGGGAGGGCTTAATAGGTTTTCGAACTTCGCCTTTGAAACTTTTGCTCACCTTAAATGATCATTCGCCCGATTGGGCGCCACTATAAAGAACGGGCACAATAATGTTCAATATGGTCCCGTACATTTTTTGGTTTACTCCAAGTAAAGCTTCCACGTATGCCAAACCCGTTGTGATATTTTGTTGTAGAACAGCATGTTTCGCACATGGTGGCAAGTTATAATTTTCAGACCTGTGCCCGTATTTAGTTTTACTATCAGTGACTTATTTATTTTTTTATTTTATGGATCTAACGAGTACTGTTTGTCGCTAGTTCACATATGCCATTAATCTGAACCACCATTACAGAGCTACTGTGATTTAAAAAATAAGTAACACGTAATATGAGCCCTGAGCGCAACCTAGAGGGGATTTGAAATTTGTTTATTGGTTTTCAGATTTGCTTAGGCTTAAAAAACACATAACCTTAAAATAATGTTTTCATACATTTAAAAGCAATTAGGGCAATCCCCGATTTATTCATACAAATCGACAACAAAAGCAACAAGTAAAGTTGTCTAAGTTCCGGTGTAACCGAAAATTATGTACTCAGCGTGAGCTTCAATTGCACATTTCATTTCAGATAAATTACTTTTCTACATTACAAGTGGCACCGCCCATTTGAAAAAAAATGTCTCCCCATTTCCCCTTACAATAAAACTTGATAAGTGAAATATCATTGATTCAAAAATATTTTTTGCTAAGTTATAGCTTATTATTCTAGTCTACGACCCTTTTCAAAATCTTTTATATAAAAGTGGGCGTGGTCTTTAACCGATCTCGTCCATTTTTTCTAGATATATTTCCTGCTATAGGGAAAATGTGTGTACCCAATTTTATTACGATCCCTTAATCTTTCTTCGAGTTATGGCTCACGAAACATAGAAAATTGCTTAGTCATAAAAGGGGCAGTGCCACGCCCATTTTTTTAAATTTGAAGTTTTCTTATTTGTTGTTATAAATCCACTTAAAAAATTAAATACCATTGATATAAAGCACTTTTTTGCAAAGATATAGTTTATTTTATTCGTCCACGACCCTTTTAAAAATATTTTATATAAAAGTGGGCGTGGCCCTTAACCGACTTCGTTAATTTTTCTTCAAAGCATTCCTTATAGTAAAGGTAAAATTACTGCCGAATTTTGTTGCGATAGGTTGAACGATTTTTGATTTATGATTAACAATATTTGTAAAACTGATTTTATCACAAGTGGGCGGTGCCACGCCCATTTAATTTTTTTTTTTTTTTTTTTATCAAGAATCTCAATATCAGTCCACATGTCGAATTTCAACATTCTAGGTGTATTATTTACTAATCAGGTTTTTTTGTGTTTTCCAAAATGTTATATATATAAAAAGTGCGCGTGGTCGCTCATTTTCAATACCAATATATTCTGGGTCCAGATTAGCTGGTGTACCAAATTTGGTGAATAAATCACAATATTTACTCAAGTTATCGTCTTAACGGACGGACGGACGGACGGACATGGCTCAATCAAATTTTTTTTCGATACTGACGATTTTGATATATGGAAGTCTATATCTATCTCGATTCCTTTATACCTGTACAACCAACCGTTATCCAATCAAGGTTATAATACCCTGTGTGCAAAGCACGCTGAGTATAAAAATACCAGTTTCTTTTAAACCTGCCAATAACAAAAAGCATATCTTCAACAAACGATAACATACGAAGTATGAACTGTGTATAGAATTGTTAGTTCAAATTATATAAATATCTACGAAATACTTGTCTTGGAGCCGCCTAGCTTAACTAAGTATAGAACTTATATTTAGTACTAGCATTTTCCGGAAGAAGCCACAACTAGTTAAAATAAAAAAATAAAAATTTAAATAAATCGAGGTGCACATACGTATGTGTACCCCAGGTCTGAAGAGTTTACGCTAAGTCTAATATATAAGTACGAATACGATTTAAGAAGACTTAAAATTTAATTCCGTTCGCAAATCTTTTAAAAAAAATTAGAACAAAGTATCCCTCCATTATAACAACATACACATAGCACACACACTGTACAATATGTACGTGGACGGTTGTATTTTGTTTACTTATGTGTATGGCTGCCACTGTGGCAGATTTGAACTAAAAATGGTCCTTTCCGGCCCCGTTTGGTCGCTCGATCGATTTTCACTTATCCACATATAATCTTCAATTTATTAGATCTAATGTGGTAACTCTTGCACAATTAAAAATTCCTTAATCAACAAACAATCATTAAACTGTGGCAGAACAAAGCCAAGTCAGCTAGCAGATATTTTAGGCAAGGAAGAACTAAAAATAATAGTGTGGTATCTTAAGGCAAACACGTTTTATTTCAGTTGACGGAAGAACGGGCCTATCAGGAAAGGAAGGTCTTGTTTTGATGTTTAAATATTGTGATCGGTTTTCAAACACTATTTTCATATACATACGTAATACTTTCATATTGCTACTAGAAGCTTGGTACCTTCACAAACATCAGATATATTGCTGTTAAAATGTTTTTATTTTTGTATTCAATAATCGAATGTTCCTAAATTTATATTTTTTCTTGTCACCCTTATGCTGCCATAATGTAATTGCATCTTATATGCTGCTAATCAAGATGTACAGGCCTGGGCACCTGGAGTAGGTTTAACCGAAATTCTGGAGGATATATATATTGATAGTAAGGCGGCGATTAAGGTAAAATCATCTTACACAGAAGTGTTTTGGAATGCAAAGAAGCACTGGGAAAACTTCGCTCACGACAGACCATATATCTATACTGGGTTCCTGGTCATAAGGGGATAAAAGGTCCGATGAGTTGACAAAGGAGGGTGCAGCCCTGCCCAAATCGAGATGTCCAAATCCCTTTGGGAGAGATCAAAAGGGGACAAGAGTTGCGTATGTTCAAGCAGGAAACGCGTGAATAAAATCGCTGCTGCAAAAGTTTCTAAGATATAAGAATGCAAAGAAGCACTGGGAAAACTTCGCTCACGACGGACCATATATCTATACTGGGTTCCTGGTCATAAGGGGATAAAAGGTCCGATGAGTTGACAAAGAAGGGTGCAGCCCTGGCCAAATCGAGATGTCAAAATCCCTTTGGGTGAGATCAAAAGGGGACAGGAGTTGCATATGTTCAAGCAGGAAACGCGTGAATAAAATCGCGGCTGCAAATGTTTATAAGATCATATGTTAAGCCTGCGATATAAGACTTACAAAGTGGCTCATCATAAATCTGCAGAGAGAAGACTTAAGGGTGACTATGGCCATACTAACTGGACACTGCCTTCTGGCGTCACATGCTTATAAGCTAGGCCTTGTCAATAATAGTAGGTGTACGAAGTGCGAGCTGCAGAAAGAAACGGTTGAGCGCGATCTCTGTTTATGTCCTCCGCTCGCCAGGTCAAAGCCCCAGTTATTAGGGGCTTCAGATTTGCCAGATATCTAGGCAGCTATTAAGCTAAGGCCTAGAAAACGTCTAATATTTGCCAAAAGAACGGAGTTATTCTATAACATTAGTCTTGTAACCTGATTTGGGCTCTTCCGTTTGCTCGTCAAACAAATTCTGATAGCAATATGCACACATTCAGTCTATGTGAGGTCTTTATTGACCGGCCAGTTCAACCTAACCTATGCTGCAACAATCAGAACAATTTTTAGGCTGCCTTTTTTTTATTGCGAATTCAAATAATAAAAAAAATGTGTACCTCTAAGTTACTTGATAGAACTTGCTACTGATGAAGCCTGTACGATGACGGGCAAGTTAAATGAAATTAGAACTAAACATAAGAATGGCATTAATTTGTTTTATATTAATTTAACCTGTGTTAATTTAATTTGTTTTATTTAAAGCACCTGCCACTTTTTTATATTAAATATACTTCTCGCTGAATTTATGTTCAAGATGCGAGTGCAAGCAACAACCGGTAAATATTGAGAATTTGTGAAGGAATATTTAGACGTGCCATACGAAAAGTTACTTTTTTACACTTTTTTTATATGATGTCTTTTTTTTAATTTTAAAGTGTTACGTTTCGTATGACTTCTGTGGTGTTAAGGAATGCAAGATACCTAAATGAGAAAATTGAGTATCTTAAAACAAGAAATATTGTTATTGGATCTATGGCAAAAATATTTCAAAGAACCGCACTTAAAAAAATTTGTTTTCTAAGTATGTTAAGCTTTTGGAATAAATGAAAAAAAGATTCAGTTTCGAAAAGAGTGGTAGTCCCAAAACGGTGCTAGCAAAAAAAAAACTGCAATAATACCATTAGCCGTGTTTTTTTACACATATATATGTCTACGTTTACGTTTGCGGGTAAATAAAAGGCTTATCCTCACTTAGATAATGTTTAGGAGATCCATTTAGCGACAGTGGTTAAATAACTAGATACATAATATGTTGTACCGAAAAGTGGAGACAAAAACCTCCGTTGGCCATACTGTATATCCTATAGCTGAATCGGTTGTGGTGAGTAGTGGACACACACCATTTGTTGAGGTAATACATAGAGGTGAAACATAGACACATATTTCAGTTGCATCTGAGTATAATGCGTATTTAAATTTAGGAGTACTAATTTTCTGCGCAGCAATTTCAGAAGCGTAGATAAAGTTTAGCGTTAGCAGTCCATATAAAGTTTAAGCGGATATGTATATAAAAAATAAATGTAAGGCGCGATAACCTCCGAAGAGATCTAAGGCCGAGCTTCTCTTCCAATTTGCGTCGTGCTCTTCTTGATTTTGCCTACAAATTGGCCGGACGGGACCTACATGATTTTATGCCGACTCCGAACGGCATCTGCAAGGCAGATGAGTTTTCACTGAGAGCTTTTCATGGCACAAATACACCCGGAGCGCTTGCCAAACACTGCCGAGGGGCGACCCCGCTTAGAAAAAATTTATTCTAATTGAAAAACCTTATTTCTAAAATTTTTGATGTTGCTTTGCCCGGGGTTTGAACCCAGGGCATCCGGTGTGGTAGGCGGAGCACGCTACCATCACACCACGGTGGCCGCCATATATGTATATAGATGTAACAAGTAAGGAAGGCTGAGTTCGGGTTTAACGGAACATTACATACTCAGCTGCCAAATTACAGCTTGCAAATCTTTTAAAATACCTTCTTTTAAAAGTGGGCGGTGCCACGCCCATTGTCCAAAATTTTACTAATTTTCTATTCTGCGTCATAAGGTCAACAGGCCTACCAAGTATCATTGCTTTATCCGTCTTTGGTAATGAATTATCGCACTTTTTCGATATCGAAAAAGTGGGTGTGGTTGTAGTCCGATTTCGTTCATTTTAAATACCGATCTGAGATGAGTGCCCAGGACCAAATTTCATTAAGATACCTAAAAATTTACTTAAGTTATCGTGTTTACGGACAGACGGACGGACATGGCTAAATGAATTTCTTTTCTCGCCCAGATCATTGTGATATATCTTGTAGCATTACGCATGGTGCCCTCTTATGTCAATACGCTTGTAGCATTATGCATCATGCTCTCCTACGCCAATGCACTTTTTATGCAGACAACACACAGATATTGCAGTTATATTACAATATCGACCTACATACGTTATGTTAACCCCAACACAGCGGGAGTTCAACAACACATACAATTGCCGACAGCAAGGCTTACATTTAACTGGCGCATTGACCAATTTGTTAATGGCGTGACCGAACGCCAATGACAGTTTGTCAATGTGCCTGCCAAAATATCTGCACAATAACAAATTTCTAAAATTAAGTCAAATAATATGCTGACACAAATATATGCATCAAAAATGTAGATACCTTTAGCTCGTAAATATTAATGTAATTATGTATGTGCAAAATAGAAAATAGTGTATAAATAGTAAGGCATTTCTACAACAAAGGCAATCACTTTTTAACGCTACACTCCCGCATTCTTCATTATTTATTTTAAAGATTACATGGCGATTCTGCCAGTTCGATCTGCAATAAGCCTAAAATCTGCTGACCAAGCAAAAATTGCTTAAAAGTGTTAGCTGCTCAGAGATCCCGCCAAGGAATTTTTTTTTTCGAAAAGTATAAAAATTAATAATCTTGCCATCCTGGCAAAAGTTGAATTTTAAAATACGCTGAAGGATCCTGAAATAATAAAATAAGCAAATACAAAGGATTACAACTGCTATTTCAGCACGAATACAATATAATAAAATCAAATATCAGCATGGGGGCAATGTTATCAACAAAATTACGAAGGACATTACAAAATAGATATTCATGGAGAAAAAACAATACGGCTAATGCATAATTAGAACGGAATATGTTATCAACAAAATGACGAAGGACATTACAAAATAGATATTCATGTAGAAAGAACAATACGTCTAATGCATAAATAGAGTGGAATAGTATCCCAGACTGGCAGCAAAACAGGACTGGTAGCAAGAGGGTCAAAAATTATTTAGAATAAGATAAATATAGAGTTTAGAACAAATTGAGCGGCCTTATGGACGCTAAACCATTAGAAAAAACTTTTGTTTTTGCTTAGGAATTAAAAAAAAATGAGGACTAGGTGAATTCAGAAAAATAATTTAAGTAAAATAAAAAGACTAAATGTTAAAGTTTAAAGAAAAATGTATTGAAAAAAAAAGAATTAATTAAAAATTAAAATTCAAAATGTTAGTTAGTTAAACCAGTAAATTGGAATGCTTAGGTAGACCTCATTCAACTCCTTAATGTGTTTGTTTTGAAAAAAAAAGTTTTAATTAAATTTTTACTATTGATAATTTTTTACTATTGAAAATCACAACTATCTCCCTATTTGAGTTAAAACTAATTGAGTAAATTAAAATGCAGAGGGACTTCTCGAAATTCCCCCTCCAATGATGGGACGAAAATAACTCCAAAAAGTAACCTTCAAAATGTCGCAATCGACAGTAAAGGCAGCCCTGCCTAAAGTGAACAGCAAATCAAGAATTTGCATAATTTACATTAAATACCGCAGTAGTTCCTATGGAAGTTAACAAAATAACATTCTTAAAGGCTGTCAAGGAAAAAGATTTATAACACAGCCCCAATAAAATTCGTTTCAGTGGATATATGCAAAATACAAAAACTTTAAAACCAGCCCATAACAGCAGCGAGAATGAAGAAAAGTCACGAAGAGAACCTTAAAATATATGTGAAGCACTACATAAATTTGTAACAAAAAACATGTAGCGCTCGTTTCCGTCTTAGGATCGAAGAATGTTAGCGTAGAAAAAAAAAAATTCAAACAACTTGATTGTTGGGGAAGTTATTGACTTAGGACAATATTCGACCAGGCATACAAAAATGCCGACAATTCAGGACTTGAAATTTATAAGGAAAAGCACAGTTGTTCTGGGGGACAAATTGCTGAAAAATGATATAATATTACTCGAGTAGGCAAATTTAAAATAATAAAAGTAGGTACCCAAGTTCTCTAAGATTAAACAATTGCATAAACCCAAGAGGTTGTGAATGTGACAAATCCCGGTAAAAACTGGAATAATTATTCATTAAAATCATAACGACTCAGTCTTGGTGGCAGCCGCCGAAATCGCATGACAAATAAGATCAAGAAGATATTGCTGGAAAATAGGAAAAATATGAAAAGAAAATCTAAGGATAGAAACATTTGCATCCACTGTATCTTCCTTCTACTCACTAGCTAAACTACTACTTCTAATACATAGCTACCTTGCTCTTCCATCAATTACACCCCCTAAATTCTGCGTATAATTAATTAAAAATGTCTTACTTTATATGTTCTTAGTTTAGTAGAACTCAATAAACAAAGAAAAACGTTGTTTAATAAAAATAGTTAATATAAGAATAATTCATCTTTAGTTATTAGAAACACCATATTAAAGAAATAATTATAAATTTATTAGCCCTGGTCCAATTAAGAAAACCTCGCTTTTTAGAGAGGTCATAATTTTACTTTCCTATCTACAAAATAAGGAAATGCTAGTCCATAAGAATAGGCTTAAACCAATATAAAACATCTGCTAGGAACTCACATAATTTAGAAAAAAAAACAGTTACAACAAAAGCATTCCACTTTACTCGATAAACACGAAGAAAAAATGCCAACACAATATACTTAAATGAAAAAAAAAGAGATACAAGAATCACCATAACATGTTCGAATGTAAAGAATGAAAAAAAAAAACAAAATTTAATCATAATTCGTATTAAGTACTCGAAAAAGTCAGCATAACACACATATGAAAAAAAGATAGAAGAAAAAAAAAGAAGTTCAATATGCACACATGACAAAATAAATAATAACAACACATGTAAAGCAAATAAATAAATACAAAAAAAAACCTACATAAACATAAAAATTCATTTTGGCATCAAGTTACCATTACTTCATAAATGTTAAAGAATAATTTGTAAACACAAGCGGATTTTAACGAGATCGACACACTTAAAACTCTGGTGTGTAAAACGAATATCATTAGGTAACACTTGATGCGAAACATTACTCATAATTATAAATATACAAAAAAACAAAAAAAAAAAAATACAAAAATAGTATGAAAAAAAAATTTAAATAACACAAGTCAGCATATTAGAATCAATCGTAAACTAATGTAAACAAACAAAAATAGCATAAACAAACTCACCACTACACGACAATATAAAATTGATACAACTTAAAGTCGTTTAAACAATATATTTATTGTTTTTGTCTTCATTAAAATAAAAATAAACAAGTAACGAAGGCTAAGTTCGGGTGTAACCGAACATTACATACTCAGCTGAGAGCTATGGAGACAAAATAAGGGAAAATCACCATGTAGGAAAATGAACCTAGGGTAACCCTGGAATGTGTTTGTATGACATGTGTTTCAAAAGGAAGGTATTAAAGAGTATTTTAAGAGGGAGTGGGCCATAGTTCTATAGGTGGGCGCCATTTAGGGATATCGCCATAAAGGTGGACCAGGGGTGACCCTAGAATGCGTTTGTACAATATGGGTATCAAACGAAAGGTGATATGAGTATTTTAAAAGGGAGTGGGCCTTAGTTCTATAGGTGGACGCCTTTTCCAGATATCGCCATAAAGGTGGACCAGGAGTGACTCTATAATGTGTTTGTACGATATGGGTATCAAATTAAAGGTATTAATGAGGGTTTTAAAAGGGAGTGGTGGTAGTTGTATATGTGAAGGCGTTTTCCAGATATCGACCAAAATGTGGACCAGGGTGATCCAGAACATCATCTGTCGGGTACCGCTAATTTATTTATATATATAATACCACGAACCGTATTCCTGCCATGATTCCAAGGGCTTTTGATTTCGCCTTGCAGAACTTTTTCATTTTCTTCTACTTAATATGGTATGTGTCACATCCATTTTAGAAAGTTTTTTCTAAAGTTATATTTTGCGTCAATAAACTAATCCAGTTACCATGTTTCATCCCTTCGTATTTGGTATAGAATTATGGCATTTTTTTTTTTTTAATTTTTCGTCATTTTCGAAATCGAAAAAGTGGGCGTGGTCATAGTCTGATTTCGGCCATTTTTTACACCAATACAAAGTGAGTTCAGATAAGTACGTGAATTGAGTTTAGTAAAGATATATCGATTTTTGCTCAAGTTATCGTGTTAACGGCCGAGCAGAAGTACAGTACTGTGTATAAAAACTGGGCGTGGCTTCAACCGATTCTGCCCTTTTTCAAAAAAAACAGTTATCGTGCTAGAATCTAAACCCCTACCAAATTTCACAAGGATTGGTAAATTTTTGTTCGACTTATGGCATTAAAAGTATCCTAGACAAATTAAATGAAAAAGGGCGGAGCCAGGCCCATTTTGAAACTTTCTTTTATTTTTGTATTTTGTTGCACCATATCATTACTGGAGTTGAATGTAGACATAGTTTACTTATATACTGTGAAGAAATTAAATTTTTGGTAAAATTTGACTTAAAAAAGAAATTACATATAGTAATAGGAGTAACAGTCCTGCCAAATTTCATCATGATATCTTCAACGACTGCCAAATTACAGCTTGCAAAACTTTTGAATTACCTTCCTCTCCCATTGTCCAAAATTTTACTAATTTTCTATTCTGCGTCATAAGTTCAACTCACCTACCAAGTTTCATCGCTTTATCCGTCTTTGGAATGAATTATCGCACTTTTTGTGTTTTTCGAAATTTTCGATATCGAAAAAGTGGGCGTGGTTATAGTCCGATTTCGTTCACTTTAAAGAGCTACCTGAGATGAGTACCCAGGAACCTACATACCACATATTTCATCAAGATACCTAAAAATCCCAACTAAATCAAACAAACGAACTTAGAAAAAACTAATACAATGTAACAAGTTAAAGAGAGTTAGTTACAGGAACATTAATCTGCTATTATTTGTTTCTGCTTTTATTAATTGGCAATCGTCTTCGCGTATTGGGTGCCTATTCGATAAAGCATGTTCAGCGATTCCACTTTTCGGGTCAATATTCTTTATATATTTTAAATGCTCATTTAACCGAATTCGTACAGTACGTGACGATTGACCAATGTACTTTGCGCTGCATATATTCCCATCATCGTTTTTCTGCGAGCACGTTATTGAATATACGCCCGGCTTGTCCAAATTTTCACATCTGTCCTTCGTTGTTTTCAATAATGATTTTAACTTTGCTGTTGTTTTTGGGGCCAACATTACATTTACTTGCCTATAAAGTTTTTGTAAGTCATTAAAGGTGTTTGGATCATAATTCATGCTACACCAAGTCTTCTTATCATCCTCGCCCACTGTGTCAAAGAATGAACTACTCTCCCTTCGTTCCTTTTTGTTGTGGTGCTTTTTAATTATTTGCAATATGCTGCTGGAGCTATAACCATTTGTTTTCGCGATGCTCACGATTTTTTTCTTTTCTTTTTTGTATGCGGAATCACTGAGCGGCACATTTACTAGCCGGTGAGCCGAGAACGAAATCGACACTGATGATGGCACAACGCCGAAACCGGTTTGTTTCAAAACCAAATTTGACAAAGGATGACGGAAAATCGTTCCAATATACATAATTTATAGCTGGTCAACAAATATTCTATAAATAGAAACGCCTTGAAATATGTCATCGAGGAAACCAAAGAGTATAAAAGCAGCAGCTGAGGCACGACGAATAAGTTTGATTTAAGCACGCTATATGTTGAGTGGTAGTAGTATTATTGTGAAGTACTTTAATAAAGGCCATTTTGCAAAATAGAAAATTCTGTATAAATAATAAGGTATTTCTTCAATAAAGGCAATCACTTTTTAACGCTACACTTCGGCGTTCTTCATTATTTATTTTAAAGATTACAATCTATCTCGATTAGTTTATGCAGTTACGCGGTATGCGAACAAAATTAGTATACTCTGTGAGCTCTGCTCAGCTGAGTATAAAAAGCAAAACAGAGCTATTGTTGCACAAAAGGCCAATATTGGCGATTCAACTTTTTGGGAAAAGTAAGGCCTCTACAAAAACGGCACGAAGGAAAAATGCTTCCAAATTCCTTAGTTTATTTTACGATTTACCAAATCTGCCTCATAGTTTGGCGACAGCAGAGCGCAATTTCTGTGTGTTATTAATTTCATAATGTTGGCCAAAGAACCGTGTGCGAATAGCCAAGTATGGTTAGTGAAAGACATAGGCCGGTCCTAAAAACTTAAAATATAAAACTTAGAACAATATAAAACCGTTATTATTGTTATAGTGTACGATGTAGGACTTTATATGTTATATGCGGTTCTCATTAAGTGCTCGTATGTATGCACCAGACAGAGTAGAAAAAGCAAGTATGAAACGGAGGTAAATCGCGCAAAGTATTTTTTTTTTTTTTTTTTTTTTTTTATAAAGTAAATAGTACGTGCTTATATGTATACGAATGGCCAAATGTATACATGTGTGATAAAATATATTTTATTTTTGTTTGTACTATTTGAACTGAGGTCGATGTTGTTGTTATTCATATTATTGTATAAAATTATACCTTTTTTCAATTGATTATGGTGCCATATGAAAGCATGGTTGGTAACCATGCTTATGCGTGTAATGGATTGTTTCAATGTCGCTATGTTTCACACATTAGCATATGTAAACAATTGTATCCTTGTGATAAAGGAAATGTTTGCCATTTTACTTACTTCCTGTCTCCCATATAAGTGTACGAGAATAACGAGTTTCTGCATGAGATAATACACGTAACTAAACAGTGTCTTCACTATTAACTGAGTCTGCGTTGACATAACTTCCCCACCCTTTTTATACTCAGTTGAGCAGAGCTCACAGAGTATAATAACTTTAATTGGATAACGGTTGGTTGTACAGGTATAAAGGAATCGAGATAGATATAGACTTTCATATATCAAATTCATCAGTATCGAAAAAAATTTGATTGAGCCATGTCCGTCCGTTAACACGATAACTTAAGTAAATTTTTAAGTATCTTGATGAAATTTGGTATGGAGATTCCTGGGGACATATCTCAGATCGCTATTTAAAATGAACGAAATCGAACTATAACCACACTCACTTTTTCGATATCGAAAATTTCGAAAAACACAAAAAGTGCAATAATTCATTACCAAAGCCGGATAAAGCGATGAAACTTGGTAGGTGAGTTGAACTTATGACGCAGAATATAAAATCAGTAAAATTTTGGACAACGGACGTGGCACCGTCGACTTTTAAAAGAAGGTAATTTAAAAGTTTTGCAAGCTGTAATTTGGCAGCCGTTGAAGATATCATCATGAAATTTGGCAGGAACGTTACCCCTGTTACTATATGTATGCTTAATAAAAATTAGCAAAAACGGAGAACGACCACGCCCACTTTAAAAAAAAATTTTTTTAAGTCAAATTTTAACAAAAAATTTAATATCTTTACAGTATATAAATAAATAATGTCAACATTCAACTCCAGTAATGATATGGTGCAAGAAAATTTCAAAATGGGCGTGGCTCCGCCTTTTTTTATATACAGTCGACCGTCTGTCCTTCCGCTCGGCCGTTAACACGATAACTTGAGCAAAAATCGATATATCTTTACTAAACTCAGTTCACGTACTTATCTGAACTCACTTTGTATTGGTATAAAAAATGGCCGAAATCCGACTACGACCACGCCCACTTTTTCGATTTAGAAAATTACGAAAAATTAAAAAAATGCCATAATTCTATACCAAATACGAAAAAAGGGATGAAACATGGTAACTGATTGGTTTATTTACGCAAAATACAACTTTAGAAAAAACTTTGTAAAATGAGTGTGACACCTTCCATATTAAGTAGAAGAAAATGAAAAAGTTCTGCAGGGCGAAATTAAAAGCCCTTGAAATAATGCAGGAATACTATTCGTGGTATTATATATATAAATAAATTAGCGGTACCCGACAGATGATGT
The DNA here is from genome assembly GCF_040869045.1 of Eurosta solidaginis. Lineage (NCBI taxonomy): Eukaryota > Metazoa > Arthropoda > Insecta > Diptera > Tephritidae > Eurosta > Eurosta solidaginis. The sequence goes on from NC_090321.1 coordinate 94,142,019, forward strand.
TCTGGATCACCCTGGTCCACATTTTGGTCGTTATCTGGAAAACGCCTTCACATATACAACTACCACCACTCCCTTTTAAAACCCTCATTAACACCTTTCATTTGATATCGATATCGTACAACCCCATTCTAGAGTCTGGTCCACCTTTATGGCGATATCTGGAAAAGGCGTCCACCTATAGAACTAAGGCCCACTCCTTTTTAAAACACTCATTAACACCTTTCATTTGATACCCATATCGTACAAACAAATTCTAGAGTCACCCCTGGCCCACCTTTATGGCGATATCTCGAAACGGCGTCCACCTATTGAACTAAGGCCCACTCCCTTTTAAATTACTCATTAACACCTTTTATTTTATACCTATATCGTACAAACAAATTCTAGAGTCACCTATAGAACTATGGCCCAGTTCCTCTTAAAATACTCTTTAATACCTTCCATTTGATACACATGTCATACAAACACATTCCAGGGTTACCCTAGGTTCATTTTCCTACATGGTGATTTTCCCTTATTTTGTCTCCATAGCTCTCAGCTGAGTATGTAATGTTCGGTTACACCCGAACTTAGCCTTCCTTACATGTTAATTTGACGAATTTCAATACATATGCACTTTCTAGAGAAAAATTTTTCTTTAATTTATGAAATTCTTGGGTACTTGACAGTAAATCGCAATACATATATAAAAGTTAAATATAAAATAAATACAAATGTAAGGCGCGATAACCTCCGAAGAGATTTTAAGCCGGGCTTTTCTTCCAATTTGCATCGTGTTCCTTTTAATTTTTCCTACCAATTGGCAGGACGAGACCTACATGTTTTATGCTGACTCCAAACTGCATCTGCAAGGCAATTGAGTTTTCACTGAGAAGCTTTTCATGGCAGAAATACACTCGGAGTGTTTGCCAAACACTGCCGAGGGGCGATCCCGTTTAGAATAGTTTATTCTAATTGAAAAAACTGTGTTTCTAAAATTTTGATGTTGCTCTGCCCGGGGAGTGAACGTAGAATTTTCGGTGTGGTAGGCGGAGCGCGCTACCATCATACCACGACGGCCGCTATAAAAATGTGATGCCATTTCAAAAATTTTAACCATCAGTTGTATGGGCTACATCTATGGGGCAAAGGCACAGGTATTCGGACAGTGTTAGTGTCTGTACACTATGCCTTTTTTGTCTGCTAGAATAATCACTTATAAATAGTCTCAAATAAATACGCAATCGCAATCCTATAGGTTTCTTAAGTATGCTCACAAAATTTTACTAACATCAAATTCATAGCTGAAATAAGTGTTACGCGATCGAAGAGTAAAGTTCTTATGCCGATTTGGGTAAAAAAAAAATAGTGGGAGCTCTTTGAAAAAGCAAGGTAATAAAGAGTATTTTTATACTCAGCGTGCTTTGCACACAGAGTATATTAACTTTGATTGGATAATGGTTGGTTGTACAGGTATAAAGGAATCGAGATAGATATAGACTTCCATATATCAAAATCATCAGCATCGAAAAAAAATTTGATTGAGCCATGTCCGTCCGTCCGTCCGTTTGTCCGTCCGTCCGCTAGCACGATAACTTGAGTAAATATTGAGATATCTTCACCAAATTTAGTACACTAGCTTATCTGGACCCAGAATAGGTTGGTATTGAAAATGAGCGAAATGGGATGAAACCACGCCCACTTTTTATATATATAAAATTTTTGAAAACACAAAAAACCTGATAATTTAGTAAATAATACATCTAGAATGTTGAAATTTGACATGTGAACTGATATTGAGACTCTTGAAAAAAAATTTTTACAAATATTATTAATAATAAATCAAACATCGTTAAACCTATCGTAACATAATTTGGCAGTGATGTTGCCTTTACTATAAGGAATGATTTGAAGAAAAATTAACGAAATCGGTTAAGGACCACGCCCACTTTTACATAAAAGATTTTAAAAAGGGTCGTGGACGAATAAAATAACCTATATCTTTGCAAAAGACAGCTTTATATCAATGGTATTTCATTTCCCAAGAGGATTTATAACAATACATAGGAAAAACTTCAAATTTAAAAAAATGGGTGTGGCGCCACCCCTTTTATGACTAATAGCCTTCTCTTTTCTGGCTAAAGTGTTACGCTTTTTGTACGCCGCTTAAGTGTTGTTATATTCTAAAAAACAAGCAACGCCTTTACGGAGTATTTCGTTCTTTTGTGAAAATTGTTGCCTGCTCGCAACGCAAAAGCGTTACACTTTTACCCTGTATAAAATGGCGGTGTGGCAGTGCAACTCTGTGAAACTCTCAATTCGCTCTTAAGTTCCACATATACTCTGTTAATCTGAGTGAATATGGTGAGTTGAAATGTTCTTTGTATGCACAATAAATGTTGAAAATTTTCTGGGGTGGGAGTAACTCTATTAAGGGTTTGCCATTTACTTAGGCAACAATTTATTTCAGAAAAGAAAACGCAATCTTCTATGTTTCGGGAGCCATAACTCGAAGAAAAATTATCGGATGGTAATAAAATAGGATACACAAATTTTCCGTATAGCCGGATTTCAAAGTTATAATGCAAAGAGAATAGACGCGTATTCGGTTTCGCTGCAATAAATTAATATTTAATTATAAATTGACGCCATATTAATTCCTTGAAATACGCGGACGTTCTTTTTAAGGAGATCTGTGAAAAAAGCAGGCATCGGCAAAATCAAAATGCAGATGTGTTAGTGAGAGCGAGATAATCGCGCACATCACTTGATGCATCGGTTCGCAAAAGGGTAGGTCAACATTAAATATTTTTCGCTAGTGCGCATTGAAAAAACTAACAAATGAGCTCTGCTTGTTGCTTGATAATAACATTTGTCAACATAGTGAGCGACGAGCACAATCGATGTTACTGCGCGAAATGCTCAGCGGCAACTAAACTAAAGAGAATAGGAATACGTGTAATTGAGTGTGCACAATTGTGCTACTATTTGCCGATGTCTGGAAAAAATTGTGAAAGCCTATTGAAAGTTGTGCTGCTTCTGTGCTTGTTTGATTAACTTTTTAATTTCAATTTAACTACCAATATGGCTCCGCCGATGAAAAAAATTACAACACGGCAAACGGCTTCTTCTCCGCTTCACACACCTACATTTGTTAAGCCTACGAATATTGAGAGCCCACCGGCGGTTTCAGGTGAGGTTTCGCGCCTTGAAACAAAACTTATACTATGGAAAGAGGCATGTTAGAGGAGATTGCGGAAAAATAAGGGATCAACTAAGAGAATCGGAACAGCGGGTTCTTCAGAGATTGTGTGAGTTAGCTGCAGAGATCTCGAATTTAAAGAGCAGCTTCAGCAGTCTGCAGTCCAGAGTACAGACAGCGGAAAGTGAATGCAGTCAGCTTCGATCTGCTGTCAACTCATTAAAGGCTCAGTTGAATGAATGCCAAAACAATGCCGTGCTACCTGATGTGCTGGTAAGTGGAGTTCCCCAAACACCAAACGAAGATATAGGAGAATTCTTCACAAAAATATGTAACCTCGGTTCAGTTGACCGCGCCGTCAATACGCTCTGCATTTCGCATTCAAAAGAGCAAGAACAAAAACGGTATGTAGCTCTCCCATCATAATAAAACTGAATTCACCCACTGATCGCTCCTTGCTTTTAAGAGCAATTTCAAATTTTTGCAAATTAAATAAAAGGTCTATGACTCTCAGTGATTTGGGCGCAACGAAAATGGAAAGATCTTTGTGCATGAGTGCCTCACTAAGAACAATCCCGAAATACTGCAGCATGCACTGCAATTAAAAAAACAGAGAAAACTTACTTCTATCTTCTCTATACGTGGAGATGTATATGTGCGTACTAGAGGTTTACGCCGATCACTTTATCGGCGGCGGCGGCGTAGGCTGTATTATATACCGGCGGCGGCGGCGTAGGCGGCGCGCCGGCGTACGCCGGTGTTCTTACGTTAAAAGCTTGATTTTTCTATTTAATAAAATAATATTTAGGAAAGGTTTTGTTTATATGTATTTAAGGAAATCAACGTGTTGGCCATTTCGGAAAGATCCGGGGGTTTTGCGTCGAAATCTCGCAGACCCTTCAAACATTTTCAGGAGTAGCTCCTTGCGAAGGGATTGTCCCTCGTTCGCTTGCTCCAGAGAGGCTTCGAACCTAACCCCGGTCTTTGGAATGGTACTACTGCGTATGCTGAAAAGAAATAGAGATACATAAAATAGTCACACTTTTGCCTGTATATCTCGTGCAAAGCGTAGTTTCACCTAGGGTTAACTCCTAATAATCGTCGCGAACACAATTTCTTTAAATCATTTGTCGCTCCTTGGCGGTCACGCATAAAGGCGACTTAGGGTTGCTATTAATGGTCTATTAATACTCATGACTCTCGTGGCACAGGGCGCCTCCAGTTTTTTCGGCTGTTTTTAAGAGCTACAATTTCCGATGTGCGAACAGTAGGAATCCCTACCACCAGTCGGTACCACGCCTCCTGAGCCTCACACCATATGCCAGTACAGAAGCTATAGGACTGCGACTTCGAACTCATACCTATGTCGACGTCACTTTCCTAGAAGCTCTAGGTTTAGCTCCGAAGGCTTTCCAACGGATGCTTTTGTCGCGCTATGCTGCCGAGCTGCACCAGAGAAACGTTAGGGAGTGCCTATTCGGCCAAGGATGCCGCCCTGGAAATCATAAGCAGTCTAAGTGGATGTCATTGCGACATGGGTGAAAATCGTATAATCCTCGGCACATCTACATAGTTAAAATTTTACAAGGACCCTGGATAAAATTTTTAAAATGTAGACCAAAGATTGCAGACGTTTGTGTTTACAACATTGATTTCATTAGTCTTCGTTAAATTAAATTTAGAATGAAAGTGGACGGATTTTAAGGTGAAAGTTGTTAACTACTGTTTTCCGGCCTTACGATATAGGAGCTCATTATGGATGACCGCGTAGCTTCAGTTTTCAGACAAGTTCGACTGTCCACTACGTTAGGATAGTATCACATACGGTCATTAGTTCCACTGTCTTGGGAAAGCTTTTGACACTTTGACTGTTCTTGCGAAGGACAAAGCCTCACCTGGTAGATATATGTGCCTACGTGTTCACATTTGTAAAAGGAGCCGTAACGTGTAGGTGATATTTAAACTTGGTTGATAGGCTATGTGATTCACTCCAAGGGACTAGTTTTGGATAGGGCCGCCAACTTTAGTAAATGTCAAACCGGGAGACTTGGGTGTTGAAGGATGAAGTGTGTTGTTTCGCAAATAAACAACAGATGTTTGAATGCGAAACTTAGTGATTTTTCAAACCCTTCTCATAAGTACATATATCCTCAACTTAAGTATGAGGTAAGAATAATTTCAAAGGAGTGTTTATTTCCCTAGAACCTACCAAAGGATTTTGCATCACTGATTTCGCTTATTCTTGAGGACAATTTAAAAACATGTTCGCCTTGGTTCATTTTATTTGAATTAATTTTTCATTATTAATTTTTTCAAAAATGCAAAGTGAGCATATAAATTTATTATATAACTTGTCTTTTAGTGTTTTGTTTTAATAACTTGCTGAATTGGGTGATGCAAAGTCCGTGTTAAGCTGACATCGAAAGCGCCTGTTATTTTAAATAACTTTTGAATAGTTATAAAGAGTTAAATTTCGCAATTAGTTTCTTATAACTGACAGTGATGCGCATCCGTTGATACCACTTTCGACCATATCCGACCAATTTTCGACATGAAAAATAAATGGCCTAAACAGTCATAAACGAGTAGAAAATATAGTAAAGCGCCGGACGCCGCGCCGCCGCGCCGATATTTTTGACATTCGGCGGCGGCGTGCGAAAAACGACTACAATCGGCGGCGGCGGCGGCGTTTATCGGCGGCGTATATCTCTAGTGCGTACATGTCAACAAGGTGAAGCAGTGAAAATCAGTGACAAAGAGAGCGCTGATCGAATTGCTGTAAACGAGCAATGACAACAACAATGCATACTTATATTTGCAATGCAATGCTTTATGGCGGCCACCGTGGTGTGGCCTACCACACCGGATGCCCTGGGTTCAAACCCCGGGCAAAGCAACATCAAAAATTTTAGAAATAAGGTTTTTCAATTAGAAGAAATTTTTTCTAAGCGGGGTCGCCCCTCGGCAGTGTTTGACAAGCGCTCCGGGTGTATTTCTGCCATGAAAAGCTCTCAGTGAAAACTCATCTGCCTTGCAGATGCCGTTCGGAGGCGGCATAAAATCATGTAGGTCCCGTCCGGCCAATTTGTAGGGAAAATCAAGAGGAGCACGACGCAAATTGGAAGAGAAGCTCGGCCTTAGATCTCTTCGGAGGTTATCGCGCCTTACATTTATTTTTTTTAATGCTTTATGTGTTATTAGTTTTTAGTTTATTTTCATTTTATACTAGCTATACCCGGCGTACGTTTTAACACCCGATATCGAATGAATTTTGCGTTATTTTTTCTGTTTTGTTTGTTGATAATTTAGTTTATTGTTCTGTAAATTGAATTGAATTATGTACGCATATTTGGCGAAATTTTCGTTTAGAACATTTTATTATTGTATCTAATTGTAATGCATGTGGGTACACAACATTTTTGTTTTTTCGTTCGGTTAAAAGATAAAAAAAATTTTTTGCGTTCCAACTCTAGAGCAAACAACACATAGCTGGCCATGGGAAAAGCACAGACTCTCTAAATTTAATCCTGCAACAGTAAACGATGGTCCTTATGCTTTGTTGATTGTAATTGCAAAAGCAAGGAAAACTGTACAGGAAATTATAAGAGCTTAAAATTGAATGGCAAAACTAGGAATCATTGGGATCCGTGGAATGAGCACATCTTCATCTTCGCTTTTACCGCTGATGGTTGTTACTTCGATTACATTCGGCATTAATTTCTTAACGCAAAGTCTGGTTCCATTGCACAATTTTGGTGGGTCTAAATTCCGAAAAGCATGATTGGTGAGCCAATTTTCAAAGTTATATATGCGCAGGCATTCCAGGTGGTTCTGAAGAGTTTAGAAATCCAATTGGATAATTCACAATTTGATCTTCATCTGTCGATCGATATGATTTTATAGAATCTTCCGGGGTCCTCGTCATGATTTTGGGGATACTTGCTGTTCCTTCGCAGGTCTTTTCGGGATGAATTTGGGGTCTTCCGGGCTTTTCCGAGGTTTTTTCGGAATGGTTTTGGGCAGTCTTCTGGGGCATTTTGGGGAGTCTCCCATGTTTCTTACGGGGTCTTTTCGGGAGCCTTCCACGGTCTTTTAAGGATGATTTTAATGTGACTTCCGGGTCCTTCCCAGGTCCTTTTGGGATGAGTTTGGGGAGCCATCAGGGTTATTTCCGGGATCTCTTGGGGAGGCTTCCGGGTCTTTCCGGAACCTTTCGGCATTATTTTGGGGAGTCATCAGGGGTCCTTCCGGGTTCTTTTGTGGAGTCTTCTGCCCTTCTCCCGGTGTATTTACGTGGTCTTACGGGATTGAATTTGAGGACTCTTCCGAGGTTTTTGGTGATGAATGTTGGGGACTCTTCCGGAGCCTTTGCGGATGATTTTGGGGAGTCATTCGGGGTCCTTTCGGGATGATTTTGGGTAGTCTTCAGAAGTCCTTTCGGGATCCTTACTGGATAATTTTGGGGAGTCATTCGGGGTCTTTCCGTCATGATTTTGGGGAGTCTTCCGGGGCGTTTTGGAAAGTTTTTCGGGGCCTTTTTGCGATGATTTTGAACCTGTGTCTAATTGAGAGCTTCAGATCAACCAAAAAAGACTTGTTTTTATAAAATTCTGTCTTTATTTGCCAGTATATTAGTATACAAATTAAGTTAATTAATGAGCACTTGGCGTGATGAAACAAACATTTTTGCAGTAGTTTCTTTGCTTTGACAAAATAAACTAAAATAATTCAATACTACGAAAAAAGGTGCAACACAGATATACAGATTTTTTATCTGATATCTGTCTTAAAGATGTTCTTCAATTTGGAAGCAAAATTGGTAAAAGCGTGCTCTTACCACAAATTAAAAATTATAGAGCAAACAAGATAATAATGCGAAAAGTTTTTATCAGTATAAAAATTCAAAAAAAAAAAACAAATGTATTATACATACACTGTGGTGCAAAACAAAAGCAACAAATTTCTTGCAAATATATAATTGGTTGTCTTTCTCACGCTAATCTATTTAAGGAAACGGTTGATTTTGTTAACATGCTCCCAAATATAGCTAAGATTGCTCGTTCGCATAGGTAAAAGAACTTAAATTTAAAATTCTTTATTCTTAAATATGAAAAACCTTCGTCTTGATCGAAGGAACCTATAGCCAAAATTTGGTGATGATTGAAGTGTGGGAAATACGTTTCCATAGGTAACACACACACAGAATTTGATTTTTATATATATAGATTTGTATGGGAGTTGCCACGCCCCTTTTTTCCCAACATTTGCTTGGTGGTGTTAGGGATTGGCCTCATATAATTCCTTACTGGGATTTATACCTTCAGAGTTATGCAGTACCAAAGATTTCATTTGTATGGGAGGTGCCACGCCCCTTTTATATATCCAAATTATTTTTAGCCTAAAACCTTCCCGTTGATCGAAGGAACCTATTGCCAAAATTTGGTGATGATTCAAGTGTGGGAAATACGTCTCCATAGGTAATACACACACAGAATTTGATTTTTATATATATAGATTGTTCTTTTCTTTTTTCTACTTCCCCCCTCTTACTGCTTTGTTGATATGATTTTGCTTCGATGATACGAGTTTGGTTAACTTGACCAATAATTGCACTGACAGTGGACATGTGCGATGCATTTTGGGTCAAATTTGTAAAAGTCATAACAGATTAAATATGTGTCACTTAAATGTGCGGAGTCTTACGACTCAGAAACTTGATTACCTTTTGTATTTATTTGCCAATCAAAATATTGATTTAATTTACCTTACGGAAACCTGGTTCAGATCAAACGTTAATGATGATTCTTATTCTATAAATAAATATGTACTGCTGAGGAATGACAGGAAAGATAACATTCGTGGTGGTGGTGTTGCAATTTACTGCAAAGATGTTTTAAATCCAAAAGTGGTTTATCGTTCAGAGCATGCAAACGAGGTTGAATGTACTTTTATTGAAATAGGTGATGCCAGTACAAAGTGTTTTGTGGCTTGTGTTTATAACCCCAATAGGTCTAACGATTTAACACACCTTTTTCACAATATAAAAAGTTTTCTTTAAATTATGATCACGTCAATATTTGTGGAGATTTTAACGTAGATCTGCTGAACTGTGATTCCCGTAGTAAAAGTTTTATTAGTAATTTTCAGGCGTGTGACTTAAAAATTATAAATAAATTTGCAACCCGTTTTGCTCCTAATAGTAAGCCTAGTTTGCTAGATTTAATGTGTATTAAAAATATAAATTATATCAATCATACTGACCAGTTTCCAATGGATGGTATCTCTGACCACAAAATGCTCTTCTTATGCTATGATTTTAAATTTAATACAGCAGAGCCCGAATCTGTAATAACCTACAGAAATTACAAAGGTGTTAATATGGAACTTATTAATGAAGAGGCCTCTAGTTTTGATTGGAGGGGTTGTTTGTCCATTTCAAATTTGGACGAAAAGGTAAAATATTTTAATAACCTGCTTTGGTACCTTTTTGATAGATTTGTTCTGCTAAAATCTTTTAAAATCCAAGGTCATAAAAAACGCTGGTTCACATCGGAGGTTTTGAAACACATTAAAAAACAGGAGAGGACTTATAGGGAATGGAAGAGATATCGCGATGATAAGCACTGGGAAGATTACCGCCTTCTGAGAAATCAAGCTACCCTTTCCATACGGAATGCTAAAGTAGCATACCTGAATATTAAATTTAAATCAAATTTGCCAACTAAAGTGCTCTGGAAAAATCTTCGATCTTTTGGAGTCTGTAAAAAAGATAACATTGAATGCAGTTACGACCCAAATGTTATGACCTCATATTCCTTGTGTGGTAATACAAACGATATTGGAAAAAATAATGATGTGAATAAGAATGATATCGATGATAGAATCGTTGTAACCTGTGTAGACAGAAGACTGGACATAAGTGCCTTTGATTTTTCAGTGGTCACCGAAAGCGATGTGCTGGATGCTATTTTGCTATACAGTCCAATGCCGTGGGAATTGACGGTATTACCATACGATTTACAAAACTTATTCTACCCTACGCCACCGCTTCGCTAACACATATCTTTGCTTTCTTAATTATGTCAAGTAGGTTTCCTAGTCAATGGAAAATTGCAAATATTATTCCGGTTCCTAAAACGAGGTCTCCGTGTTCTTACAAAGAATTTAAACCAATAAGTCTGTTACCTGCCTTATCTAAGGTGTTTGAGAAGCTATTAGCAATGCAAATAACTCACCATATACATATATAATAATAATTTGCTATCCGAAGTCCAGTGGGGATTTAAAAGAGGGCATAGTTGTGCAACATTCATGCTCAAGATTCTAGAAGATATACGTCCCGCCTAGTTTTAACTTCAGCCCATATGCCATAAAGTTAGTGCAAAGCTACCTCTGTAACCGGTTTTAACAAGTAAAATGTGCTGATAAAGTCTCAACTTTAAATTCCATAACATCTGGTGTTCCGCAAGGATCTATCTTAGGTTCAATACTCTTTACGCTTTTTATTAATGACATAGTCGCCTGTTGTCACAATGCCTCCATTCATCTTTATGCCGATGATACTCAAATATACATGTCTCGTCCAATTGGTCTTTCCGAAGACCTATTTTTGAGGCTGAATGAAGACTTAAGACGCATAGGAGAGTGGGCTGAATTAAATAAACTATCCCTTAATGCACCTAAATCAAAGGCAATATCGAACGCCTCGTATGACTTAAAAAACCTTCCTGAAATTATGCTTAATGTAGACAAAATATTCTTTCACGATGTGGTTACCAATTTAGGATTTAAAATCAACTCCACTCTGACTTTTGTTGATCATATGAACCTTTTCATTGGTAAAACGTATAGTACTCTAAGAAGTCTATACAGAACTGCCTATTTGTTGCCGCGAGACACTAAGATGAAGCTGGTAAAATCTCTTATTGTACCTCATATTTCCTACAGTGAGCTTATATACCGTAACCTTGACTCGATATCGCTAAACGAATTACTATTGGCCTTAAACAATGGCCCGGTTCATTTTTTCTAAGAGGAATCATTAATGATCATATATCTTCATTTTCCACACAAATCCTCGGATGCCATGTATATACTTTCTTAAAAATGAGAAATCTTTGCTTTTTGCATAAGCTACTGTATTCCCAAAAACCACCTTACTTATTTAAAAAACTAAATTTGTGTCAGTCTACTCGATCTATGAATATTTTGGTTCCGAACTTTAGGTACTCATCATCATCCAGAATGTTCTTTGTAAGTTCAATCCGTATATGGAACTCACTTCCATCTAAAGCTATACGAAAAGCAGGATGTTTCAAACAAGCAGTTATAACTTTCCTCAGCTATTAACTTATCTTAAACGATAGTTCGATCTTTGATTCTTAATCTATGTACCGAAAATGTTTCTATGTGAAAATGTATAATGCTATTTTTAAGATATTACTGTTATTAGTATTTCATTTATTTGGGAATTATTAGTACAATAAGACCATCCATCTTGCGGTCTTTTATATTTCCTTTGTAATCTTTAAGACTGATTGATTTACTACCTAAAAGACTTTAGTCTTACTTGTACAAATTGTTGATACAAATAAATAAATAAATAAAATATTTTTAGGGAAAATTGACGAGATCGGTTAAAGACCACACCCACTTTTATATAAAAGATTTTTGAAAGGTTCGTTGACGAAAATAATAAGCTACATCTTAGCGAAAAAGAGCTGTGTCAATAGAATTTAAGAATTATAACATTAAATTTGAAAACACTAAAATTTTTGAAAATGGGTGTGGCACCGTCCCTTTTATGACTAAGCAATTTTCTAATTTTCGGAAGCTATAACTCGAAGAAAAATTAACATATTGTAATGAAATTGTGCACACATATTTTCCGTATAGCAGAAAAAATTTCTAGTAAAAATGGACGGGATCGGTTAAAAACCACGGCAACTTAGATATAAAACTAATGTTGAGGAACAATGTTATCTCTGATTGTGACCTCTCATTCACAGCGGCCTTTAACCGTGAATGTGACTGAAAAAAAAAGTACCACGCCAACAGGAATCAGTTTTGGTGAGAGAGAGGTATCAGAAGACGCGTATTGACCTCGACAACAATAATCCCAAGGTGAAAAATAAAAATTTTTGGTTTGTCAAGAGATATTTGCAAACAAAATTGAAAATTTTCATGTTGTTGTTGTAATTTTGAAGATTTTGTTATACCCACAAAAAAATTGTGAAAATAAGTGTTTTGCACGGATATAGTTTTGGGGTAACTCTTTACTTTAGGTTACAAATGCTAAAACTCGTCCAAAAATATCGGGAGAGGTGTCAAAAGACGCGCTTTGGAGCCGGGATCACGAATCCGAAAGCGGAAATTGTATTTCTTTTAGGAGATATTTGTAAACAAAACTGAAAATTTTCATGTGGTTGTTGTCATTTTGCTGATTTTGCGTACCCACAAGAAAAACTGTGGGAAAAAGTGTTTTGCGCGGATATAGATTTGGTCTCCAAACCGTTGTTGGACCCACCCAGGGTAATTTTTTATAAGCGCGGCCGAAGCTCACCAATGCAGAAAGGTGTTCTGCGCAAAAATACTATGGATCCCACCCCCGGTTTCGGACCGCTCCGGGGCCATAAAATTTGGAATTTCCGCTTTCGGATTCGTGGTCTTGGGATCAAACAAAACGCGTCTTTTTGGCGAGTTTAAGCAGTTGTACCCTAAAGTAAAGACTTACCAGTTTTGGTCTCCAAACCGGTTTCGGAGCACTCCGAGGTCATTTTCCGGTTTTTCGTAACTATTTTTTGAACGAGCTAAAATTTTTATTTTCCGCCTTCGGATTATTGTTGTCGAGGTCAATACGTGTATTTTAACACCTCCCTCGATATTTTTGGACGCGTATTAGCAGTGTCATGCTGTCATATAGAATTACCACAGTTTTATATTTTTCCCTGCGGATTGTTTTGTGAATAATAAACTCTGCGTAATTTTTTGGGACATCTACTTTTATTCAGTCGCAGCTTAAGTAACTTACTCATTGTATTAGTTCATAGCATATAGCATAGAAGGGAGACGTTCCTGTGATGGGAGCTATGTTTGAGTCTGTGATGGGTAACGGGAAATAAATGTTGTCACAGGCAATCAGTTACGAATATTCCTTGTAAGCTGTCGCTGAAGTGTGCTGTGATATTTCAGTAGCTGTGACAAAATCACAGGTACACGAATATTTGCCAACTCTATATAAAACAAGTTTAAAAGGTCGCAGACTGGAATAATAAATAAGCTATAACTTAACAAAAAATAGTTTTGAATCAATGATATTTCACTTATCAAGTTTTATTGTAAGAGGAATTGGCGAACCATTTTTTTTTTAACGGTCGGTGCCACGTGTTATGTAGAAAAGTAATTTATCTGAAATGAAATGTACAATTGAAGCTCACGCTGAGTATATAATTTTCGGTTATACCCGAACTTAGACATCTTTACTTGTTAAACTTATTGTTATAATAAACTTTAGTTTTATAAATCAAAAACAATTAACTAAATTCTTTGCCTAAATAATAAGCGGATATTGAAACAAAAATTTAGTACGGGTTTCATAACCCGACAGGCTGTCCGGTTAGTAAAAATATGACAGAAATTACCAGTTATCATTATAATCCTTTTCAATGATAGTCTATTATATTTTCTATGGTTTGTACAGAGTTGCATTAGTTTTTGTCTTCTTTTTTCAGTATTCAGAGAGGATTTTCTAAGAATGCATATGGCTGTCCGAATACTAAGATTAATGTAAGTTTTAGTGACCGGACACCTTTCTCTTGTATAAAATTCGTGGTTTTTATCCGAATTTATATGCTCCTTTGTTATAAGTTCTAAGAAATTGATATATAGGCCCTGACTCAGTCCTTAGGGGACTAAAGACGGGTTTGCGTGACCTATTTTTTCGACTGATTGACTGGTGTCCGTTCCATCATAGTTCCCTTTCTCTCTCTTGATACTATGAACAAGACCATCAACACACCTAAGCCAAATGTTAATGTGGATTGGAGAAAATTGTGTTTCTATTAGCAAAACCATCCTAATAACAAGTCCCTTCTAATGAGCATAGAAGAGGGGAGAATTTTTCACATACTGCATAGTTTCTGGAGAAGTAACACCACAATGGATGCCATGGCAGAAGTAATAGAGGCATTCTGGACATCAAAAATCCTTTAAATCAGCTAGGTGGAATGACATGCTTCTGGCACTAGAAACACCTTTCAGGGTATCGATATATTTGCTTGATATCTAAAGAGACTACCTGAGAGGGTAAATAAAACCGTCATCTTCGTTTGGACATGCCAAAAGGCATCTTTCTCCTCGCTTGCGGAGACGATGTGGCTGCTGCGATCGCAAATTGCAAGCTGGCACAGTTTAGTTTAAACCAGAGCTACCGCAGCAAAAGTAGACGTATAGTCAGTCGCGCTATTTAGCTGACAACATCAGGAACGAGGAAAGCCATCCTCATGAAGAGGCCGATCACCACTATCCTTAATATCACGGTTGGGAATCAACACAAAAGGAACGCAGTTCAACGAAAATAAACATCTGAGCAAATAAAAACGAAAGTGAGGCGATTCATGCCTAACATAGGTTTTCCAAAGCCATTCACAAGAAAGCTCCTATACAGTATAGAAATATAGGTCGTGCAGCGGAGTTTATATCTTCCAGAACGCAATCTTCAACGTCACTTACGGAAGACAAATCTTGTTAAAAGCATGGCGGCGTCAAGTTCCTAAAGATTGCTTTGCCACCTGGGAATTTCCTTATAAACTGCGTTCAAGTAATTCAATCTCTGCTCCACTTTTATTACCTGAAGATATTTTATTTCACCTAAAGAATTTTTACATAGAGCCCTGATTTAATTCCCACATGCTTTCTTAAAAATCGTGTAGAATACATCAACAAACCTCTTACTGATCTGTTTACCCTATCTTTGAAGGATGGAATTTTCCTTTCGGCATGGAAATAATCCTTTCTAATCCCTCTCCATAAAAGTGGTATTAAGGCGTCCATTGAAAAATATCGTGGCATAGCTAGACTGTCCGCTGTTCCTAAGTTGTTCGAAGCAATCTTTACAAATCGCCTAACATTTTCAACTTCAACATTAATTGCAAGTTCTCAGCATGGGTTTTGTATGGGCAAATCAACCATAACTAATTTCCTTGAGTTCACAACTCACATTTCGAACGAGTTCAGCGAAACTCTTCATACCGACGTTATATACACCGATTTTAGAAAAACATTCGATATAGCATGCCACGCTTTACTTGTCTATAAACTCGATATGCTTGACTTTCAACCTAGTCTCACTCGTTAGATTTCCTCCTATCTCTGTGGCAGAGATAAAAATTAAAAATATGTTTTCGAGTATCATTAGTGTCACCTCTGGTGTTCCTCAAGGCAGCCATTTTGACCCAATTCTGTTTTTTCTATTTATAAATGATATCTCTGCGACTATAAAATATCCTAAAATCTTGATGTATGCTGATGATGTAAAAGTTTTTAAGACTTACGCGAATTCAAGTTATTGAAGAACGTTCTTTACATCAGACGGACTTAAATTGCTTACCTACTTGCTGCATTGTGAACCACATGCCGCTTAATCTTCAACAATGTAAATTTATGTGTTTTTCGCGTAGGAATGTACAACCAGCTTTTTACAAAATTAACAACCAAAACCTTGAAAGTGTTAATGTTTTTGTAGACTTGGGAGTTACAATGAACTGCAAACTTAGCATCAACTCTTATATAAGTGCCACTGTCAATGGAGCTAAAGGTGTTTTTGCATTTGTGAAAAGGTGGTCAAAAGAGTTTAGCGACCCCTACGTTACGAAAACCCTCTTCACAACATTGGTTAAACCGATATTAGAGTATGACTCAATAGTCTGGAATCCGCGTTTTCAAGTCCAAGCTGACAGGCTCGAATCAATGCAAAAACAGTTTTTACTATTTGCCTTAAGGAACTTTCAATGTGATTCTTAATTTAATCTTCCACCTTACACTAATGGATTAAAACTTATTGATCTTCCAACTCTTGCTAGTCGAAGGGAAATACTTGGCTTAATATTTATGACAAAACTACTGACTGGATCGATTTCAAGCCCATTTCTTCTGAACGAAGTGAACTTTAGTGTTCCCTGTCGAACTACGAGACACTCCAAACTCGTCTTTTATAAAATTTAGAAGCAATTTCGAACTTAACGAACCTTTTCGGTGTTTGTGCCAAGATTATAACTCTCACTCAAACACATTTGATATGTCGGACTCCCTTTTTTCTACAAAAAAAAAGACTATGTTATTATCTCTCTTATTCGTTAATGCCGTATATGTTTGTTTCTAGTATATTAGTTTAGTTTTTCAGATGATGATATTACTTCTGCAGTTGAGCAGTTTCAAAAATTTATAAATAATAAAATTTATAAATAACAAAAAAATAAAAAATTATGAACAGCATTAGCTTGATGCCATTTAGGCCACTTGACGGCAGTGCGCTGCCACAACCGTCCATTTAATAAATAGAAACTTGGTAAAAGTTTGAAAAATGAGCATGGCACAGTTCACATTTACAAGCAGAAAATTTTTAAGTTTTTCAATACGTACATCAAAAATATATACTTAATGAAGATAATTTAAATCGATTGGCGACCACGTCCTCTTTTAAAAGAACTCGATATCGAAATTCTAAATAACGTAAAACATACGACAAGTACTTACCAAAGACCGATAACGGTAGAACAATAGTAATTTGGTAAAACTATGGAAAATGGGCGTGGCACTGCCTACATATATTATAAGCAGAATGTTTAAAAGTTTTACAGGACGTAAATCAAAAGCCAGTCAAGATATTATGTTGAAACTTGACCACCATAATCTTTGGTGTAGCAAAGTAAAATTGTACAGGGATCTAACATGATCAACCCCTTTCATTATTTAGGAACCATCTGTGTACACGTGCTTCGCTTTGTCCGCATTTTGCGTCACCTTCTACCTTTATTGTGGCTCTTGGATCGCCATCGAAGCACAGGTACCCAGGTAGTTTTTGAACCCAAAGGCAGAAAACTATTTCGCAAGCTCTTCAAAGAATGAACGTTTTTATCGCCAGAACATAAAAGCAGCCCTATCTATACAACAAACAAAATACATCTTGCTATATATGTGAGTCAATCTAGAATGTAAATTTCCTCAACGAATAATTGTATGGGCTATAGAGCTATATAGAAAAATTAAGGCTATGTGATGTTTAAATTGACCGTCCAGTTCAGCAAATTGGTTTCACGCCTTAAAGGTTACGTAAATCTTAATATGTTTCGAAATATTTTGACAGGGAGATACGAACATATAAAATTTTATAGTAAAACAAATGGGATAGAATAAGTGGGAATTTATCTTGTGAGACACCCTACATATAGTACTGGAAAAATTCTTTATATCTTTATTAGTGCAATTTTTTCGTTATGGCAAATACCCTACCATATACCATGGCTACAGCCACATAATTAAACTTAAAAAAGTTAAATTTAAACAACGTGACATCAGGACGGACAAGGCGACAGCTGTTTCGATTATACCTTGTAAATCTCTTCAAAGCCTTTTCTCCCGGGAGTGGGAGTCGAACTCGCACTCCTACGATAGTTGAAATTTTTCCCAAATTATTAAATAAATTATAAAATTAAAAAATTGCTTCAAATAAATGTTTTCATACATTTGAAAAAGCAATATGGGCAATCCCCGATTATTAAAATCATACAAAAAAGTTAAGTTAGCCAAATATATTATCGTATATTTTATAACACACTCCAGTTTTTTTGAACATTTCGTTTTTTCTTTGTTCCGCCTCAAAAAGTTGATATTCCTTTAAAATACTGGGATCTAAAGGACCCCAATCTGCTTTGTGCCTAAAGCAATCCTTTGTTCGTGCACATATTGTTGCCTCTGAACTTTGCCAAATAGCTTTAATACCAAATATAATTAGTTGACCAATACCAAAGGCCGATAGACACCAGCCGAATACTGAAATTTATTTTAAATATGCATTTTATGGTTAACTATATTTTTTACTTTCTCAATATGTACCATAAAATCCATCCTGATATGTGTAACCATTATATTGTAGTGGTGTATAGTTGATTATTGTATAGACTAAAACGGCAGTCATAAAGGTCGGAGTAATGATTGCCCAGCAAATACGATAGTAAATTGTAGTTGTTATACCCAACATAAAATAAACATCTCGGCAAAAATTGTTCACACCTAAAATTATTTAAGCCATTGAGCTGATTTTAATACATTTCGGTGCTGACATGTTCTAAATTTGCTTCTACCATATATCCAGCCCACTGCAATCAACTCGAATATCGCCAACACCAAACCAATAAAAGACACACCGAAAAAGTCCACGAAATTCAAAAGGTACTGACCACCGGGTGTTATATAGATAAGACCTATAGCATAACATACAAAGGCGATGCTGGTAACAATGATCCAATTCTCAGTGTTTGTAAACTGATCCTTAAGTACAGTCATCACACAGGAAGCCATGCCCACATTGCTGCCGATTCCCAATACGAACAACATCAAAAAGAAGAGCACCGAAAATACCTGAACGTTAACACATAAGCAGAAGAATCGGTATTTTATTGTACATATGTATAACAACAATGAACTAATCAAATCTCACTTGGGGTAAAAATTCGAATTTCGATATCGTATCAGGATATGAGATGAATGCAAGTCCAGTACTACCCTTGACAACATTTTGTATATCTTTCGTATTAGATTCATGAGCCAAGTTTCCAAGAATACCGAATATTATAATACCCGATAGCAGCGAAGTGCATGTGTCCAAAGTGGTAACAATTGTGCAATCTCTATAATAAGAATAGCAGTTAGTCGTTCAGCAAAAACTGGCATAAGCTGTGGTAAGCAATAAAGAATACTGGTTTCACTCCTGACAGATAAACCTCAAAATAATGTAAGGTAACACCTTATTTTAGGCTTATTTACGCTACAAATAAGCCTTATACCTAAGATAAACGGAAAATTAAAAAATAAATGTTGCCTAAACTGAAACGATACATAATAAATGGAACCCAGCTAAATAAATAAATTTTCGTTATATTTTTAAGGAAACTGAATTTCCCTTTTTTTACTTCTATTCCTTATGCTACCTGTTCATAAACCTCATAATCAGGTTATGGTACTCGTTGTATTATCTTATTATAACGCGTTATGTAAGACTGATTTTTAGTGTGTTATAAGCCTCATATAAAACGTGCTAACATATCAAGTCTTATTTGATTTGGTCCATAAGCTTTATAATAAGTTGATTATATTTTTCCTAAAGGCTTGCAATAACTCTTCATGTAAGCCTCATTTTATATCGCTATACGCGTTATACACAACGTTATCTTTCAGATAATCTTTATACCTGGTGTATGGCGTATTCCTTGTAATAGAATTACGGCCTGGTACCATAAGCCTTTTGGCCATATAAAATAAGGCTTATATTATGTTCACATTTTTTTCTGGGTGAACGTTAGTTTTATGTATAGTGTTTCTGGGGGAAAAAAGTATACTCAACAAAATTTCTAGTTGGCAGGGAAAAGTTTTTTTGTAGAATCAACCAAACAAATTGGTTAGGTTACATATTATTCCTCGATTTCGATATGTTCCATGTAGATATGTACCTTTTTATATTGTGCCAAAAACGATTATATGAGGCATACATTATAATATTTCCAAAACATATAGCTAGCGAAAAGAAGACTTGAGTAACAGCTGCATACCAAACCTATAAGCATTAGATAAAAATGAAGAAAAATTTCAATATCGTAGGAATATCGTTAGTTTGCCAATCATACCTTCGGTACTAAGAGCTGATCCCATTGAGGCTTCAAGAAGTACCAAACGCCATCCATAGCACCCGGCAATGTCAATGATCGTATAAGCAGGATAAACATAACTGCATAAGGAAAAAGTGCGAGTACATATGACGCCTTTCCGGAACTCTTGATGCCTTTTATAAGTACGCCGGCAATTGCAAACCAAGAAACAGCTAATGCTATAGCCAATGACCAACTTGGATATCCAATGCCATCATCTATTGATTCTTTTTCTCGTAAAATAATTTTTCTGAAATAAGATTTTGTTCATAAAAAAAGTTTTAAAAACTAAAGTGTGTATTTGATTAAGTGCATACGTGAAATATAACTCGGCCGATGATGTTTTCACTTTTGTTACATTTTGGGAAATATCTGTTTGGTTACGCTTTGAATCCATGCATGTGTCTCCCCATTCCTCGCGGCAATAACTCCACGGCAGTGTCGGATAACACGAATCAACCAAATAGCGAAGTGTTAGAGCCATTAAAGTGGCATAGTATGTTGAGACGATACCAGTGGCGAAAACTTGACCATATCCAACACCTGAAAATGCACATTGCCTTTCAAATAAATTTGCTTGTTTGGCAAACCTAATAGTAACTTTATTGTGATTCTGGTCGAGTAATTTCAATAAAATTTTTAGTTCAAATAATTTACTTTTTCAGCGTGTTTTTTCGCGATGCAACTTTGTAAATAATTTTTCCTCCTTTGCTTTCCGCAATTTCAAATCTACTGCCACCAAGACTTGAAGAGATTTTTAACATGGTAGCAATATGACACTGAAACGCGTATTTCGCTTACTTTACTAAAAAGTGATTTATAGTGCCATTTACATAAGTATCTAGGAAAACTTTAAGTCTAAAGATAATACTTAGCTATATCTATAGATTAACAAAACAACACTAATATGGCATTCACATTGCGCTATAAACTCGAGTTAACAGAGTATTTTCGTGTTTACCAGTACTGTTAAACTCCAAAATGGCCCATAAAAAGCATTTAGAAACTGTTTCGATTGGATAGGAAGAAAAGTGTTGAGGAGGATGATATATATATATCGAAAAAGTAATTATTCGATGGGATATTTTGGGAAGATGAAGAAGATTGATACAGATTGAGACACATTTTCAGCAGAAGTGGACACAAACCATCGCCAATGTATTGAGTAAGTAGAAAACGCCGTCAGAATTTTTTTATGTATAAAGTATAAAGCTCGTAGTGTCCGTCTGTCCGCCTGTGTGAAAGACTTTGGATCGATTTTTAACCCTTTTTCCGTGATTCAATCGAGCTGAATTTTTGCAGACAGACTCGTGGAAATGTCTGTATGACGTCAAATAAAAACAAAAAATAATAGATTTTTATCAATTCTCAGATTTTCTTGAATTTATTAAAAAAAAAAGAAAAATTTGTTTTTCGCTTTTTCGGCATAACTTGAAGAGACCCCAAATTTTTAAATTACTAAAAAATTTTGAAAAAAAAAAATTGTTTTTCGACCCATCCTACTCCATATATTTGTAATTTATCAATAGTAACTTTCTAACACTAAACTGTTTATGACTTTTACAACACTTACAACTGGTATGATAGATGAAACATTGAATTGCCCAATCAATATTGCATCATTTAAATTCGTTTAATTTATTGTTTGATACAACACATTCTGTGCCGTTTGTGTGTTTGTTCCGATCCGCTGACAGTTGCGCTACTAGGAGACGTATACTTTGACAATTGTTTTAAGTTCTGTTGTGCGAAAACATATTTGTATATATTTCATCTGAGAAAAAATGCAGTGCCCGACCCGAAATAACTTTTGTTACGTTTGTGGCTTATTCGCACTAAGTAAAAATTTTAAAAATATTACGAAAACAGTGGTTAATTCGTTTCAGAAAATATTCAAGACTGCTTATGTTCCTTACTTGTGGTATACTCCGGAAGTCGTGTGCGACTATTGCTATAGAAATTTATGCAAGTTTACTGATGGAAGATCAACAATAAAGTACGCTGTATCAGCAATTTGGATACAACGTACGGATCACTGCCATGAATTGTGCGTAACTTTTACTCAATTTCAGTATTGGTTCCCTTTAGACCAATACTTTCGCCGCAACAAAATTCGCTACGCTATGTAGAATCGGTTATTCCAGCGGTTCTGTGCTCACCAGAAGAACGTATAGCGGCTTCAATGGAGATTTTTGATGATATTCCCGAATTAAGCAATGGAGAACCAACAGTAGTACCAACAATGCTACCAACATTTCTTGCATCGAATGCGAGATGCGAGAATCCAGAAGTATCGGAATTTGTACCAACACCCAGTGAACTTGGGACTGCTGTGCCGCATTTAGTAACGCAAGCCGACTTCAATGACCTTGTACGAAACGGAAATTTGTCAAAGAGTTCCGCTGTTCTCTTTGCCTCACGCCTTAAGCAGTGGAATATAGTAGCGGCTGATTTTAATATAGCAGCCGCATGAGCATGGACAGGTTCCATCAGGACATTGTGGCTATTGAAAAGTGCTTTAAAGGACAAGACATTACGCATATCCTTGGCGAATACTGTTGGTCTATTTGTCACGATACTGACACAAATGTTTACAAATTAAAAGGCCTAAGTTTCTTTAAAAGCATTGAAATTTTTAATGTAACTTTTTTAATTTTAATTTAATAAAATTATAACAAAATTTGGTTTTTCAATGAGCTGAAAACATTACAAAAAAACCGATAACTATTTAAAAAAAAAATACTTCAGGAAAATCTGAGAAGTGATAGAAATCTATTTTTTTTAAATTTGACGTGATACAGACATTTCCACGAGTTTGCCTGCAAAAATTCAGCTCGATTGGATCACGGAAAAAGGGTTAAAAATCGATCCAAAATCGTTCACACAGGCGGAGAGACAGACACTACGAGCTTTATACTTTATACATAAAAAAAATTCTGACGTGTACATGAAAATCGCCGATACACGTGTATTTTTATTTTTTCTCCCCTTTCCGAAAAAGTATATTTGGTTCATAGGACAGAAATAAAGCTCGTTTTTGTAACGCAGTGTAATTATTGTAATTTTTAATTCTTCTATAATTGAAAAATTGTATTTTGTTTTTGAAATAGTAAGTACAAATTATATAAATAAATTACTCAAAGCTCTATTTTATATGTATGTTTCTTGTGTAAGAGGTACAAGTGCCTTAATGCATGAGCATTTCTTGGACTCTTGAAGAAATGCCAAAAAAATCCTTGCACGTTTCAAAGGAAATGAATAATAACAAGTAAGGAAGTCTAAGTTTGGGTGAACATTACATACCCAGCTGCACACTTGATATGCTGTTGTTGTTTGTTTTGTGTAATTAATAGTGTTACAAGGCTGCGCAATAATACATATACACTCAGAGAAAAAATCGTTCTAAAACGAAAGAAACAAGTTCTAAATCAAGAACATTCGTTGACAAAAGTCTGTTAAATACGTTTTTTCTTAACTCGTGACCGATGGGTTTGTTTTAAGAACGGTTTTTTCCAAGCACACCGTTCGTATTTTATGACCACTTTGGTATTGATGTGTGAACCTTCTGTGCTCATTTCAAGCACTACTTGGGCTTGATTTAAGATTTTTCGTTCTAACAGTTTTCGGTCTCAATTCAAGAACGGTTTGTGCTTGATCATTGGTGGGAGTGGGAAGGTACCATTTATTTATTTTTATTAATAAAAAATATTAATAACAAAAAAAATATTATTAAAATTCCAACAGATTTGAAAAAAAACGCATAACATGCATTTTTTCATATATTTCTCTTATTTGATGAAGCAATCTGAATATATATTTAAAACATTGCATAACAAGATTGAGAATTACCTGTGCATATTTGAATGGAACTCAAGGAAAAATAAGAGTTAAAAAAAATATAATATAAAACAAGTAAGGAAGGTTAAGTTCGGGTGTAACCTAATATTACATACTCAGTTGAGAGGTATGGTGGACAACATAAGGGAAAATAACCATGTAGGAAAATGAACCGATGGTAACCCTGGAAAGTGTTTGTATGACATGTGTAACAAATGAAAGGTATTAAAGAGTATTTTATGAGGAAGTGGGCCATAGTTCTATAGGTGGACGCCATTTAGGGATATCGCCATAAAGGTGGACCAGGGCTGACTCTAGAATTTGTTTGTGCGATATGGGTATCAAATTGAAGGTATTAATGAGGGTTTCAAAAGGGAGTGGTGGTAGTTGTATAGGTGGTCGCCTTTTCGAGATATCGTCATAAAGGTGGACCAGGGGTGACTTTAGAATATGTTTGTACGATGTGGGTATCAAATGAAAGGTGTTAATGAGTATTTTAAAAGGGCGTTTGGCTTAGTTCTATAGGTGGATGCCTTTTCGAGATATCGCCATAAAGGTGGGCCAGGGGTGACTCTAGAATGTGTTTGTGCGATATGGGTATCAAATTAAAGGTATTAATGAGGGTTTTAAAAGGGAGTGGCGGTAGTTGTATATGTGAAGGCGTTTTCCAGATATCGACCAAAATGTGGACCAGGGTGACCCAGAACATCATCTGTCGGATACCGCTAATTTATTTATATATGTAATACCACGAACAGTATTCCTGCCAAGATTTCAAGGGTTTTTTTATTTCGCCCTGAAGAACTTTTTCATTTTCTTCTACTTAATATGGTAGGTGTCACACCCATTTTATAAAGTTTTTTTCTAAAGTTATATTTTGCGTCAATAAACCAATCCAATTACCATGTTTCATCCCTTTTTTCGTATTTGGTATAGAATTATGGCATTTTTTAATTTTTCGTAAATTTCGGCCATTTTTTATACCAATACAAAGTGAGTTCAGATAAATACGAGAACTGAGTTTAGTAAAGATATATCGATTTTTGCTCAAGTTATCGTGTTAATGGCCGAGCGGAAGGACAGACGGTCGACTGCGTATAAAAACTGGGCGTGGCTTCAATCGATTTCGCCCTTTTTCGCAGAAATAAGTTCTCGTCCTAGAATCTAAGCCCTTACCAACTTTCACAAGGATTGGTAAATTTTTGTTCGACTTATGGCATTAAAAGTATCCTAGACAAATTAAATGAAAAAGGGCGGAGCCACGCCCATTTTGAAATTTTCTTTTAATTTTGTATTTTGTTGCACCATATCATTACTGGAGTTTACTCATATACTGTAAAGATATTAAATTTGTTGTTAAAATTTGACTTAAAAAAAACTCATTATTAGGACATTTGTTCATATTTTAAGACCAGCCGTTCTCTTTTCAAGAAAAGTTCAAGAACAAGGTTGTTGTTTAGAGAACAGGTGTTCGTTTTTTAAGAACAGAAAAGTAAGAACATGAAAAGCTTGAATTGAGTCCGACGGTGGTGGATTTTAGAACGGCGTTTTTCTCTGAGTGTACATATGGTTCTATTCTGAACTAATTTTTCTTGCAGTTATGGCTCCCGAAACATAGAAAATTGCTTAGTCATAAAAGGCCACGCCCATTTTTTTTAATTTGAAGTTATTCCTATTTATTGTTATAAATCCACTGAAATACCTTTGATATAAAGCTCGTTTTTGCAAATATATAGCTTATTTTATTGGTCCACGGCACTTTTAAAAATCTTTTATATAAAAATTGGCGTGGTCCTTAACTGATTTCGTAAATTTTTCTTCAAAGCATTCCTTATAGTAAGGGCAACCTCTCTGCCTTATGATAGGTTTCACGATTTTTGGTTTATGATTAATAATATTTGTAAAATTGATTTTATCACAAGTGGTCGGTGCCACGCTCATTTTAAAAAAATTTTTAAAATGTTTATCAAGAGTCTTAAAATCAGTCCACATTTCAAATTTCAACATTCTAGGTGTATTATTTACTAAATAATCAGGTTTTTTGTGTTTTCCAAAATGTTATATATATAAATAACCACGCCCTATCATCAGATTTCGCTCATTTTCAATACCAATCTATTCTGGGTCTAGATAAGCTCGGGTACCAAATTTGGTGAAGATATATCAATATTTGCTCAAGTTATCGTGTTAACGGACAGACCGACGGACATGGCTCATTCAAATTTTTTTTCGATACTGATGATTTTGATATATGGAAGTCTATATCTATCTCGATACTTTTATACCTATACAACCAACCGTTTTCCAATCAAACTTATAATACCCTGTGTACAAGTACAGCTGGGTATAAAGAAGGAAAATACATACATATATATTTTCAAATTAAAAGCAAGAAGATTTCAAAATTTTAAACGCTTCCTTTAAATAAATGTGTCCTTAACCACAGATTTAATGTTGATGAATTTTGATTTTGAAATTTTAACGGTATCTGTACAGCTTACCAAAAACGGAACTCTAAAGGTAGTGCGCAATTCATAGATGTTTTATACCTTCTTTGCAGCGAAGTTTCTTATATTGATGGACTTTAAGTAACCGTTGACCTAAGTTCGGTTATTGCGCTTTAACCTTGTAGTTCTGTTTTTGATAAGCTGTTTACAATAGCTACTGTTAAAATTTCAAAATCAAAATTCATCACGATTAAGTCTGTGTTTAAGGACACATTTATTTAAAGGAAGTGTTTAAAAAAATGTTTATCTTCTTTCCTTTTTAATTTGAAAATAAAAAGGTATGTATTTTCCTTTTTTATTATTCATTTCGTTCGAAACGTGCAAGGATTTTGTGGACATATTCTTCAAGAGGCCAAGAAATGCTCATGCATTAAGGCACTTGGTCCAAGGCTTGATCGAACACTTCCCACAATAGCTAGCGGAATTGTTCTTCCATTTGTTCTCTTGTCATGGTGCGCTGAACTAAATGTAAGATTTCACGTTTCTGTCGCAATGAGAAATTACACAAAAATCGCTCGCAAGCTTACATATATTCTGAATGAGTTTTCTAAATATCTCGGCCACTGCCCAATCTAGAAACTTTTTTACACTAAATTTTACAACCTAAATAGTTCCTTAAAGCTCGAAAGCAAAATTTTCGAATTCATATGATTTTATTAATTTTCACGATCCCTGCGCCATATAATAAAAATTGTTACCCCCATGCTGTATTGTTATCGGGCTCTCAAGTATGTTTCATGTTTCAAGAATCTAGCTCCACGAGATGTTACTCAATAACCGCTCGTAAGATTCCAAATGTTCTACACGGATTTTCAACATAACTCGATCTCTGCCCCATCTAGAAATTTTTTTAAATTAAATACTATACGAAAACAAGGCTCTAAGTTTTGTATAAGGTTTAAGATATCTAGGCTAATTTTTGAATTTGCATGATCCCGGTTGTCCAGGAAACATTTTTTTCTCTCGTGTTGCATTGACATATGTTTCTGAAGGACGTTTTTATTATCAAGAACATAGGAACTACACACTACAGGAAGTTACTCAAATAGCGGTCGCAAGAAGTTACTCAAATAGCGGTCGGAATAAGATGCAAACGTCATTATAGCTGTGAAGTTGCATTTTATTTTGCTGTGTTTATTTTGCGAGTTTTAAATTATAATACCTAAATTGTAATACTAGTTTGTCACAAAAATAGGTGCGAAACCCTAGCGTTCATTTTAATACAATTGGTTTGCTTTGAAAAGTTCAAATTTTGTGAATTCTAAAGTTTTTAATCAATTTTTTATTATTAATTTTGTGTTTGCCGAGTCATTGTGCATTTGTGTTTTTGTTTGCAATTTTGATTGGCATCTTTTCACCTTGCAATTGAGGGGATGTGTGGAATAACGGTATAACTCAAGAATCAACCTTTTGAGGAAAGTGAAAAAAACTTAACAAGGCAGGTAAAAATAAATTAATAATAATCCTACTTGGTAGGATTTAAGATAGTATTGTGACGAATATCAGTGACACTAAGTGATACTCCCATCACTAATCTGATACTAAATAAAGCCACAACACAATGAAGCAAGCTGCTACACTTGTATGTACGTAAACAAATTAATCATTATGTCAGCACACATACATGCGGGGCAACAGAGAGAGATACTCACAAGCGCATGTCATCATCAGCCGCTCACATATACACACGCATATGGATAAAAATTGCAAATATACGTGTATATAGCTCATAAACAAGCATCAGGTTCACGAAATTACTAGACCTTACGAGAAATGGGTGAACGAGGAAACCGAAGAGTATAAAAGCAGCACAGGCTGAGGGATGAAGAATCAGTTTCATTTTAGCTATCAACAATGATGACATGATATGAAACTTCTCGCTCTCTGAGAGCGCGTGAAAATGTGCATTTTTTATAACATTGATCATAGATGCCATCATCCTCAAAATCAAATTTGGGCATTTCGGAATAACTTTGGGGTATTTTACATGGTAAAGGTTTAATTTATGATTTTCACCGAAAACTTACTCAAGATTGTCAAATGGGATATCAAAAAACTCGAATTTTTTCAGGATCACAAATACAAAAAAAAGCTTATTTTACCCGTTAAAAATTTTTCCGTGACAACACGTGAAATTTAATTTTTTGATAGCTAAGATAAAATGTACTTATCTCTTTTCGTGCGTTAATATAACAGCTCATTTAATTTTGTTATTTCTTTTACCTTTTTTACAAATTTTTTATCCGCTTATGTAGTTGAATACACTTGAAATGAAAAATAATGAAAACGCACCGATTTTCTTGGATTTTTTTTTGCGCGGTTTACGCAACTCTGATCTTCAAGACCCATTCTTGGAAACGAATGAAGTTTGTTTACAATCGAATGAACCAATGTTTACAATTGAATGAACTTTAAGACCCATTCCTGGAAACGAATTGAGAGAGAATGAATGTTTCGTATCATGTCATCATTGCTATCAATCTTACTTACTTACTTAATTGGCGCTTAACCGTCTAAACGGTTATGGCCGTCCAACAAGGCGCGCCAGTCGCTCCTTCGCTCCGCCAACCGGCGCCAATTGGTCACACCAAGGGAGTTTAAATCGTTTTCCACCTGGTCCTTCCAACGGAGTGGGGGCCGCCCTCTACCTCTGCTTCCATAGGCGGGTTCCGATAGAAACACTTTCTTGGCCGGAGCATCATCTTTCATTCGCATAACATGGCCTAGCCAGCGCAGCCGCTGCGTTTTAATTCGCTGGACTATGTTGATGTCTGCGTATAGCTCATACAGCTCATCATTAAATCTTCTTCGGTACTCGCCATCGCCAACGCGTAGAGGTCCATAAATCTTTCGAAGAACTTTTCTCTCGAACACTCCCAAAGCCGCTTCATCTGCTGTTGTCATGGTCCATGCTTCTGCCCCATATAGCAGGACGGGTACGATAAGTGACTTGTAGAGTATGATTTTCGTTCGCCGAGAGAGGACTTTACTTTTCAATTGCCTACCTAGTCCAAAGTAGCATTTATTGGCAAGATTGATTCTTCGCTGGATTTCAGTGCTGATGTTGTTGCTAATGTTGATGCTGGTTCCCAAATAAACGAAGTATTTTACTATTTCGAAATTATTGCTGCCAACAGTAGCGTGGTTGCCAAGGCGCATATGCGCTGACTCTTTGCTCGATGACAGCAGGTACTTCGTTTTGTCCTCATTCACCATCAAACCCATCTTTACCGCTTCTTTTTCCAGCTTGGAGTAAGCAGAACTAACAGCGCGGGTGTTTAGGCCGATGATATCAATGTCATCAGCATATGCCAGTAATTGCACGCTTTTATAGTATATTGTTCCAGTGCGGTTAAGTTCTGCAGCTAGTATAATTTTCTCCAGCATCAAATTAAAGAAATCGCACGATAGGGGGTCACCCTGTCTGAAACCTCGTTTAGTTTCGAACGGCTCGGAGAGGTCCTTCCCAATTCTGACTGAGCTGATGGTGTTGCTCAACGTCATTTTGCACAGCCGTATAAGTTTTGCGGGGAAACCAAATTCAGACATAGCGGCATATAGGCAGCTCCTTTTCGTGCTGTCGAAGGCGGCTTTAAAGTCGACGAAGAGGTGATATGTGTCGATTCTCTTTTCACGGGTTTTTTCCAAGATTTGGCGCATTGTGAAAATCTGGTCGATGGTAGATTTACCAGGTCTGAAGCCGCACTGATAAGGTCCAATCAGCCGGTTCACGGTGGGCTTCAATCTTTCGCACAATACACTTGAAAGGACCTTATATGCGATATTAAGAAGGCTGATTGCTATCAATCAGTTGGTTATTAAGCAAGCTATTCGTTGCAAAGTATAAATGTTATTGTGGAGTATTTTAATAAAGGTCATTTTTCCATTATTCAATATTGGAGTTATTTATTCAACAGTTTAGCGATACGAACTTTGGCAGAAGATTGCAAATAAGGGGAATTGCAGTAAATTCGTTACAGTATGATTCTTTGATAAGAAAAAGTAACAAATTTTATATATACATAATTTTATTAGAAATTGGATGATTTCTTTTTTTTGAGTTATACCGTTATTCCATAGATCGAATATCAAATATTTTGATTGATATACTTTATTAAACAAAATAATAGATACATTAATAACCATTGTTAAATACATTATATTCTATTATTTAGATTTGCTTATAACTATTTGTTATTTCCGTTTGTTATTTTTAGCAATTTTTTTACTACTTTTATAATTTTTAAACTTTTTCTATTTTTAACAATGGAGTTCTCTGTCTGCTTAGTCGTTTTTGAAACCGCTTCAAGTCTTTTATTTTTCAGTTCTTTCTGGTCTGCGACATTGAATATATTTTCATACCATTTCGATGCTTCACTACTGTAAAATTTTATTAGAGAGTTATACCGTTTTTTTTTTTTTTTTTTGTTTTTTTTCCCCTCTCTAGGGTAGGCACCTTGTCGTTGGTGTGAGGGCTTAGCCGAACTCCATAGCGCCCGACTATGAGGCGGAGCTGTTTAGGACTGGCATCTACGCCGTTTCGCCTCATAGGAGGGCGGCGGGATGTCGGTGACCAAGAACTGCCAACCCCCTAATCCAGGGTGTTATGCGGACCGTGCCTATTGGACGATTTGCAGCCAGGGGATAAATTTTCGAACGGAGCCCTCCCGATACCGGGCCATCTCGGGAAGTATTTATGGCCTTACCGCAGTAAGGGGCGCTGCTGTGGCGGACGGTTCTTTCCCCGTATATAATACTGGACCGCTGAGCCCGCCTTGTCGGGCAGGTGGTCGTACGACCAAGATGAACAACTCATTACCTGAATGTAATAAGGAGGATGTAAAGAGGAGGACTGAGTCGCAATCCAAGGACGACAAATACGAATTAAGCGATGCGTCGGACTCGGGGAGCGAGAGTAGTGCTGATTCAATGAACTCCGTGTTGGAGAAGCACACAAATGAAAACGGAGTAGAAGAGTGGAGAAGGGTACGGAGCAGAGGAAGTAAAAGAGCTCTCTCGCAGTACCGTGCAGCACTAAGAATTGTACAACGCTTGGGAGCAGTGGTCGACCCAACAGGAGTGGAGATCGAGCGCTTGGAATGGGCCCATGAAGCGGTAGAAGTAGGTCGAAGGCAGTCCAAAGGTTTGCTGCGAGAAACCCTCGGTTCTGCAACCGGTACGAGGAGGAAGAAGCGTCGAATGGCAGAATGAAGAGGCAACGTTCGGCAGAAGGCGACAAGCCTGCTTTCAAGAGGCAGAAAGGACCCAGTCCTAGAGCCGCGAGGCAGGGCAGTCGCATAGACAAGACAAGTAGGCCCAAAGCTGTAAGACAGATGGGTTCCAATAGCGAGGTAGCAACTACCTCGAAAGCTGCCAGTCAGAGGGAAGTTCCAACTACGGAAGTAGGAGATAAGCCAAAGGGAGATAACGCTAAGACTCCGGCTTTCTCGGAGGCGCTAAAGGGAGTTAACGCGAAGACTCCGGTGTTCTCGGAGGTTCTAAAGGGAGATAACACTAAGACTCCTGCTTTTCCCGAGAAGATGAGTGATGTGGCAAAGCAGTCACTGACTGTGGCGCTGGTTGATCGTAGCAGTCCGTTCGGACAAATGACTACTGAAAGGTGGAGATCTGTGGAAAGGGAGCTTATTAGCTTAATGCTTAAGATGATGCGGGAACAACCAAGTAAGCCCCTTCCAACCTTTGATTCGGGGGGATGGTATAATGGTGTGAAGATGATAGCGTGCGACAACATCGCGAGCTTGCGGTGGCTGGAGGAAGTCGTTCCAAACCTCCAAAGGCAAGGCACGAACGCGCGGTTTGAGGTGGTGGATAAAGCGCAAATCCCCACGGTACCAAAAGTTAAGGTATGGATACCATGCGTGATGAAGTCGGAGGATACACTGCGACTTCTGCAGAATCAGAATCCGAACATACCGACACAGGATTGGAAGGTACTTACTGTATCTCGGCCTACCGAGGATGGTCAGTTCTACATCTTCCAAATAAACAAGCAGGCGGAGGATATTTTGTACACGCAGCTTGGCAAAATGTCCTTTGGCACTGGCAAAATTTACATGCGACTCAGGAAAAGAAGTCCCGAGGATAAAAATCCTAACACGCTGGAAGTGGGCGAAGTCGAAAAGGACCTCAGAAGCCTAAGGGAAAAAAGACAGGTGGAGGTCCCCGACGTCACCACGAACGTGCTAGAAGAGGACCAACCGCTAAATGGTGCTGTGACTCGCACAGAGGAACACACGGCACAACATTCACGAGGGGCTGAAGGGGGCCTCGAATACTCTAAACCAAAAGGGCAAGAGGAGGACGACGACGTCAAGACGAAGGGGCTGGAGGGGGACAAACAGCCCAATGGTGCTGCGAGTCCTACAGATAAACCTCCAACACAGTAAAGTGGCGCCGAGCGAACTCCTCCTAACCCTTGAGGAGGGTTCGTTTGACGTGGCGCTGATCCAGGAGCCGTGGCTCTCATCGGGAGGAAAGGTTTCTGGACTTAGCGCGCGCGGGTTTGGCGTTTACTACGCACAAACGGAAGGACGGGTGCGAGCTGTAGTAATGGTAAGGAAACAGCTGCATTCATATATGCTGCCTAATTACACCACCGAGGATCTCGTAGCGGTGGCCGTTGAGCAAAAGAATAAGCAGGCATTTATCCTGGCGTCCTGCTACATGGCCCATGCTGCGGAGGTTCCACCGATGGAGTGCAAAAGGCTAGTACAGGAGGAAGGGCGCAAAGGGCGGTTGGTCATAGGCGCAGATGCAAATGCGCACCACAATGCGTGGGGAGGAGCAGATACGAACGAGAGAGGCGAATCTCTATTTTGTTACATCCTGCAAACCAATTTGCAGATAGCCAACAGGGGAAATGTTCCTACATACATTGGTCCAACATCCAGCAATGTTCTGGATATTACATTGAGCTCCGAGCGTGATATATCAAGGTATGATTGGATGGTTCTCGATAGACCATCCTTCTCCGACCATGCGTATATAAGCTTCAGCATCCCACTAAAGAGGGTAGAGAAGGGAGGAACCTTTAGAAACCCTAGGGCAACGAATTGGACTAAATTCCAGAAACATGTAGAAACGAAACTGGGACAACCCAAAGAGGTTGCTAATGTAGAGGAACTGGAGGAGTCGAATGAATTCCTAACAAGGACGCTTATGACTGCGTATAACAAAGCTTGCCCTCTAAGAAGATTCAGAGGAAAAGCAAAGCCGCCATGGTGGAGCAATGAGCTGAGTCTTCTAAGAAGACAGGTAAAAGAAATGTTTAAACTCGCAAAGACCGCGGAAAGCGAAGCGTGTCGGGACGAGTACAGGGATCTACTGAGGATCTACAAGCGTGAAATTACCAGGGCGAAGAGAAACTTATGGAAAAGTTTCTGTACGGACATAGAGTGCTCCAGTGAAACAGCACGGTTGAAAAAAGTCCTAGCAAAGGGAAACATAGTCCAGGGACTAATAAAGAAAGAGAACGGGGAATGGTCACGTGATAGTGAGGAATCCCTTGGTGTGCTTCTCGATACACATTTCCCATCGGGAGACGGTTTAGAAGAACCAGCAGACATCACTCACATTTCGATCACGGAGCTAGTGGTGCCGGGCTTGGTGACCGATACCAAGATCGAGTGGGCAGTGAAGACATTTTCTAAGTTTAAATCGCCGGGCCCAGATGGTATATTCCCGGCCATGCTACAATTCTCAAGCAGGGCGGTCGTGGAATGGCTTAAAATAATATTCGATGGGTGCATAAGACTGAATCATGTTCCGCACTCTTGGAGAACTGCTCGTGTAGCTTTTCTACCAAAGGCGGGGAAGATCGGTCACGTGTATCCCAAAGACTATAGACCCATTAGCTTAACATCATTTCTGCTCAAAACCTTTGAGAGGCTGATAGATGTGTACATAAAGTCCAACGTGGATGGAAAGCTGCTCTCCACAACACAGCATGCGTACACCAAAGGCAAGTCGGTAGACACCGCATTGCATAGGGTGGTAATAAGCATAGAGAAATCCCTGGAATATAAGGAGTATGCTCTAGGAGTCTTCTTGGACATTGCCGGGGCTTTCAATAATGTTGCAAAATGGGCGATTATGGATGGTCTTAATTACATTAAAGTACATCCTGCCTTAATCAGATGGATCGGCTGCATGTTAAATTGCAGAAAGATTACATCACAATGGGGATTTTACGAGGCCACGAAATCAGTGGACAGGGGCACGCCGCAGGGAGGGGTGCTATCACCTCTGCTGTGGACACTGGTCATCAACCAACTGCTCAGGAAATTCGATGAGGGACCCGTAAAACTTACGGCTTACGCAGATGACGTTGCAATTGTCATAAGTGGAAAATGCCTTCCAACGATTAGTTCTTTGATGGATCGGGCGCTTCGGGATATTCATACCTGGGCATCTAATGTCGGGCTGAAAGTCAATGCGGAGAAGACGGATATGGTCTTGTTTACAAAGAGGTACAAGGTCCCAAATTGGACCAAGCCTAAGTTAGGAGGGGTGACCTTACAGGAGAAACCTTGCACAAAATATCTAGGAATCATCCTAGACAGTAAGCTGTCATGGAAGCTCAACGTGGAGGAGAGGGTCAAGAAGGCCTCAACGGCACTCTATGCATGTAAAAGAATGCTGGGGTGTACGTGGGGCCTATCGCCCTCTCTTTCTCATTGGGTTTTTACAGCGATTGTAAGCCCTATTCTATACTATGGAGTTCTTGTTTGGTGGAGAGCCACACAAAAAACAACATACCTCAAAAAATTAGAGGGGGTATGCAGACTATCGATGCTTTGCATTACGGGAGCCCTGAAAACAACCCCGACGGCTGCACTGTATGCCATTCTGCACATTCCACCTGTAGACCTGGTAGCAAAGAACAAAGCATTAACGACCGCAACCAGGCTCGGTGCTTCGGGGCAGCTTGAGCGCCGACCATATGGCCATAGTAGTATAGCGTCCTCAGTCACAAGACGAACAGACTACATGATTCCCTACCTGCACTTTGAGGGAGATCTTAATGCCACAATAGAGGTGGACGGTTGGCGCAAGGGTGCGCAAATGGCGGACGAGGCGATACATGTGTACACCGATGGTTCCAAAATAGTGGAAGGAGTAGGGTCTGCGGTATACTGCGCTGATCCGGAATTAAGCAGATCCTACAGGCTGCCGGATTACTGTAGCGTTTTCCAAGCGGAAATATTAGCCGTAACCAAAGCAGTAGAAACCTTGGAAGAGAATAGCTTAAGCTGCAACCGTGTTAACTTTTATATTGACAGTCAAGCAGCAATTAAGGCAATAATCTCGCATAGCACAGCATCTAAGTGCGTGTTAGAGTGTAAGCAGTCTCTGGAGAGAATCGGGACAGGGAGAAGCATACATCTATATTGGGTCCCAGGGCATATGGGAATAGATGGGAATGAAAAAGCGGACGAATTAGCTAAAAAGGGCGCATCCCTTGAAGCTTGCTCCGTAGACGTCCCAATTAGATTGGGCGAGATTAAGCGAAGGCGAGAGGTGCACATGATCGACCAAGCAGAAAAGGCGTGGGTTCAAGCGCGGGGCTGTAAAGTGTCGAAGATTATGTGTAGGTCTTACAACCTTAGACTAACACAGTTGCTTCTATCATTAAAAAGAGAGGACTGTAGACTCATGACGGGTATTCTGACTGGACACTGCCTTCTGGCGTCACATGCCTTTAAATTAGGCTTGGTCAGTGATAGCAGGTGTAGGAAGTGCGGGTTGGAGGAGGAAACGATCGAGCACGTTCTGTGCTCGTGCCCTGCACTTGCCAGGCTAAGACTCCAGCTATTAGGAGTGATACAGCTGTCAGATCTAGAAGCAGCAAGTGGCTTAAGTCCTAGGAAGCTTCTAGTATTTGCCAAGAGGACGGAGTTATTTTATAACATAGGTCCTGGTTTTAGATAGGGTTTTTCAGTTTGGTCGTTAAAACAAACTTCTGGTAACACTACGGACTCAATCAGTCTATGTGAGGTCCTCATGGACCGGCCAGTTCAACCTACCTATACCGTTTTTCCAAAAATGAAGCTAATATCTTTGTTAAATATCACTATTATTTTCTAAGATTAATATGATATGTGTATGTAATCGTGCTTTTTTTATATAGTTGATTTATGGAAAAACGGTGTAACTCGACTTATACCATTATTCCACACATCCCTTCAATTGTTTTTGTGCGCACTCTGTTTGTTTTTCTCGCTATTTACCATTTACTCTCTTCGCAGCTGTTTGCGTCGCATTTCAAGTGTCAAGTGATAGTGACTCTAAAACTGCTAGCTACCGCTAAGCTCCAGAGTTGCTTTTTTATATATAACCTTTCTCATTTTCAGTACTATTTCAACTGTTTTTTCTTTGTTATTTACAAACATATCTTTACTATTTCTATATTCTTATAATGGTCTATCTTCATTATATTTCTATAAAAAATGACTTGCATTTTCAAAAACTGTCTGGTAAAAAGCGAATTCGAACGTTTTGTCTCTTGCTGGCTTTGCGATGGGCTCGCCCATGGAAAGTTCGCGGGACCGACGGCTAAAATTGTTGACACTGTCAATGATGGGGAAAAGGGAGTACGTTGGTCATGCATTAAATGCAGATCAACTGAAATTGACCTATCTAAACTGTTTAGACAAACTCGAAATGCATTTTCTGAAATTGCTAAAGAGTTTTCCATAATCACGGAAAAGTTCAATCAATACGATAGCTTGTTCAAGTATTTCAAGTGTTTGGATGAGTTACCGCATTGTTTAAATAGAAATAAAGACAACCGCAATAATAAACAAAAACGCTCCAAAGATTCACCTAACGCTTTGAATCTTAATCCTGCTCAGAACATTAATCTTCCGCAAGTGCAGCTCAAAGACTTGGCTTCCCCTAATCCGCAAGCTGTGGTTCCATCCACTTCTAAGGCCGCGGAAAAAACCTTAGAGTCTCAAACTGTAACTTCTGAAACTATAACTTCTCAGTCTGTGACTTTTTATTTAGAAGCACCGGCTAAGAAGCTGGTTGTAGTCCCGCTCAAAAAATCGATTTTTGTATCTCGCTTTGACAAAGACATTTCCGTTGAGGATATCAAGTCTTATGTCACTTCGAAAATTAAGGCTGACGGATTGACTTTAAGAAAATTTAAATTTAATTATGAAAGAAACATTTCTTCATTTAGAATTGATGTCTACTCAAAAGATTTTGATAAACTTTTGGACAGCGCATTTTGGCCGCCGGGGGCTTTTGTTCGCGAATTTATGCATAAGACTATTGAGATTACTCAAAATGTAGCAAAAATTCCTCCTCAAAGTTCCGATCCAAAAAACTTAATTTAACATCTTGCTTAAGTATTTACTATCAAAACGTTATAGGCTTAAATACTAAATTAACTGACTTATATTTGAAAACCATTCACTGTAACTATAATATTATTGCTTTTACCGAAACATGACTGAAACCCAATGTTTTAAATTCCGAAATTTTTTGCGGTGAGTACCAGACCTATAGAAATGACCGCTTAAATAGGACCGGAGGTGGTGTCTTGGTAGCTGTACATTCTTTAATTCCATCTGAGGATGTTAATTTACCCGAAGTTGATTCCATCGAGTTTAAATGCATCCGAATCTTACTAGGCCGGGGTCATATTTACTTAGCCGTTTGCTATATTCCACCGTCTTCTGATCTATCAGTGTATAAGCACCATATTTCACTGTTACAAACAGTCAATTCGATGATAAAGCCCACGGAGTCAATGATTGTATTGGGCGACTTTAACCTGCCACATATATCTTGGAATAACGTGGATCACAATATGGTCCCCGGATCATCCAAGAAGTATAACAATGACTTTTTGGATGGAATTACTGATGTTTGCCTTAATCAGATCAACTTCTCTCCGAATAAGCATGGAAAATTCTTAGACTTAGCATTTGTTGACGACATATCTAAATTCTCTATAAATCTGTGTGAACCTCTTGTTTTGCCAGAAGACGTTTACCTTCCTTCTCTTGAGAAAACTTACGAAATCATAAGCAACGAAGTCGGCTACACTGTCAAAACACGTGTCTCTACCAGGTGCTTTGATTTTCCAAAAATAATTTTAACAATTTAAATAAAGAGCTTTCTGAGATAACGTGGCCTCGATATAAAGAGGATCTAGAGCCAAACGTTTTACATTTTAATAACACCATTTATACTTTATTTGAAAAACGTGTGCCCAAACGAACATGCTCGTACACTGAACCAGAGCAACCCTGGTTTACTAAAGAGCTAAAAGCTTTAAAAACTAAGAAATCACGTTCATTCAAATTATATAAGAGAACCGGTTTTCATTCTGATTATGCACAGTACGCTATTTTCCGTCATAAGTATTTTGAACTTAATAAAAAGTGTTATAAAGCTTACATATGTAAAATTAAAAGAATCATTATTTGCAACCCCAAGTCTTTTTATGATTTCGTAAATTCTAAACGCAGAACTAACGGGTTTCCTTCTGCCATGAAGTTTAGAAATAGCATTTCCAGCGACAATCAAGAGATTGCAAATGTCTTCGCTCAATTCTTTAACTCTAATTACTCTGCTGTGGTTCATTCATCACCTACAAATAATCAATATGAGCCCCATTCTAGTAACTCAATATATGCTCCACACTTGTTGCCTAAATATGTTCTATTACATCTGAAGACCCTAATATAATCCTTCAAATACGGTCCCGATTTGATCCCAACATGTTTTCTTAAAAAAAATGTGCGGAATACATTTACCAGCCCCTTACTGATCTGCTTAACCTCTCTTTAAAGAATGGCATTTTCCCGATGGCTTGGAAGGTATCTTTCCATATCCCACTCCATAAAAAACGAAGCAAGTCGGCTATTGAAAACTATCGTGGAATAGCAAAGCTCTCCATTATCCCTAAGCTTTTCGAAGCAATCGTTACTAATCACCTTAAATTTTCGATTTCTACATTGATAGATAGTTCTCAGCATGGCTTTTGTAGAGCCAAATCAACCACAACCAATTTGCTTGAATTTACAACTCACGTCTTTAATGGGTTTAGAAACAATCATACAAACGTTATATACACTGATTTCAGCAAAGCATTCGAAAAAGTACGCCACTCATTACTTGTTTATAAACTCGAATTGCTTGGCTTTCAACTTTGCCTAACTCGCTGGATTTGCTCCTATCTTTGCGGTAGAACTCAAAGAGTCATTTTTAAAAACATTTGTTCGATTGTCATCGATGTTCTCTCCAGTGTGCCTCAGGACAGCCATCTCGGTCCTGTTCTGTTTTTGCTCTTTGTAAACGATATTTCCACAACTATAAAATATTCTAAAATTTTAGTGTATGCCACTAAAACTTTTTAAGTCATACGCGTCAGTTGGAGAAAGTTCTGTACTTCAGGCGGATTTAAATTGTTTAGTTACTTGGTGTATAGCGAATTTTATGCCGCTCAACATAGAATGTTTTTCACGTGGGATCGTACAGCCAGCTTCTTACACAATTAGTGGCC
This sequence comes from Eurosta solidaginis, assembly GCF_040869045.1. NCBI lineage: Eukaryota > Metazoa > Arthropoda > Insecta > Diptera > Tephritidae > Eurosta > Eurosta solidaginis. Next base: position 94,182,003 of record NC_090321.1, read on the forward strand.
AAACTCTGGAAAGCGTTGTTGTTTTTGTCGACTTGGGAGTTACAATGAACTGCAAACTTAGTTTCAACCCTCATATTAATGCCACAGTCAATTAAGCCAGAGAAGTTTTAGCATTTGTGAAAGGATGGGCAAAAGAGTTTAGTGATCCTTACGTTACAACAACCCTTTTTACATCATTGGTGAGGCCGATATTAGAATATGGATCGATAATTTGGAATCCGCGTTATCAAGTTCATGTGGATAGACTAGAATCAATTCAAAAACGGGTTTTACTTTTCGCCTTGAGAAATCTTCAATGGGACTCTCCGTATAATCTTCCTCCTTACACTAGTCGGTTAAAACTAATAAATCTTCCTACCCTTGCAAGTCGTAGAGAAATGCTAGGTGTACTATTTATGGCTAGACTTTTAAATGGATCGATTTCAAGCCCATTTCTTTTGAACGAAGTAAAATTGAATGTTCCATGCCGAGTTTCAAGGCATTATAAACCTATAATTCTTAAACAATGCAGAAGCAATTTCCAACTAAACGAACCTTTTCTATGTTTGTGTGAAGATTATAACTCTCACTCGAGAATCATTGATATTTCGGACTCGCTCTTTGCCATAAAAGAAACGGTTCTATCTTCTCTTAATAATTAAAAAATTATATTTATACTTTTAATCTATTGTAGTTTAGGAATCTATATTTCTCAGCTCATGAGTTTCTCTGTAGCTGAGCGGTTTTAAATCTCGGCGTTTAAGAAGCCACTGCCTCCACTTGAGGGCAGTGCGCTGCACGTCCGAGAAAAAAAAAAAAAAGATTAGACACGTTCTAAACGAACTTTCTAGATATCTCTAAATATCTTGATCTCTGTTCCATTTAGTAAACTCATTTATCCTAAATATTCCAATGCAATAAAGTCCGAAACTCCACTGGATGTTACTCAAATAGCTGTCGCAAGATTTCACATGTTGTAAATGGACTTTCTACATATTTCTTAATATCTCGATAACAGTCCCATATAGAAACTTCATTCCTATCAGCAGCAGCACAACCACCACGCGACGCGGCAATAAGTGAAAAAGTTGATCAGATAAGCAAAAAAGTGTTGCGTAGTGTAGTGCCGCTAAGTGTGACCTTAGCTTAATGTATTCACAAAGTCGTACCTGTGAGACAGAACATTGTAATTTAATTTCGAGTTTTCGATTTTCCTTCTTAGCAATTTTATCTCAACTTTCTGCTTTGCTTTACGCTCCACAAACTTTGTGGTGCAAGATACAGGTGCGTCATACATAGAACTCATATATCAGGCCAAGCAACGCAAACGAGTTTTTAATCTAAATCCCACCCCATGAATTTTTAAATAGCATTTTAAAATAGCACTCCTCAGGTGAAGTGTGAAACTATAATTATTACACTTATTACGACTGAGAAAAAACGTTCAAGTGGTATTAAATGATCTCGAGCTAAGTATCACTGAGGTATGCGCTTTTGAAAAACCCCAGCACAGCTACAAACCTCTTGTACATTAAAAACTTGATAACAACATTACATCAAGCTCATAAATTTAATATGACTGGAATGTTTACAAACAAAACGTGATGAATTCTTTAACCCTTGTGGTAGAGCACAGAGCTTATATGACAAAGGTACAGAGTTCTCACTACTTTGGGCGTCTTTAATTTCCAGGAGTTTTTCTAATAATTGCTGTGTTTATCCACATTAATGTTTTCCTTACGCATATTTTGTATCACTTAAATATTGGACTTATCATAGGTCCGTTGCTATGATAAGTCCAGCTCATCTATAGTACCTAATGGAGCAAGATTATAAATAGAGAGAAGTACGAAAAATTACACTGAAGGGATGACGGAAATCGTTCCAATATACATCAATTATTAATCTTAATGTAATATTTATATTAACTAGTATCGGGCGGTGTCGAAAATTCGACCAAATTTCTTAAATAAGGGATATCAAAAGTAATAAAATAATGTTGATTTCTATACATGGGACATAAAAATTTATCTTTATTTGAAATGTGCCATAGTCCCTTTCGCTAAATTTCTACTCCTCTGTACCTAATTAGCAGGTTTACACTCCAATCCGACGATATGATAATAGAGTTCAATGAGTGCACACTTTATTTTGCAATTCATCTCATATTAGCAATATGCAGCGAATAATCAGATTCCGTGGTTACGGATATGCACAAATGAAGATTTCAATTTGTATGATAGGTGCCACACCTCTCTTTTCAATCTACCCCAACTTTCGTTAAAACTTTGACATTATCAGTAATGACGGCTAAGTTCAGGAACACGAATTAATCGGTATACCAGATATACGATATGGAAATGAAATTTGAATGGGAGGTGTCACACTCCCTCTTCCAATTCCTCACCTGATAAAATATCAATGTTGTGCATTTGCTTACCAAGTATCACTGCCCTGGTAATATTATCCTCAGAGATTTTTAATTTTTCATTTATTGATATATATGTCAAATGCCACGCGCCTACTTGTTAACATGCACTGAAGAACCCTATTTTCTAATTCCTTCCACTTTTCTTGACTGATATATTATCGATGTTGGCCATCTGCCTGACAAGTATCATTTGCCTGATATTACTACTCTTAGAGATATTTGATTTTCCATCTGTTGCTATATATATCAGATGCCACGCCCACTAAACACCAAAAATATCCCCTATACACTGAATAATTATACATATTTCCTTCATCCAAATCGCCCAAGCACCGTTCAAAAAAGAAGGTGAAAAATTTGCGTGTGGCGTATTTATGTATATATAGATTGATATTTCCCTTAGTACAAGTATCTACATATACAGGTAAACATATAAAAACTAACCTCTCATTATCGGTGCAAAGTCAAATACTTTAATACTACCACGACTGGAGAATTGTCCCAATAACATCTCCATATAATAAATTGGTTTACCCACTAAAAATAATACTATAATGTACGGAATCACGAAAGCACCACCACCATTTTCCAGTGCAGTAAAGGGAAAACGCCAAACATTCCCCAAACCGACTGACAGCGCAATGCATGACATTAGAAACTCAATGTCATTGCCCCAGTTATCTCGCTTCATTGTGTTAGATTGTATGCTTCCATTGTCATTGGGTAATTCAACGGCCTCATTAGATTTCTATTAAAGAAAAGTAAGGATTAAGAACTGTGGTTAATTAAACATGTACGTATTTCATTCAAACGGCTCTGATAATATTTTTTAAAATACCTGTTCGGCAGGTGTTTTGTTGACTTTCGGCATTGGAGTAACTATTTTCCCATTACAATCATTACCTCGCGGTTCGCAATTGCTCCGATATTCTCCTGGTATAGATGTTGTTGAGGTATGTGCTGAGTTTGTTACAAATGACTCGTTAACGAAACCATTTTCATCAGCCATTTTAGGTCACTTAAGCTTACTGGGTTAGATCTTAATAAAAATAATTAATACGTAGCGGTATTGGTTCAATGTCTACTATTAGCACAGCATGGCACTGAGGGTGGAATTAAGCGAAAAACAAAAGTAATAAACTTAATATGAGCAATTGGATAAATGAGGGCAAAAAAATGGATTTATTTTAAAAGTGAATAAAACAAAAGCCTATAAATATATCGGTAAATAAATGTAAAAAAAAAGATCAGTAAGAATGGCTCTCTCATATTACTTTTATATAATCCTGCAAACCATCTAGTTGTATACTAGATAAATACCAATTTGCCGATAATCCCAACTAGTCGGGTTCTGTCTTTTTCCATATTAACAAGTAGTACTTTTAGCTCTGTGACGGATCGGGCTTCGGGATATATGTACATACCTGGGCATCTAATGTCGGGTTGACTGCCAACACGTAAAAGACGAATATGGTGTGGTAGTACGAATAGGGTTAATGTAATATCAAGAAGTAATAGATTAACTTTGGCAACGCCAACAGAACAAAATGGTATGTCAAGTATAACATTAAGCACTGTTTGTTTTTCACGACGACACCATTTTGAGATAACAAAGACGATCATTCGTTGGAATCTGCTAAAAGCGACCGGTTGCATTTTTACTTGGTGCGTGCTTACGTTTGTTCGCTTTGATTGTATCTTTTTCTGCTTGCTTATTGCATCAGAAGTGGTCTTCGAAACCACCATCCTACATTTAAACATAATTTAAAACGGAAAGTATGAATAAAGACGCTATTAGTACGGAAAAATACTCGCTGATGCAGCTGAAAGCGTGGGGTACAGCGGTAGGAATTAACGCCAGCGGCGCAAAGGCATCACTCGCCGCAAGACTCAGCGATTTATCGGCTGAAGCCAGAGGATTGTGTCCAGAAAGAAATGATGGCGTAGACACCGGAGCAAGCGGCGGAAACTACAGCAATCAAGCAAACGACGACGAGGTCGCAAACAGCAGCAGCGATAATAATGACGACGACGCAGATGGCGTAAAGCGCCAAATACACGACACGAACATTTCCACGAACATTCCGCAATCTTGTTCGCAGCTTTGGCCATACACCATACGAACTTTTGGCCGAACATTAGTTCTCTTTCAGACAGCGATGAGTACGGACAACAATTGTGCTGCAGCAATATTGCTCGCTGTGGCAATTAAGCGTAAAAAAAATTTATACATTTCAATAAATTCACTCAGAAATTTTTTATTGTCCATTTTAATTTTCCGCGCACGTCTGTTCCGTTCAGAAATTACTACGATTATGAGCTATTTCGACATACACGCACGAACAGTTCGCGCAAATGTTCGCCAAAAATTAAAATATTTAGATTTTTGGCGAACATTTGCGCGACCTGGCAAACACCACCATACACGACAGAAAAGGTCGCAGAAACATGACATAACGGGAATGTTCGCGGAAATGTTCGTGTCGTGTATTTGGCGCTTAAGTAACGAAAACGGCGCAGACGGCGCAGGCAATGACAACGGCATACAATGCACCGCAAATGGTAACTGTGATCGGTCCAGCGAAAATATCTTGTGAGTTCATAACGGGACATTGGGTATACCGGTAGCCAAGGAAGCCGAAGTACAGCACACCGCAATTGAAGACAGAGTGTCCGAATTAAATCAACGCGAAAAAATTAAATTAAAAATATTGGAAAAAGAAATCGAACTCCTGAAATTTCAATTGAGCTTCGAGAAACAAAAGGCTAGTATAGCAACTACTTCTACGTACAGGGCGGCACCGGTAATACCATTAAAAACATTAAAAGAGCTGATCACAGACTACGACGGCGGAGAAGGTTTCTGCGTGTGGCTATCTCAGCTGCGACATACTCAAGACGCGTTGAAGGTAAATAACGAAGCGTTAGGTGTCGTCCTACGGCTAAAATTAAAAATCGCAGCACTAACATGGTATAACTCTAACAAAATGTTTACCAAAACTACGCCCGAGACACCTAACGAGATGTCAGCAGTTTTCGCCAACAAAGTATGTACGCTTGACGCACGCCGTAAGTTCGAAAAACGCCACTGGAAAGTCGGTGAAAGATTTTTATGCTACGTAAACGAAAAAAGCCTGCTAAGCAGTTCATTAACCTTAGCGACAAAGAACTTGTCGAATACCTAATTGATGGTATACGAGATTGGCAGCTTCAAGTACATGCAAAAATTTTAAATTGCAAAACAGCAAATGAACTAGTGGCATCTTTCCGCACAGTCGACCTACGTCAGCGCAAACCAGCAAATCAGGAAAGAACGAAATGCTATAACTGCAACGGTTTCGGAAATTTGTCAAAATATTGCCCAAAACCCAGTCGGGAAACGGGAACGTACTTCGTATGCAGTGAACGTGGTCATTTTGCGTTGGCCTGCAACAAAAAGCAGTCGAAAAATAACTATGTAAGTGTACTTAATATAGATATTGTAGCAAAACCTAACGTTAACTTAAATATAGAGTTCCTGTTAGATTCGGGAAGCCCAGTCAATTTAATAAAAAACAGTATCGTCCCGTCAAGTGTTGAAAAAGGAGAAGTAAAAGAAACATATTTTGGAATTAATAAGTCTATATTAAAAACTTTTTGAAAAGTGAATTGTCATGTTAAGTTTGCAAATAAAAGTATATTTACGGAAATGATCGTTGTTCATGACGAGGCGATTAGTTATTCAGCCATATTAGGCAGACATTTTTTGGATGATAGTAAAGCTAAACTTATCATAAAAGGTGTAGAATTTTCTAAGTTAGGCGAAATTGAGGGTGTTGAAAGCCATACATCAAGGGTTAGCGACGAAAACAAAGGTCATGCGAATAATAAAGATAAGGAAATTTTAACCATAGATATGCACGAAGTGGATGACACTGAATTAAAAGTAGATGAAGACGTCAGCCACAGAGATAATAAATCCCTTCAAGTGATACTTACATGCAAGTAGGCCAGTCGAACCAAAAGTTAGAAAAAAAATTAGGTTAGTACTAGAAGACAATAAGCCGTTTAGTTGTTCGCCTAGAAGACTTTCCTATAACGAAAAGGCAGAATAACAAAATATTATAGATGAATATTTAAAAAAAGGTTATATTCGCCCCAGCGAATCGGAGTTTGTTTCACCAATAGTACTAGTCAAGAAGAAGACGGGAGAACTTCGAATGTGCGTTGACTATAGGAAATTGAACAACGTTACTGCAAAAGATAGCTACCCCATTCCGCCGATAGACGATCTACTACTAGATAGGCTAGTAAATAAAAAGTTGTTCATGAAACTAGATTTTAAGAACGGGGTTTTCCATGTTTTCTTTGAAGGAAACTCTGTGTAATATTCGTCATTCATTTGGGCCAGTTCGAAATTCTAAGGATGCCCTTTGGGTTAAGAAACGCCCCTGCGACTTTTAGTTGGGAGAAGGTCTTGGAGTCAGTGGAACAATCAATGAATAATACAATACATAAGGCAACTATAGAATGCCCTAGGACGCTATTGTTCGGGGTAATGCAAAGAGGTAAAGTTATAGATACGGTTAGAGAAAATGTGTTAGCAACCACCCTACCGTCAGAATATAGGGACATAGAAAATATTAGAAATAAAGCAGAAATAGCTCAGAACAAAGCCCAATCCTACAATAAGGAGTATGCAGATGCTATTCGGCAGAGGCCACGAAAATTCGACCCAGGAGACTGTAATGATTTCTAACGTTAGTTTACAAGTAGGAGCATCAAGCAAACTTATACCAAAGTTCAAGGGACCATATAAAATAACTAGGGTGTTGGAGAACGACCGCTATGAAGTAGAAGATGTAGAGGGCTTTCAACAAACCCAAATTCCCTATAAAGGAGTGTAGGCTGTATCGAATCTAAAACCATGGCTTAATTGTAAAGAAAAATAATAAATAAATAGAAAAAAAACTTGTAAATAACATAATATATGTAATACTTCTATATCACTGCTACTGAACTGTGCAGCCTGTCAAACATTACAGTACAGATATACAACGAGGGAAGCAGACAAAATCTCAAGGCTGTCGTTAAATTTTTGTAAAGAAGGAGCTTAAATATTTCAGCGCACAAAAACAAAGGTCCGTTCGTCGCACCATCTGTGGACGTATGTAATATTTGTATAGTGTCCGAGAAAGCTTTAAGACAAGTTCTCAAGGCGTGGCCAATTGGAAATGCAAAATTAAGTTTAATAAATAAATTTTTTCAAAATACAAGTGATGCATTCTCCAATAGTATCATGGACGATCACATAGCATCGAAAATTTATTTAGCAATGACATCTTTAATAAACACCGGACACATCTGTGTAAGGAACGAAAAAGAATATGTTAGAAAAACATTTACAAAATTGATATTATTTCAACACCAATAGGAGCCAGCCCAGTACTTATATTTTGTTTACTTCATCAAAACTTTACTTCATTAAAAAACCCAAAATAAGTAAAATTTTGAAAACGTTTATATATCGTTTCTAATTCACTTTAAATTATTTTTAAAAATGTTTAAAGCAATGCTTGTTGGGATGTATGTATATATTTTTATACATGTATATTTGAGTTTTTTTTTTTTCATTTCAAATATATGAATTATTCGCCTTGTTTTTTTTACTATTTATGTAAATAATGTACTTTGTATGGCTGCAGTCCATGTTTAAATAATATATACATCAAGCCTTGTATTGTATTTACTGAGATTTTATAACAATTAGTGTGCAGAAGTTGGGTAAAGGGGATAGTGACCCGTTTAACCCCTTTAATACTTTTTTTACACACGCTACTACAATTCACTAACACTAACAAAGCCCGCGCATGCGCAAAATATACATTTGCACAGTTTCAGCAAATAATGATTGACAGAAAATTTGCACATTAGGAAGATAGGAAGGTATTGATATAGAAGTACTATATATATGAATAACATATGTATGTAAACGCATGCTTATGTTTGTCTATAAAATTTTAATCATGGTTCAACTATATACAGCTTGGCTCATCTGTAAAGCAACAAAATATGTCTGTTCAAATTGTCAAAATCTGTGTATTGGTGTTGGTGCGAATGGTCCCAGCAAAAACTGCCTAACGCATTCACGTATACAAATGCAAAATCTTCAGCTGTCATCTCCTCTACAACAAAAACAAGTTTGTTCTGGCTATGGCGGAACTATACCAGGTGGTATCACGGTGACCACTGATTTGTCTTTTTTTAATGTGATTTGCTACATCAACTTCCTGCGCATTACGATTTTGACATTAGTCCATCGATTTACAAAAACAAAGTACGTGGAACTTTTATGTATGTTTGTAGCTATGTCACCATGCTACCACCTTGTATGGTTCCGCCATGGTTCTGGCTGAATGTCAGAGAGGGAAGGGGATATATTATTTGTGCATTATTGTCTATTGTATGCATTCCCACTCATTTGTTTTGCTTTCTTGACAGATTGCACGCGTCAAAAATATTAATAGTATGTAAATTTAATTAATTTAATGCTGAAACTTCAATTGAATTAAAAAAGAATAGATGCCACCGCTTCTAATAGTAGAAAATCCCTTTCTGGAGTTATACTAAATAAAATTAATGCTGACTCTACCAAGGGATCGTCTAGTAAAGTGCAGATGCAATTGGCAGTGCTGGGTCTGTAGCAGCAACTGGAGCCCACAAACGCCACGAATTCCCAGAATCTTCTGATCAAGAAAACCAACAATAACCGAATAAAATTAAAGAAAAAAAAAAAACTTTTTTAAAAATAAGCTTTTATTATTTTGGTTAATAAAATTAACTAAAAAGTAAACAATAAATTGACTCTAAAGAAATATAACACTTTATAAGTTCATTGTAAGCTTAAACGATAATTGGGCTTTTTCGTCTGCGACAACAAAATTCTATATTGTACATAATTATATATTTTTAACATTAAAACTTTACACCTAAATTATTAAAACTTACAGTTTATATCACAGTCCAAATTGTTGTAAATTTATTAACGTTGATTATCGTAACGAAATGATATCGTTTCGTTGGTTAAGCATGCCTGCACAAGGCAATTGGTCTGACAATTTAGTGATAGCTTCGCCAATATTGGCTCCCGATCTACACTATCCCTTTGAAGAATGCCGCAGGCCTGACAAAACTTCACACGGAATGCCTCCTTATAACGCCCGAGCACCACCTACATAGTGAGGAAGTGCCCTACATTATACAAAAGAACGACTTGTGAAAAAGCGGGGCCTATTAGATTGTTCCAAAACGAGGCATCCCTGCAGACAACTGCTTTATCAGCTCAATGAACCCCGTTATTAAACCGCATTTTTAGTCACAACAGAAAAAGAACACACACTTCCTATATAAATGCGCGTGCCGTGGCTTTTCTGCAATCCATTTTCCATATCTCGAGGAATGTACCGAGCCAATATATGTCAAAAAAATGCGCACCCTACTTGCCAAGGAGGTTAAATCCTCCAAGTCGACAACAATGTGAAAAATCCGAACAGTAAACGATTCAAAACATTTTTCTATTGTTTTTTAAAAGTTTTTATTTGGCATTTGGAAAAGTCAAATATACAAAATTTTTGTTTGTTTCCTGTGGTTTGGTACATGGCGCAACGATACAAGGTGGCAGCATGGAACAGCTGATTACAAACTTTTTTTATTTGATTTGATACATCAACTTCCGGCGCAGTACGATTTTGACATTTGTCCATCGAATTTACAAAAACAAAGTACATGGAATTTGTATTTATGTTTGTAGGTATGTCACCATGCTGCCACCTGTATCATTCCGCTATGATTTGGTATTTCCACAGAGTTTGGGAGAGTGATTTTCAAATTTTTTTTAAAATCAAAAAAGCATTATGGCCCTGGGAAAAGAGAATGGAGTTACCTTCGTATAATTTTATCATGTACATTTCAACCGGTCACCAAATTGTTGTCGGCCGTTGTTGTTTTTCACTGCCGATAAATTCGCGCGTGTTCAGTTTTGTCTGATTCCGTTTATTAAATTGCGTGCATTTACTGTGAAAAACTAATTGGTTGTGCGATGGAAAAGTTAATTAATTGTGTGCAAAGAGGAGCCATAGTGTACCTATACAAGTGTGTTCACTAAGCGATAAACGTGAAAACTACAAACAGCCTCGCTCACCTGATGGAAATCTCAGGTCTAGAGTCGCATTTTTGGTCTCAACGACAACATTTTTGACTACCAATCGTATCGACTTTTTCAATCATTCGGCGCACTCGGTAATGGTATCCATTTTGAATTCGCTGTCATTCCGAATCCAGCGAGTGCCTGTCAGAATGCTTGACAGATAAGTCAACACACTTGTACTTATACACTATGAGAGGAGCCCTTTATGGGATAAGCACATAAAAGCGTTTATGCATATGTGATATAAACTGTAAGCTTTAATAATTTAGGTGTAAAGTTTTAATGTTAAAAATATATAATTATGTACAATATAGAATTTTTTTGTCGCAGACGAAAAAGCTTAATTATCGTTTAAGCTTACAATGAATTTATAAAGTGTTATATTTCTTTAGAGTCAATTTATTGTTTACTTTTTAGTTAATTTTATTAACCAAAATAATAAAAGCTTATTTTTAAAAAAGTTTTTTTTTCTTTAATTTTATTTTTTACTTTTTAGTTCGTTTTATTAACAAGTAATAGAAGCTTGTTCTTAGAAAAGCCTTTTTCTTAAATTTAATTTAAATATGAATTTTTTTTTTTTTAATTTTTAGTAGGGTAAAATATTGTTTAAATTAGTTACGTAAACTTTACTTAGTTATTTGTAACGTTTCTCATTCTATCCATTTCTTTTAATGCATCAACATTACAGGGTTTCTTCGAAGTCAACTTTGAACAGTCAAGTTCTTCGATTCGAATACGTGCTAAAGACCTAACTCGGCTTTTGACAGAGAGCACATATAAAATTGTGTCAAACAGTGTTAACTAACTTAAAATCATATTTTATTGTGACTTGGCCTATGTAGCGTTCAGTTTACAACTACTCATTGCAGATCTCTGCTCTGTGTGTTAAATCTGTTTTAAAATAATAGCCGTATGTTTTTTTTTTTACACGTAAACGTCTATACGCTTATAATTTATATGGACTGCTAAGCGCCAAACTTTAAATACACCTCTGAAGTTGCTGCGCATAAAATGTGTACTAATAAATTCAAATACGCATTATACGTAGATGTAACTGAAATATGTGTTTTTGTTTCACCCCCTACACTAATTCTATGTATTCTATGTGTGTCCACAATTCATCGCAACTGATTTAGCTATATGTTATACACAGGCATACAACAGAGGGTCGTGTCTCCGCTTTTCGGTACACGCTGTACCTGTAGCTAGTTGTTTAACCACTGCCGCTAGATGGGTCTCCTAAGCATTATGTAAGCTAGGATAGGCGTTTTTTTTCACGCGCAAACGTAAACCTATACGCGTGTATAAAAAACACGGCTAATATTCCAACTTTCGCTTAGCTAAAATTCCATCGCCAAAAATCTGTAAAACAAAATCAAGTGCGCAGAAAAGTATGCAACACTTACCGCGTTAGCGTTCGTTGTATCACAGAATTTTTACACTTTGAAAATGACGGCTGTTGTTTGCAAGGTTGCATTCCTTTGAGTGTTCGTTTTCACCATCTGGATTAACAAAGTCATGAGCCTGGGCATTCACGCAATTTTAGTGATGTAAATTGCATGGCGCCAGCGCCAATGCGGTGCCAGCTCATTGACGAAATGACTCCAAGCGAATTTTTGACGCTACTTAGTAGTGAGTGCGTAGTACATTTTACTTGCGCTATTGAGTGAAACGACTTTTGTGTGTCAGGCACGAGTTTGGTGTTATTGGCGCTACTGGCAATGATGACACTGAGCTGTTGACGGTAGCGCTGGTAGTTCAGATTTTGAATCAGAGAAAGAATTGATGACCCGTGTAAATTATTATGGCTTTGGCCGTGTAAATTATTATGGTGTATTTGTATATTTTAGATTTAATGCACAATTAATATGTGTGTGTTTGAGCGGCCAAATAATAACAGTAGTATTGCTAAAGTGCTGCTTAGTTGATGGAATGTCGCTAATTTCCTAGCGATGATCAGCAGATTGTCAACATTTCGTTCAACGGACGCGCGAAATTGCCACATCTGCTCAAATTTTCCAAGATTTTCCATTCTTGATTTAACTTAAGCTGTTATGCCAATATTTTTCAGCCAGCTTTTTTCAAATAGGTAATTTTTCCAAAAGCAAAATAAATTACAGAAAAGATTACAGAGTTAAACAGCCTTAAAAATTCAGCAATGTTGGTTATACACAGAAATACCAAAGAGGGTTGTGTCTCCGCTTTTCGCAAGCGTTGAGATTCACCACGCGTGATTCACCACGTCCAAATATCACAATCCACGGATAGGTACCGGCGGGTTTGTATGGGACTTAGGCTGTTATGCCAAAGTAAATACAAATCTTTACCGATAATTGTGTTATCGATTAATTTATCAAATTCTAACAAAGTGATATTGCATTGTCATCGGAGTTATACATGTGTGCAAAATTTCAGCTCAATCGGACACCGGGAAGTGTATCAAATTTAACTTGCAAGATTCCATTACAGACAACAAAAGTGAAACTAAATAAAAGCTTATAATAAAAAGCGTAAGTTGCTGTTGAACGGAGGTATGTATTAGTATATCTCCACAATATACGAACGAAAATTTTAATGAACGCTTAATATCATGAGAAAAGAACGATAGGGCTTCGTCTCAACAATATGATAGAAATGACCAACATGCACAGCAATACCGTCAACAACAACAGCAACAATTGCAACATCAACAAAATCAACGTTGGAATCGTTTATCCAATTATCAGCAACAACAACAAAATAACGATGCCGGACCATTTTCAAGTGTTGCTCCCAATCAAATTAATCAACAACGGCAACGTAAATTCAAAAAAGAGGTAGTACTACGTAAATCGCGTGAAACTTTTCAAGATATTGGTGGTATGGAGAAAACTTCAAAAGAACTTTGCGAATTATTAATATATATAGAAGCAGCGGATATATATTTTGCTTTGGGTTTAATGCCACCTCGTGGTTTATTATTGCACGGACCGCCTGGATCTGGAAAAACGTTACTTGCGCATGCAATTGCTGGGGTATATATACATGCAATTTATGAACGTAAACCTTTATTCTATATATACTATACATTTTTCTTTACAGCAATTAAATTTGCCATTAATAGATGTTGCTGCTACAGAATTAATAGCTGGCGTGTCGGATGAATCTGAAGAACGTATACGCGAGGTATTCGAGCAAGCGCCAATTTATGCACCTAGCGTTTTATTTAATGATGAAATTGATGCTATATCATTGAATCGTTCGCTTGTACAAAAAGATATGGAACGTATAGTTGTGTCACAATTGTATTCCAATAATGTATTCCAAATTTTTAAATATTCATTTTAATAAAAATTTTATAAAAAAAAATTAAGTGTTATTTTTTTCGTTATAGATGCGTTAGGACTATGGGATAAGTATAACAGCTAGATAATTTGTTATTTACTTCATTATATATGCATTAGGAATATCAGATAAATACAACAGTTAGATAATATGTTATTTATGCCATAACATTAAACGCATAGCTTTATGACATTCGTTGCTGTATAAATCATGTTATATATGGCATATGAATAGCATATTGAAAAGAGCAAAATATATGAAAGCTTAATACCAGAATTTAGTGAACGTAAAAGAGAAGGCTGCTCACATGTATAGAAAAATATACGTGAGGATTTGTCACTCTGTCTTAACAAACTGATGTAAACTTTTTGAATTTCTCACGCATAGTTTTTGTAGCACTACGGATAATTTAATGCATTATATAACAAGTAGTGTTCTAACTGGGGTATGGAATGGAAACATAAAACTTAGCAGTTTTTGTATGTGTAAGTAAAATGTTGCCAATGTGTTGGTTTCATTTTGAGTTTGCCATTTCCTTTTGACAATCCCTTCGACCATGCAATGACATAAATAAAATCAGCTGATGAGATGAGCCAACCTGTATATAATTGAACCATGATTTTAATGTACCATTATGTTGTATATGTATGTACATGTATTCCATGTATTTAAAAAAAAAAAGATACAAGAAACGCACGCATTTCTTTATATTCATAAGTTTTCAGTGTTTCATGTTCTAAACACATATGTACTGAATACTTTGTTTACTCGGTCTAGAATCAGGGGATTCTATTTTGCAGGATGGCCGAGTTGTAGTAGTACGAATAGGGTTAATGTAATATCAAGATGTAATAGATTAACTTTGGCAACGCCAACATTACAAAATTATATGTCAAGTATAACATTAAGCACTGTTTGTTTTTCACGACGACACCATTTTGAGATAATAAAGACGATCATTCGTTGGAAACTGCTAAAAGCGACCGGTTGCATTTTTACTTGGTGCGTGCTTACGTTTGTTCGCTTTGATTGTATCTTTTTCTGCTTGCTTATTGCAATGGTCTTGTTTACTAAGAGGAACATGGTTCCCAATTGGACCAGGTCTAAGCTAGGAGATGTAACCCTGCACGAGAAAACTTGCACACAATAACTATGAATCATTCTAAACAGTAAGTTGTCGCGGAAGCTCAACGTGGAGGAGAGAGTTAACTAATCTGTGGTGTACGTGGGGTCTTTCACCTTCTCTCTCTCATTGGGTATTTACAGCGATTTTAAAGCCTATCCTATGGAGTTTGGTGGACAGCCACACAAAAAATAAACAACGTAAAAACATTAGAGGGGGTATGCAGGCTATAAATGCTTAGCGTTACGGAAGCCCTGCAATCAAACCCGACGGCTGTGCTGTAGGATATGGCGTTAACAACTTCAACAAGGCTCAGTGCCTCGGGGTAGCTTGAGCGTAGACCATATGGTCATATTAGTATAGCGTCATCAATAACAGGGTGAACGGACTATCGGACTGAATCCTTATCTGCGATTTGAAGGAGCTCATAGAGCCACAATAGAGGTGGATGGTTGGCGCAAGGATGCCTGATTAGCGGACGAGGCGAAACAAGTTTACACTAATGGTTTCGAAGAAATGGAAGGTGTAGGGTCTGCGGTATATCGAAATTAAACACATCATACAAGCTGCCAGATCACTGTAGCGTTTTCCAGGGGGAAGTAGTAGTCATAACCAAATCAGTAGAGACACTGGTAGAAAATTGCTTAACTGCAGCTGCGCCAACTTTTATATTGACAGCCAAGCGGCAATTAAGGCAATAATATCGCATAGTACAGCATCTAAAAGTGTGTTAGAGTTAGCAATCCCTGGAAAGAATCGGTATAGGGAAAGCACACATCTATATTGTTTCCCAGGGCATATGGGCAAAGATGCTCCGTGGAAGTCCCAATTAGATTAGGCGAGATTGAGAAAAGACGAGAGCTGCACATGATCGACCATTGACTAGCAAAGTTACTCCTACCATTAACAAGTACAGGTGTCTAAGTTCGGGTATAACCGAACATTATATACTCAGCGTGAGCTTCACCGCCCGTTAAAAAAAAGGCTCCCCATTTCCTCTTACAATCAAGCTTTATTGTAAGTAAGATATCATTGATTCAAAACTATTTTTTGCTAAGTTATAGCTTATTATTCTAGTCTACGACCCTTTTAAACTTCTTTTATATCTATATTGCCGTGGTCTTACACCGATCCTGTCCAAGTCGTATTCGAAATCTTCGGAATTTATTCAACAATTTCTCTTCTGACACCAATTGTAACGAATTTACTGAAACTCCGCTTATTCCAAATCCTCTACTAACGTTCGAATCACTAAACTGTTGAATAAATAACTCCACTATTCAATAATGCAAAATGGCCTTTATTAAAGTACTTCACAATAACACTTATACTTCGCAACTGATAGCTTGCTTAAATCAAACTGACTTTCGTGCCTCACTGTTGCCGCTTTCATACGCACATTTCTAGGCGCTTCTATTTCTAGTTAGTTACCAGCTATAAAATTACCAGCTATAACTACTTTTATAGCTTCTCATATACGCGTGTATATGTGAGTGATACTTGCACAAATTATTGCCTACTTTTGTGAGCAGCTCAGATAAGATATATGCATGTGTTTGTGCGTTTTCTCTCCGCTTGGTGTACGTACATATGTATGTGTAGACATAATAATTGATTCGTAGATAATAATTGAAATAAGGAAACCGGCAGTATGCAATACTAAAGAGTTTCAGATTTTTTACTTATCTCCTTTATTTATTGATCCAGGTGTGCGATATTTATAAGACCAATTGATTCAACAGTTTATGCTACACATTTAATAATCACTTTCCCAATACACTTTGAACCCATTATAATAGATAGAGATACAAAAAATTTCACTTTTAATACTTTGAGGGGGCTAAGAGCCGCTTTCTCAAGTGGATTTTTTATTATACCTTTCATGAACATGAAATGGTATATTAACTTTGGTCCGATGTTTGTAACGTTGAGAAATATAGAAGATAGACTTACCATTAAGTATTCCGAATTGATCGGGGCGACGAACTGAGTTGATATAGCCATGCCCGTCTGTCCGTTCCTCTGTCTGTTTGAACGCAAACTAGTCCCTCAAATTTTGAGATATCTCAATGAAATTTTGCACAAGGATGTATTTTTGAATTATATTAGACATTTGTCGGATCCGGTAGGATCGGGCCACTATAACATATATCTCCCATACAACCGATCGTTCAGATAACACGATTTTGGTCATTCCTGCCGCGATTTAGAAAGTATAAACGTGAAACTCGGTGATATATATTCTAATATATTATAGAAGATATCCTGTAAAAATCACTTTGGTCGAAGCTATTTATAGTATATAACTCATACAACCGATCATTCAGATAGAAAGATTTTTGGCATTTTCCCCCTTAATTTCAAATACAAAAACGTTAAACTTGGTGATATTTATTCTAATATATTGTTACGAATATTAGCAAAACTAAGGGTGCTGCTATCTCTAAGCCGATGCTAAACAGTGATATCATGCACATCCATAGATCAATCATTATGTATCTACATAAAAACGATAATTGCGTCTACACATATGTACCATGTACGTATACGAGCAGCGGAGAATCAATGCACAAACACATGCATATATCTGAGATACTCCTGAAAGTATGCAATGAGAGAAGCTATAAAATGGTGCAATTGTAGTTACAGCTGAGAAGTTTGAGAGCTGATGGCATCTAGTAGATTCTGGAAATGGAAGCGCCTAGAAGATGCGAACGTTGAAATCAGAGAGTATAAAAGGCAGCAAATGTAGAGGCGCTGGAATTCAGTTTGATTTGAGCTATCAAGCAGTTTCGATTAAGACGCTATCTAGCGAGCCATAGCAGTATTATTTTGAAAGTCAGTTTCATTTAAGCTATCAGTTTGTTTATTAAGCCAGCTAGTTGAAAAACTCATTTCGATCGGAGCTATATATAAAAATATCCCATACAACCGATCGTTCAGATAGAAAGATTTTTAGCCATTTCTCCCTTAATGTCCAATATAAAAACGTTAAACCTGATGATATTTATTCTAATGTATCATAGAAGATTTCCTGAAAAAATCACTTCGATCGGAGCTATATGTATATAGTATATACCTATCCCATACAACCGATCATTCCGATAGAAAGATTTTTGGCCATTTCTCCCTTAGTTTCCAATATAAAAACGTGAAACTTGGTGATATATATTCTAATATATCATAGAAGATTTCCTGAAAAATCATTTCGATCGGAGCTATATATAATATATATCCCATTCAACCGATCGTTCAGATTAGGGGGTTTTTTGCCATTTTTATACTCAGTTGAGCAGAGCTCACAGAGCATATTAACTTTGATTGGAGAACGGTTGGTTGTACAGGTATAAAGGAATCGAGATAGATATAGACTTCCATATATCAAAATTATCAGTATCGAAAAAAAATTTGATTGAGCCATGTCCGTCCGTCCGTCCGTCCGTCCGTTAACACGATAACTTGAGTAAATTTTTAGGTATCTTTACGAAATTTGGTATGTAGGTTCCTGGGCACTCATCTCAGATCGCTATTTAAAATGAGCGATATCGGACTATAACCACGCCCACTTTTTCGATATCGAAAAATCGAAAAAGTGCGAGAATTCATTACCAAAGACGAATAAAGCGATGAAACTTGGTATGTGGGTTGAACTTATGACGCAGAATAGAAAATAAGTAAAATTTTGGGCAATGGGCGTGGCACCGCCCACTTTTAAAAGAAGGTAATTTAGAAGTTTTGCAAGTTGTAATTTGGCAGTCGTTGAAGATATCATGATGAAATTTGGCAGGAACGTTACTTGTATTACTATATGTATGCTTAATAAAAATTAGCAAAATTGGAGAACGACCACGCTCACTTTAAAAAAAAATTTTTTTTTAAAGTGAAATTTTTACAAAAAATTTAATATCTTTACAGTATATAAGTAAATAATGTCAACATTCAACTCCAGTAATGATATGGTGCAACAAAATACAAAAACAAAAGAAAATTTCAAAATGGGCGTGGCTCCGCCCTTTTTCATTTGATTTGTCTAGGATACATTTAATGCCATAAGTCGAACAAATATTTACCAATCCTTGTGAAATGGTAGGGGCATAGATTTTATGGCGTTAACTGTTTTCTGCGAAAATGGGGGAAATCGGGGGATGCCACGCCCAGTTTTTGTACACAGTCGTCCGTCTGTCCTTCCGCATGGCCGTTAACACGATAACTTGAGCAAAAATCGATATATCTTTACTAAACTCAGTTCACGTACTTATCTGAACCCACTTTACCTTGGTATGAAAAATGAACGAAATCCGACTATGACCACGCCCACTTTTTCGATATCGAAAATTGCGAAAAATGAAAAAAATGCCATAATTCTATACCAAATACGAAAAAAGGGATGAAACATGGTAAGGTAATTGGATTGTTTTATTGACGCGAAATATAACTTTAGAAAAAACTTTATAAAATGGTTGTGACACCTACCATATTAAGTAGAAGAAAATGAAAAAGTTCTGCAGGGCGAAATAAAACACCCTTAAAATCTTGCCAGGTATTACATATATAAATAAATTAGCGGTATGTTCTGGGTCACCCTAGTCCACATTTTGGTCGATATCTAGAAAACGCCTTCACATATACAACTACCACCACTCCCTTTTAAAACTCTCATTAATACCTTTAATTTGATACCCATATCGTACAAACTCATTCTAGAGTCACCCCTGGTCCACCTTTATGGCGATATCTCGAAAAGGCGTCCACCTATAGAACTAAGCCCCACACCCTTTTAAAATACTCATTAACACCTTTCTTTTGATACCCATATTGTACAAACAAATTCTAGGGTCACCCCTGCTCCACCTTTATGGCGATATCTCGAAACGGCGTCCACCTATGGAACTAAGGAATACTCCCTTTTAAAATACTCATTATCACCTTTCTTTTGATGCCCATATTGTACAAACAAATTCTAGGGTCACCCCTGGTCCACCTTTATGGCGATATCTCGAAAATGCGACCACCTATACAACAACCACCACTCCCTTTTAAAACCCTCATTAATACCTTTAATTTGATACCCATATCGTACAAACACATTCTAGAGTCACCCCTGGTCCACCTTTATCGCGATATCTCGAAAAGCCGTCCTCCTATAGAACTAAGGCCCACTCCCTTTTAAAATACTCATTAACACCTTTCTTTTCATACCCATATCGTACAAACGCATTCTAGAGTCATCCCTGGTCCACCTTTATGGCGATATCTCGAAAAGGCGTCCACCTATAAAACTAAGGCCCACTCCCTTTTAAAATACTCATTAACACCTTTCATTTGATACCCATATTGTACAAACAAATTCTAGAGTCACCTCTGGTCCACCTTTATCGCGATATCTCGAAAAGCCGTCCGCCTATAGAACTAAGGCCCACTCCCTTTTAAAATACTTATTAACACCTTTCTTTTCATACCCATATCGTACAAACGCATTCTAGAGTTATCCCTGGTCCACCTTTATGGCGATATCTCGAAAAGGCTTCCACCTATAAAACTTAGGCCCACTCCCTTTTAAAATACTCATTAACACCTTTCATTTGATACCCATATTGTATAAACAAATTCTAGAGTCACCCCTGGTCCACCTTTGTGGCCATATCTCGAAAAGGCGTCCACCTATAGAACTAAGGCCCACGCCATTTTAAAATACTCATTAACACCTTTCATTTGATACCCATATCGTACAAACAAATTCTAGAGTCACCCCTGGTCCACCTTTATGTCAATATCTCGAAAAGGCGTCCACCCATAGAACTAAGGCCCACTCCATTTTAAACCACTCATTAACACCTTTCGTTTGACACCCATATTGTACAAACGCATTCTAGAGTCACCCCTGGTCCACCTTTATAACGATATCCCGAAAAGGCGTCCACCTATAGAGCTAAGGCCCACTCCCTTTTAAAATACTCATTAACACCTTTCATTTGAAACCCATATCGTACTAACAAATTCTAGAGTCACTCCTGGTCCACCTTTATGGCGATATCTTGAAAAGGCGTCCACCTATAGAACTGAGGCCAACGCCCTTTTAAAAAACTCATTAACACCTTTCATTTGATACCCATATCGTACAAACAAATTTTAGAGTCACCCCTGGTCCGCCTTTATCGCGATATCTCGAAAAGCCGTCCGCCTATAGAACTAAGGCCCACTCCCTTTTAAAATACTCATTAACACCTTTCATTTGATACCCATATCTTACAAACAAATTCTAGAGTCACCCCTGGTCCACCTTTATGGCCATATCTCGAAAAGGCGTCCACCTATAGAACTAAGGTCCACGCCATTTTAAAATACTCATTAACACCTTTCATTTGATACCCATATCGTACAAACAAATTCTAGAGTCACCCCTGGTCCACCTTTATCGCGATATCTCGAAAAGCCGTCCGCCTATAGAACTAAGGCCCACTCCCTTTTAAAATACTCATTAACACCTTTCATTTGATACCCATATCGTACAAACAAATTCTAGAGTCACCCCTGGTCCACCTTTATGGCCATATCTCGAAAAGGCGTCCACCTATAGAACTAAGGCCCACGCCATTTTAAAATACTCATTAACACCTTTCATTTAATATCCATATCGTACAAACAAATTCTAGAGTCACATATGGTCCATCTTTATGGCGATATCTCGAAAAGCCGTCCACCTATAGAACTAAGGCCTACTCCGTTTTAAAATACTTATTAACACCTTTCATTTGATACCCATATCGTAGAAACAAATTTTGTTGTTGTTAGCTGAGCTAATCATGTGAAAACGACTTCATAGCTTAAAAGGACCTTAAACGGAAATGTGAAGCTTCTCAAGGCCAAAATAATGGCATATCAATTTTAAAGATCGGACGTCAAATAACAAAGTTACAACGAAAAAACCGTTTCGGCTGTATTTCGAAGGATCAAAAAAAATAAAAAAAAATGTTTCCGAAACCCTCTCAACATAATCTTCAAATTTAGGGGCGGACATTAGCAACTTTTTTTTTTTTGTATGGGGGCTGTTTAATTCGCTAGCACTGTATTTAGAAATGGAAAGAGGCCACAGGGGCTATTTGAAAATATGTATATGTATGTATATAATTATTGGATTTCACAACCCAGTCTACTGCACAACCTAATTACAAGAGATAAGATATCTTGGGCGATCCAACCTTTTGAACCATTCAAAACTCCAGGGCCGGACGGAGTGACACCTATACAACTGCAACAATCACTGAAATGCAGCAGTAGCTGGTTATATGCTATAATAGGTGTCGTTGCACTAAACCACATCCCACGTATATGGAAAATATCTAAAGTGGTATTTATTCCCAAGGCAGGCAAAGCATGCCACGCTAAGCCTAAGGACTTCAGACCCATCAGCCCATCTTCGTTTCAACTAAAGGTGATGGAGAGGCTGATGGAAACATATATCAGGGAGGCAGTTAATGACCAACTCTCTGAAGCACAACACGCCTATATGAAGGGTAAATCAACGGGAACGGCATTTCAAGGTGGAGACCTATCCCCTCTGCTGTGGGTCTTGGCGGTGAATCAGCTGCTAAGGGACATGGAGGAGGCGAGGGGCTGTAAAGCTATAGCATATGCTGACGACCTTGCCTTGGTGATAAGTGGGAAGTTTCCGCAAACTCTCTGCGATGTAGCGTATTATGGTATTACCGCAATACAAGATATTTTGTACTTATGTACATACCAGAATAGGTCTAGCTTGAAATGTATAAGGAAATGAATTTCACTTTCAAACACACACAAATTACTCATAGCGACACAGTCATAGCGGCATAGCTAAGTTACATAGAACCCAGCGGGGAACCATATCCATTAACAGTTAAAAAAAAATAAATGTAAGGCGCGATAACCTCCGAAGAGATCTAAGTCCGAGTTTCTCTTCCTATTTGCGTCGTGCTCCTTTTGATTTTCCCTACAAGTTGGCCGGACGGGACCTACATGTTTTATGCCGACTCCGAGCGGCATCTGCATGGTAGATGAGTTTTCACTGACAGCTTTTCATGGCAGAAGTACACCCGGAGCGGTTGCCAAACACTGTCGAGGGGCGACCCCGCTTAGAAAATTTTCTTGTAACTTAAATAGCTTATTTCTAAAATTTTGATGTTGCTTTGCCCGGGGTGCGAACCCAGGGCATACGGTATGGTAGGCGGAGCACGCTACCATCACACCACGGTGGCCGCCATCCATTTACAGTTGCTTAACCCATAAACATAACTGAATGACAGCGTCGGTTTTTCGGTGCCACTGACCAAACATTATTACATAGTTAGGTAAT
Organism: Eurosta solidaginis; assembly: GCF_040869045.1. Taxonomy (NCBI): domain Eukaryota; kingdom Metazoa; phylum Arthropoda; class Insecta; order Diptera; family Tephritidae; genus Eurosta; species Eurosta solidaginis. The sequence goes on from NC_090321.1 coordinate 94,205,377, forward strand.
AAGAATATGGCACTGAATAGGTAAATAGAAATAAAATGTAGTTATTTTTAGTGTGTAAGTATTATACAAAAATATTGTAATAGTATTGTAAAAAAAATTCCTATAAAAAGGAAAGCATTTATTAATAAAAATCAATTGAAATTGAATTTCAGTGCTGAACATTAGCGCATCCAGTAATTCACGTTGCTTTTATTTCTCCATAAACCTTTTTTAAATGTCTACCTTTTTACATGGCGATCCTGCCAGCTTGATCAGAAATTGGCAAAACTGCTATGGATCTTGCTGGAGGAAAAGATCCTGACAGATTTGGCTAAAAATCTGAAAGTTCCTGCCAAGTTTAAAACATAGAGAAAACATTTTTTTTTGATATCATGCTGGATAAAAATCCTGCACAGAAGAAAAGGAGCAATAATTACATCGCATGCTAGATCACCCCACGCAATTTGGTATGACTACTAACAATAATATTTTAACGGATTTATGGAAAATACGAATAAACTCATGGTGGTTATCTGGATCAATTAATTATGAACGTTTGTTTGAAGCAAAATAACGGAAGCGCAATAATAAATTAAACGCATAAATGGAGTGCAATAATCATAATATCTGGCCGGACACTAAATAAATGCAGAGTAGCAAACCAGCAGGACATAATTGGGATAAGACTGGCAACTAATATTATATGGCAAACTAACAGGACATAATAGACAATACGACTCGCAGCGAATATTATTTATATTAAGTATATTTAAATTATTTAAATTTTTACAATAAATTGAGCGGCCGGAGGAACGCTTACCCATTAGCAAAAATTTTAATTTTGCTTAGGCATTTTTTTTTTTTAAATCATGAATTTTAATTAAAAATTAAAGAATGTTTCAAACTTACAATGTTAAAAGTTAATTAATTTGTTCAGCTAAAATCTAAAAAACAATGATTTGAAAAAAAAAGAGAATTAATTAAATAATTAAATTTCAAAATTTAAGCTCGTAAATTGGAATGCTTAGGGCGTTTTCATAAAGCTTCTTAAATACCCTGTTAACTTTCGTTGCATATACACAGTTTCATTTATTTCCTTTGTTATGAACGAAAGAACAACAGAGGAGGAATTCCATAGAATTTTTGAGAAGTGCGAAAACACAATCAAAGATTTTATAAAGATTACAGAAAAAATTTTAAAAAATAAAGCAGACAAGCAAGGTCCGAAACCGATCACTATAGAAAAGTATCGGCAGAGGAACAAATTGAACAAAACAGAAGAAATACCAAAAGTGCCTGCCCCAAAAATCCAAAGAAGGAAGCGGGGAGGTAAAAAAAAATTTAAAAAAGAAAAGAAATAGCTGAAACTTACAAGGTTTTGAACGTTACAACAAATACAGCAGATAGGATTAAGTTAAAAAAAATTCAAGAGTTAAGGAAAATAAATTAAATAAAAAAAAAAACTTCTTCTTTGTCCAATTTATTCAACTTGATAGAAGATGGTTAGGAAAATTCATTAAAATGCCTCGGTGGACTAAGCTGGGTCAAGGCATTATGATAGCAATATCAAGCTATGAATTTGGTAAGGAAAACATCTAAATAAAATGAGTAAATGGCAAGAAATTCACAACAAATTATCAGAAGAAAAAATTAAAGCGGAAAAAGCATATAAATGCATAAATAAAAATACCACGATAAAGCCAGAAACTATAATTAAACACTTAAACACAATCGTAGAATCCCTAAATAATATAGGACAGGTAATCAATAAAGTAAATAATATACTCACTAAAGAACACCAAAACGAAGCTTACCAATTATTTTCACACGTACGTGACAAATTAGTATCCTCATTAGCGAGATACAACATAGAAATACCCATACCAACTACTATAGAGGAAAATCTTCAAGTTGATTTTAGCACAGTTCTAACCGAATCCTCACGAAACCGCACCCCTTCACCAACATTAGGTCAAAATTCATCGGTGGAAGAACATAAACCACTAAATATCCCACACATAAACGTTACAATGGCACAAACAGTAGTAGAATTTATCAAAACTGTCTCATCAGTGCTGCCAGAGTTTGATGGCAAGCCTGAAAATTTGCACAGTTTCTTAGATGCCCTTGATATTCTAGACCAAATCAAGGATAATCATGAAGCCTTAGCGTTAACCATGATAAAGACCAAGCTAAAAGGCACGGCAAGAAACTTCATAAGTAACGAGAATACAATCACACAAATAAAACTAAAATTAAAAACTGCAATCAAAGGCGAATCAGTAGAAGTCTTGACAGCAAAACTTCTGAATATCCAACAGCGTAGCAAAACTGCAAACCAATACACTGAGGAGATAGAAAAGATAACTAGGTCATTGGAGGGAGCCTATATCTCGGACGGATTAAACCCAGACTTGGCAACGAGATATGCTACCCAAGCAGCAGTCAAAGCTATGTGTAAGAACTGCTCCAATGATAAAGTGAAAATGATTATGCAGGCGGGTGCTTTCACAACAATGAACGACGCAATTTCAAAGTTCACAAACAGCTGCACGGAAATCACAGGCAGCTCGAACACAATTTTAAAATATACGACAACAAAATCAATTCCGCGGAGGTTACCGAAGTAAAAACTATGGGAATTACCGAGGCAGAAGATTTAGACCACAGCCGAGATACAACAATAATTCGAGAACAAATAACAATGCTCAAAGAGGACCACAAACCCAAAATGACAACGGACAGTACAATCAGACGCATAACGTGCGAAATTGTACCCAGCAGGAAAACCAAGAAACTCCACTTCAAAATCAGTAGATAAGAAAATATGCGTACTAAATCTACACAAACATCATTAAATAACTCAATTTCAAATTTTTTAGTAGACACAGGAGCAGATATCTCCATAATTAAAAAGAATCAAGTACTTAATCATGCAAAAATAAATACAGAACAAATAACAGACATAAAGGGCATTGGTCAGGGGTAGAGGACGACTTTCCAATACCGTGCGATGGAATAATAGGTTTAGACTTTATAAAGAAATATAATTGTATTCTAAGTTATGGCAAAACAGAGGATAAACTAATCCCAAGACCATATTATTTTCCCCAAACCATCACAATGTACCTAACAAATTGTCTGTCTGCTAACACAATTACGATCCCTGCTAGATCTGAAGTCATTAGACAGGTAACAGTAAACACTGATAATAAACCCATCTTCATACCCCATCAACAATTATCTGAAGGCATTTTCATAGCGAAAACAATCACAAATAAAGATCAAACTTTTGTCAGAATTATTAACACCACACATAAAAACACAACTATTCAAAATTAAAAAATACATACTGAAAATTTAGATATCTACAATTTAATTAAAACAAGCACACACAATACCGACTAGCACTGTAAAATAATTTTTGTCAAATTGTTGTGCTGGGATGAATTGCCTAATAAATACAAATAAATACAAATAACCAGAGTAATGACCCAGAAAATCTAAAAAGATTAACTAAAAACTTCCCAAAATTTGTCAATTCACAATTAACTTCATTATGCACAGAATTCATAGACATATTCGCACTAGAAACAGAACGAATTTGCTCTAATAATTTTTACAAGCAAAAATTACACATGAAAGACAGCACACCAGTCTACATAAAAAACTATAGATTGCCCGAGACACAGAAAGGGGAAATAAGTAAACAGGTTAATAAATTGATCGAAGATGACATTATGGAACCTTCAATATCAGAGTACAATAGTCCAATTTTACTGGTACCTAAAAAATCACTACCAGGTAATACAGAAAAAAGATGGAGACTGGTAATTGACTACAGACAAGTATACAAAAAATTAGCAGCGGATAAATTCCCACTTCCAAGAAAATAAAAAATAAATGTAAGGCGCGATAACCTCCGAAGAGATCTAAGGCCGAGCTTCTCTTCCAATTTGCGTCGTGCTCCTCTTGATTTTTCCCTACAAATTGGCCGGACGGGACCTACATGTTTTATGCTGACTCCGAACGGCATCTGCAAGGCAGATGAGTTTTCACTGAGAGCTTTTCATGGCAGAAATACAATCGGAGCGCTTGCCAGACACTGCCGAGGGGCGACCCCGCTTAGAAAAATTTTCTTCTAATTAAAAAATCTTATTTCTAAAATTTTGATGTTGCTTTGCCCGGGAGTTGAACCCAGGGCATACAGTGTGATAGGCGGAGCACGCTACCATCGCACCACGGTGGCCGCCCACTTCCAAGAATTAATGATATTTTAGACCAACTTGGAAGAGCAAAATATTTTTCATGCCTAGACATTATGTCTGGTTTTCACCAAATAGAATTACACCCAGATTCTAGAGATGTAACCTCATTCACAGCAGAAAATGGTACATATAGATTCAAAAGACTACCCTATGGGTTAAAAGTAGCACCAAACTCATTCCAAAGAATGATGACACTCGCATTTGCAGGCCTCAAACCATCCCAAGCATTTCTCTATACGGATGATTTAGTTGTACTAGGGTGTTCAGAAAAACACATGCTGAAAAACTTAAGAGATATTTTCTCTACTTGTAGGAAGTATAACTTAAAATTACATCCAGATAAATGCCTATTTTTCAGCCAAGAGGTAACTTATTTAGGACATAAATGCACAAGCGAGGGAATACTACCCGACCCAAGCAAATTTGAAGCAGTTCTAAACTATCCAACACCAAAAACAGCACATGAAGTTAAAATATTCGTAGCGTTCTGCAATTATTACAGAATATTCGTACCGAATTTCGCAGAACACTCAAGAAAATTAACTAGGCTTGCAAAAAGAATGTTTCCTTCGACTGGACCGAAGAATGTCAAAAAGCTTTTGTCTACTTAAAGGAAGCATTAATCAGCCCAAAACTTTTGCAATACCCCGACTTCAATAAAGAAGTCTGCATAACAACAGACGCTAGTGGGTATGCTTGCGGAGCAGTCCTTAGCGAAGAACACGATGGCAAACAGATCCTTTACAAAAGGCGAAACAAACAAAGCTACAATAGAAAAAGAACTAGCAGCAATCCATTGGGATATAACCTTCTTCAGACCATATGTTTATGGCAGAAAATTCATAATTAAAACCGACCATCGTCCTTTAAAATACCTTTTCTCGATAAAGAGTCCTTCATCTAAGTTAACACGAGTAAGACTCAATTTAGAAGAATATGATTTCGAAGTGGAGTACATTGCCGGAAAACAAAACCACGTCGCGGACGCATTGTCTCGCATTAATATAACAAACTTAAAAGAAATGTCAGTGGAAGCATGCAAAGTAATGAAAGTCACAACTAGATCAGCAGCTAAAAATATAAAAAATTATGTTAAAATTAAAGAAAGTCACACTAAGAACCCCAAAATATATGAAGCGCTAAATAAATTTGAAGTAAAAAGACTAGTCGAGGTCGTTTTCAATCCTTCGAAATTCCATTTCAAAAAAGGAAAGAAAATTTGTAGCGATTTTGATAAAAGCAACCTAATTGTTGAGGACAAGATTGACTTAGGACAATTCTTTACCAGGCTCGAAAAAGAAGCCGGCAATTTAGGCCTTGTACCAATACAGCTGTCCTTAGGGGACAAATTATTTAAAAGAAATTATACTGCAGTAGAAAAATTTATTGAAATTGGAAACAAGGTTCTCAAATCACTAACAATTGCACTAACCGCAGAGGTTATATACGTGACTAATCCCGGGAAAATCAAAGAAATTCTGCCAAAATATCATGACGATCCTATTAGTGGTGGCCATCCAGGAATAAATCGCATGACAAATAAGATCAAGCAGAAATATAGCTGGCTAAACATGAAAAATGACGTAAGAAAATACGTAAAAAGCTGCATCCACTGTCAGAAAAATAAAATAAATAAGCATGCAAAGTAGCCAATGACAATAACGGAGACACCTCCGGAGGCTTTCGATATAGTACAGATCAATACGGTCGGACCATTACCAAGATCAATAAATGGAAACGAATACGCAGGCCGAGCATGCGTACATACAAGACGCTGTGGACTGCCTTAGGGAGAAGGCAGTCTCTCAGAAGCACATTTATATTTTCTCAGACAGTCAAGCAGCACTGAAAGCTCTTAACTCTGTCACAGCTAATTCTGTAACTGTAGAAGCTGCCGCAGATCACTTAACGTGATGGCTGAACAGTTTACTCTGCATCTGGTATGGTTTCCGGGACATAAGGGCATACCAGGTAATGAGATGGCAGATGAGCTTGCAAGAAAGAGTACCTCCCTTCCACTTTCGCCATCCTGCAAGAGTTTGGGCATGCCGCTCTCTACCTGCAAGATCAAGATAAAGGAGGCTCTACTGATGGAAGCGGGAGCCAGTAGGAAGCATCATGGTAGATGCCACACGGCAAAATTCACATGGCCGGAATGGAATGAGAAGAGATCGCGAGAGCTTCTCACCCTCCGTAAGAGGGATATTTCCTTAGTTGTAGGTCTTCTTACGGGTCATGTTTGTATCGGACCGCATGCGGAAAGGATTGGCGCTCCATTTAATGATTACTATATAAGCTGCGACAACGAAGAACAGCCTGAAAATGTGAGCCATCTACTCTGTGTATGTCCAGCGCTCGGTAGAAGAAGGCAACGTTTTATGGGCCAGATTTTTCTCGTAGATTCGACTGATATAGCTAAGGTCAATACACGACGCTTAGTTAGCTTCAAAAACTCAACGAAGTGGTTTGATTAGGAGAGTAGGAACAAATCCGTGTGGTTTCACAATGGGCTTATAAAGGCCTAAGTGTGCCGCTCCAATGTGGACGGCAGGCACTTGAACCTAACCTAACCTAACCTACAGAAGCAATCCCAACCACCAGTTGCTGCCGCGCCTCCTGGACTCGCACAATACAAAACCTATAGAACTGTGACTTCGAGTTCATACCTTCGTCGACGTCACCTTCCTAGTAGCTCCGAACACTTTCTGGCGGATGTTTTTGTCGCGCCATGCTGCCGAGTTACATATCCCACAAGAGACTATACGAATCAGCAGAGAAACACCTTGAAACGTTCAACAACAATTAGACCTTTCGATTCATTTTTTTATCCGTCTTTTTGGGGAAATATCATTTCCCACTATAAGACACAACTTTAGCATTTGAGCCACGCTTTAGATTTCATTAGAAGCAATTTAGATTACCACAATCAAGGGATGCGGCCAACATTTTCAACTGGGAGGTGTCAGACCGCCCCTTGAAACGTTAGGGAGTAACTATTCGGCCAAGGATCCCACCCTTGAAATAATAAACTGTCTAAATGGATATAATTGCGTAGCTCATGGATGAAAATCATATACATAATTTAAATTTTGCAAGGACCCCGGATATAACTTGTACAATGTAGTTCAAAATTTGCAGACGTTTGTGTACGAAATATTGGTTGCAATAGTCTTCTCTAAACTAAAACGACACCCGGTCATTTGCTCGACCGTCTGAGGAAAGCTTTTGCTTTAGAACTTCTTATAGTCTTCATGGAAAGGTCGGAGCCTCACCTGATAAATACTTATGCCGTAACGTGTAAATGATATCTAAACTTGGTTGATAGGCTATAGTCAATGTGATTCACTCCAAGGGACTAGAAACTTGGGTTTGGCAACGACCAAGTGTGAAAGTCGAAATTAACATTTCAGAGGCTATTTTATAGTTTCGTAAATAAACACCAGATGTTTGAATATAATGCCAAGTAATTTTTCAAACACTTCTCATACGTATATCTTCACTTAAGTATGAGGTGAGAATCATTTCATAGGGGTATTTGAACCAAATTGAGTCTGCTGGCAAGAGATTAATCATTGATTAAAATTAATCTTTGGTAACCCTTTTTAAGAAAGAGTTACAATATTTGTGTCATGGTTCAACTATATACAGGTTGGCTCATCTGTAAAGCAACAAAATATGTCTGTTCAAATTGTCAAAATCTGTGTATTGGTGTTTTTGTATGTGTAAGTAAAATGTTGCCAATGTGTTGGTTTCATTTTGAGTTTGCCATCTCCTTTTGACAATCCCTCCGACCATGCAACGACATAAATAAAATCAGCTGATAAGATGAGCTAACCTGTATATAATTGAACCATGATTTGTGTGCAACCATACAAATGCAAAATGCTCCTAAATGCGTATTTCTATTTTATATATGGATCTTTCCATGTCAGCTGGACCAGCTATAATTTTTCTCTTCGTGTTTTATTTTAATAAGTTGGTGAAATGTCCGTTGCTATGTCGAGCTGGCATTGAAAGCGCTTGGTCTTTTAAATAGCTCTTAACTTTGAAAGAGTTAAATTGCGCACATACCCCTTTCGACCATAGCGGAACAATTTTCCACATGAACAATTAACGGCATATCTTATCTATCTATGTGTATATGTATATAAAATTCAAATTATGTATGTATGTAGGTATAGATCGAGTTGCGTCCTAAACGGATTGACCGATCACAACCAAATTTGCACAACCCACTATAAATCTTCCAAGGATGGTCATAGGCTAAAAATAATATCAATATATAAAAGGGGCGTGGCACCTCCCATGCAAAATGAATATTTGTTACTACATAACTCTGGAAGTATTCATGCAAGAACATTGAAATCGAGTAAAGAGTTAAATTGGATCAATCCCTAACACCACTTAGAAAATAAGAGGTGAGTAAGAAGGGATGTGGCACCCCCCATACAAATGGAATAATGAAAATTGTTAAGGAGCTATATGGAATTGAAAAAAAAACAAGACAAATGGGACTTTCAGAACTAGGGCTGCCTTAAAAACTTAGGTTATTTCAACACGTAAAGATTGATTGCAGAGTTGGGCTTGGCTGTTATTACTTTAGTATTCTTTTATGTTATCTTTAGGGTTGGTATTTTTGGATACGCCTGGAGGAACCGGAAAAAAACATTACTGGTTTATTTGCCATTAATTGATAAGTAAGATCAAAAAGAGAAATCACTATGGCAGTTGCTTTCTCAGATACTGCGGATACCCTTTGTATTTAAATGACCACAGTCTGCAAACATCTGATACACCGATATGCAACATAATCAAAGGGTCAGCCCGAAGTGAGGGTGTGCGATGTCGCTGCAAGTTTTAGACCGAACCCTTACGAATTTAAGGTGTAATGATCATCCCAAATGTGGTGCTTTCCTGTTACTTGTTGGAACAGCCGCAGTTGAAGTAAATGCGTGCTTTTTCGTCTATGGACAGCTTTACGTACAAAAATTTACTCTCTTTAGAAATATGAGAAGGCATTTTGGTGGAAACACTTCAGCAGCAGCTTTTGCTAAACAACTTCCTGCAAGTTTTTGAGAAATTATGACATCACCTGAAGCTTTAATTGCTAATGTTTCTTCCAAGTATTGAATATATCTTTACACTGAAAGAAATGGTGCTAGTAAAATCAACTAATCGGTTCTGTTGTTCTTGATTTAACGGAGATTCGGTGAAATTGATCGAATTACGGTTAATTCGACCGAGTTCTTTGTCAAACGAACAAATTAGTTTAGTCATTTCAACAGAAGAGAAATTGTCGCTCTTAAGTTAACAAAATTCTGTAAAATTGACAGATTCCTGGTCAATCTATTTTACGCTCACTGCGCTCTCAACTTTGTACTGATGACGATGGTGCCACTTGTTAAAAAAAAAACCAAAACAAGAAAACTACCAAATCGAAAAACACACAAATTGGGAAAACAATAAAAAACTAGGCGACAGCAGTTTCGATTATACCATGTAAATCTCTTCAAAGCCACACATAACTACATACGAATTATGTAATGTGTGGAAGATAATTATGCGCAGAAGGCAATTGGGAAAAACTTTACAACAACTAAGGCATGACGTAGCTGAATGCGTTTATAACCATATAAACTATCGTAGGAGTGCGGGTTCGACTCCCACTCCCGGGAGAAAAGGCTTTGAGGAGATTTACAAGGTATAATCGAAACAGCTGTCGCCTTGTCCGTCCTGATGTCACATTGGTTAAATTTTTCCCAAATTATTAAATAAAATTAAAAATTGCTTGAAATAAATGTTTTCATACATTTAAAGCGATACGGGCAATCCCCGGTTAACTCATATAAGTAGACAACATTTGGTTAATTCGTTGTAGTTCTATAAATAGAACAAAAACAACAACAAATACCAATTTTCTCTGAAAACCGCCTTACAAACAGGCATAACTTCAACACATAATTACATACGAATTATGTAATGTGTGGAAGATATTATATGCGAAGAAGGCAATTGGGAAAAACTTTACAACAACTAAGGCATGTCATAGCTGAATGCGTTTATAACCATTTCAACTAACGTAGGAGTGCGGGTTCGACACCCACTCCCGGGAGAAAAGGCTTTGAAGAGATTTACAAGGTATAATCGAAACAGCTGTCGCCTTGGCCGTCCTGATATCACGTTGTTTAAATTTTCCCATATTATTAAATAAATTATAAAATTGCTTGAAATAAATGTTTTCATACATTTAAAGCGATACGGGCAATCCCCGGCTAACTCATATAAGTAGACAACATTTGGTTAATTCGTTGTAGTTCTATAAATAGAACAAAAACAACAACAAATACCAAGTTTTTCTGAAAACCGCCTTACAAACAGGCATAACTTCAACACATAACTACATACGAATTATGTAATGTGTGGAAGATAATATATGCGAAGAAGGCAATTAGGAAAAACTTTACAACAACTAAGGCATGACGTAGCTGAATGCGTTTATAACAATTTCAACTATCGTAGGAGTGCGGATTCGACTCCCACTCCCGGGAGAAAAGGCTTTGAAAAGATTTACAAGGTATAATCGAAACAGATGTCGCCTTGTCCGTCCTGATGTCACGTTGTTTAAATTGTTCCCAAATTATTAAATAAATTATAAAATTAACAAGTAAGGAAGGTTAAGTTCGGGTGTAACCGAACATTACATACTCAGTTGAGAGCTATGGTGACAACATAAGGGAAAATAACCATGTAGGATAATGAACCGAGGGAAACCCTGGAATGTGTTTGTATGACATGTGTATCAAATGAAAGGCATTAAAGAGTATTTTATGAGGGAGTGCGCCATAGTTCTATAGGTGGACGCCATTTAGGGATATAGCCATAAAGGTGGATCAGGGTTGACTCTAGAATGCGTTTGTACGATATGGGTATCAAATGAAAGGTATTAATGTGTATTTTAAAAGGGCGTGGACCTAAGTTCTATAGATGGACGCCGTTTCGAGATATCGCCGTAAAGATGGACCAGGGGTGACTCTAGAATGCGTTTGCACAATATGGGCATCAAACGAAAGGTGTTAATGAGTATTTTAAAAGGGAGTGGGCCTTAGTTCTATAGGTGGACGCCGTTTCGAGATATCGTCATAAAGGTGGACCAGGGGTGACTCTAGAATGCGTTTGTACGATATGGGTATCAAATGAAAGGTGTTAATGAGTATTTTAAAAGGGAGTAATCCTTAGTTCCATAGGTGGACGCCGTTTCGAGATATCGCCATAAAGGTGGACCAGGGGTGACCCTAGAATTTGTTTGTACAATATGGGCATCAAACGAATGGTGTTAATGAGTATTTTAAAAGGGAGTGGGCCTTAGTTCTATAGGTGGATGCCGTTTCGAAATATCGCCATAAAAGTGGACCAGGGGTGACTCTAGAATGTGTTTGTACGATATGGATATCAAATTAAAGGTATTAATGAGGATTTTAAAAGGGAGTGGTGGTTGTTGTATAGGTGGTCGCCTTTTCGAAATATCGCCATAAAGGTGGACCAGGAGTGACTCTAGAATGCGTTTGTACGATATGGATATCAAATTAAAGGTATTAATGAGTATTTTAAAAGGGAGTAATCCTTAGTTCCATAGGTGGACGCCGTTTCGAGATATCGCCATAAAAAGTGGACCAGGGGTGACCCTAGAATTTGTTTGTACAATATGGGTATCAAAAGAAAGGTGTTAATGAGTATTTGAAAAGGGAGTAATCCTTAGTTCCATAGGTGGACGCCGTTTCGAGATATCGCCATAAAGGTGGACCAGGGGTGACCCTAGAATTTGTTTGTACAATATGGGTATCAAAAGAAAGGTGTTAATGAGTATTTTAAAAGGGTGTGGGGCTTAGTTCTATAGGTGGACACCTTTTCGAAATATCGCCACAAAGGTGGACCAGGGGTGACTCTAGAATGTGTTTGTACGATATGGGTATCAAATTAAAGGTATTAATGAGGGTTTTAAAAGGGAGTGGTGGTTGTTGTATAGGTGGTCGCATTTTCGAGATATCGCCATAAAGGTGGACCAGGGGTGACCCTAGAATTTGTTTGTACAATGTGGGCATCAAAAGAAAGGTGATAATGAGTATTTTAAAAGGGAGTATTCCTTAGTTCCATAGGTGGACGCCGTTTCGAGATATCGCCATAAAGGTGGAGCAGGGGTGACCCTAGAATTTGTTTGTACAATATGGGTATCAAAAGAAAGGTGTTAATGAGTATTTTAAAAGGGTGTGGGGCTTAGTTCTATAGGTGGACGCCTTTTCGAGATATCGCCATAAAGGTGGACCAGGGGTGGCTCTAGAATGAGTTTGTACGATATGGGTATCAAATTAAAGGTATTAATGAGAGTTTTAAAAGGGAGTGGTGGTAGTTGTATATGTGAAGGCGTTTTCCAGATATCGACCAAAATGTGGACTAGGGTGACCCAGAACATACCGCTAATTTATTTATATATGTAATACCTGGCAAGATTTTAAGGGTGTTTTATTTCGCCCTGCAGAACTTTTTCATTTTCTTCTACTTAATATGGTAGGTGTCACAACCATTTTATAAAGTTTTTTCTAAAGTTATATTTCGCGTCAATAAAACAATCCAATTACCTTACCATGTTTCATCCCTTTTTTCGTATTTGGTATAAAATTATGGCATTTTTTTTCATTTTTCGCAATTTTCGATATCGAAAAAGTGGGCGTGGTCATAGTCGGATTTCGCCCATTTTCACAGAAAACAGTTAACGCCATAAAATCTATGCCCCTACCAAATTTCAAAAGGATTGGTTAATTTTTGTTCGATTTATGGCATTAAAAGTATCCTAGACAAATTAAATGAAAAAGGGCGGAGCCACGCCCATTTTTAAATTTTCTTTTATTTTTGTATTTTGTTGCACCATATCATTACTGGAGTTGAATCTTGACATAATTTACTTATATACTGTAAAGATATTACATTTTTTGTTAAAATTTTACTTAAAAAAAATTTTTTTTTTAAAAGTGGACGTGGTCCTTCTCCGATTTTGCTAATTTTTATTAAGCGTACATACAGTAATAAGAGTAATGTTCCTGCCAAATTTCATCATGATATCTTCAACGATTGCCAAATTACAGCTTGCAAAAGTTTTAAATTACCTTCTTTAAAAAGTGGGCGGTGCCACGCCCATTGTCCAAAATTTTACTAATTTTATATTTTGCGTCATAAGTTCAACTCATCTACCAAGTTTCGTCGCTTTATCTGTCTTTTGTAATGAATTATCGCACTTTTTCGACTTTTCGAAATTTTCGATATCGAAAAAGTGGGCGTCGTTATAGTCCGATATCGTTCATTTTAAATAGCGATCTGAGATACATACATACCAAATTTCATCAAGATACCTCAAAATTTACTCAAGTTATCGTGTTAACGGACGGACGGACGGACATGGCTCAATCAAATTTTTTTTCGATCCTGATTATTTTGATATATGGAAGTCTATATCTATCTCGATTCCTTCATATATGTACAACCAACCGTTATCCAATCAAACTTAATATACTCTGTGAGCTGTGCTCAACTGAGTATAAAAATTGCTTGAAATAAATGTTCTCATACATTTAAAGCGATACGGGCAATCCCCGGTTAACTCATATAAGTAGACAACATTTGGCTAGTTCGTTGTAGTTCTATAAAAAGAAAAACAACAACAAATACCAAGTTTCTCTGAAAACCGCCTTACAAACAGGCATAACTTCAACACATAACTACATACGAATTATGTAATGTGTGGAAGATAATATATGCGAAGAAGGCAATTGGGAAAAACTTTACAACAACTATGGCATGACGTAGCTGAATGCGTTTATAACCATTTCAACTATCGTAGGAGTGCGTGTTCGACTCCCACTCCCGGGAGAAAAGGCTTTGAAGAGATTTGCAAGGTATAATCGAAACAGCTGTCGCCTTGTCCGTCCTGATGTCACGTTGTTTAAATTTTTCCCAAATTATTTAATAAATTATAAAATTAAAAATTGCTTGAAATAAATGTTTTCATACATTTAAAGCGATACGGGCAATCCCCGGTTAACTCATATAAATAAAAAACTAGTTTTTCAGTTATCAATACAAAACGAAAAAACTCTTTTTTGAATTTACTGTGCATAGCACTGCAAAAAATTATGCGATACCGGGACACCTATTTATCGGGAACAATTTTGCAACTTCTCCTCCAAGCGAAATGCGAAATTGCGCCCTCTTGTTGCAAAAGTTTTGTTTGAACGAACAGGATTTTTCCAAAGTTAGTAACATTTTGCTCAAGTTTTTACGAATTTTCACACACGCGAACGAATCTAATAAGATATTAAAAAACATCTGTTTTAATGTTGATGTTTCCGACAGCATAAAAGTTTGAGTTGCTTTGGAATCGTTTAAAAACAAAGTTTTACGAGAATTAAACTTGCCGAATTACATGTAAAGTTACTCCGGTGGTGAATTACCTTCCTGCGATTTGATTCTTTACTTTTCTATAACTTACAAGTTCTCTGTTTAAAATGTTATGTCAAACATTTATACAAGTTTTGTTCGAAACAATCAAGTGTGGCAACTACATGCGAGAGAAGAAATTGAGAATGAGCTCAGCTGCAACCGAAAGAATTGAGAATCAGTTTTGTGACTATTATTTTCATTTCTATTTGCAAAGCGAAGTTCAAAACTATAAATTAGATAAATTATAAAATATAAAATTTGGTGAAAGTGCGTTTAATAAAACAAAATAATAAATTGTATAATTTTAATGTGTGTCAGCATATTTTATGTAAGCCCAATTGACGTTCGGTTAGTAAGTGCCACCGTGGTGTGATGGTGGCTCCGCCTGCCACACCGTATGCCCTGGGTCCGCAACCCGAGCAAAGCAACATCAAAATTTTAGAAATAAGGTTTTTCAATTAGAAGAAAATTTTTCTTAGCGGGGTCGCCCCTCGGCAGTGTTTGGCAAGCGCTCCGAGTGTATTTCTGCCATGAAAAGCTTTCAGTGAAAACTCAACTGCCTCGCAAGGTGTAGGTCCCGTCCGGCCAATTTGTAGGGAAAAAAGAGGAGCACGACGCAAATTGGGAGAGAGGCTGTCGTACAAAGCTGTCACAACAACTTGTTTTTTGTTCATTTGATTACTAAAACGGTCAATTACGAATTAACGATTTGTGCGCATTTGTTTCAACATGTTTTTGCGATGGATACAAATTAACAGAAATTTCGAGGGTATCAAACGAAAGGTATTTCAATCCGCATTACAATAGGGACATGTTTGAGTAGGGTTGCCATTTATGGTTGGGGTAGTTAGACGAAGAAATACTCTACTTACTCATATTCTATTAAAGATTTAAAGGAGAGCATTAAAGTTAAAATTCTTCGTAAAAAATCTTACATATGATTCGACTTAATTTTCTTAATTTCACACTCGCTAATAAAATTGAAATGCAATATCAAGGCACGGTGGCAAATTGTAGCAAAATATATTTAAATACATATTTTTGGCAAATATGAAATGAATAATTGCAATTTCTCACAGATTACTATTAGAAAGATTTCTCGCCATAGCAAAAACATATCTCACCATGGTAATTTGCTACCGTTGAACACTAGAGGCATATGTTCAATTTGAAAACGACATCTAACCATTTAAATACTTACCAACAGATGGCGCTTAGGAAAGTAAGTTGATTTAATTAAACTAGCTGATATTTGTCATTCGTGAAATTTACAAGTTTTTGGAATGTAATAAAATTGTGAGATTTTCATAGTGTATAACTAAAAAATGTTTGAAATTAATAATTATATTTTTAAGGAAAACAAATTTTGGTAAGTAAAAATATATAATATATGTACATATAAAAAAAGTAGAGTTTGATTAATAATGACATGTAGAACAAAAGCCGTGGTTTTTTTTTACACGATTACGTTTACGTTTGCGCGTAAAAAAACGCTTATCCTCGCTTAGATTAAGCCTAGGAGACCCACCTAGCGACAGTGGTTAAACAACTAGCTGCAGCACAGGGTGTACCGAAAAGCGGAGACACAACCCTCTGTTGTATGGCTGTGTATAACATCTAGCTGAATCAGCTGCGATGAATTGTGGACACGCACCATTTTAAGAGGTGATACATAGAATTAGTGTAGAGGTGAAACATATATACATATTTCAGCTACATCTGAGTATAATGCGTATTGAAATTTAGTATGACAAATTTTATGCGCAGCAGTTTCAGAGGTGCATTTAAAGTTTGACGCTTAGCAGTCCATATAAAGTTTAAGCGTTAACGTCTATAGATGTAAAAAAAAAACAGAGAAAGTATGTTATGCGGCATACTCGAAGATTGCCGAGCAAAGCTCGGTCGCCCAAGTACTACAGTCTTAAATGAGTAAAAAATACAGTAACATGCAGAACGTCGCCGCTGCCGCCGATATTTTTAACATTCGGCGGTGGCGTGCGAAAAACGACGAGCATTTATGGGAGGCGTATTTCTCTAGTACATATGAATTTCATATATGAATTGGTGGATTCAGGGCGATCAACTTGCCCGAATATAGTCATATCCAGCTCAATTTTAGGCATTAACAGATCCATAAAGCTACAATGCTGTCACCCTAGTCACTAGATCGACCTTATTCAAACAGAGCATTGGAAACATTAAAAATGTTACCCAAATTTCGCCAAAAAGACACAAGATTTCAAGCCCCGGCTAAATTTGTGTCCCAGCGAAAACTGAGTGAACTCTTCTTTCAAGCCGGAATATAAAGTTCTAAAACAATCAGCAATTTTTAATTTTTTTTTTGTGAGTTCACTGCGACTGCTGAGTGAAGTATACTATGTCGGTTGCTGGTTCGAAATATCCCTATCTCAAAATATTTTTTCTTCATTTCAGGATTTGTTTCAAAAGAGCCCTATATCAGAATGTCAGAATGTTTTTCATAAACGCTCTATCTTATGTTAAAATGTACTGAATAAATGCTCAGGTAGGGAGTTTCCGAAACAAATTTTGAGATAGTGTATTTTTGAATAAAATTCTGAAGTTCGGCGTTCTTCAAACAAATTCTGAAAGAATGATCAAAGCAAACAAAATTTTTAACATTTTTCTAAATATTTAGTAAAAAAAACAAATAATTTCCCCAAAAGCTGTTGTTAAATACAAAATTATTATCATTACTAATAACTACTAAAGGTAGTTTTCGAAAACAATTTTCTACAAAATCCGATCTTATTAGAGAGCAAACCTCTGTAAATTGAATCATGCTCGAATATAAAGTTGCGAGCCTCGACTAGAAATTCACGGCTGTTTCAGTTACATGATTTAATTTTTAAATTTTTTTTCATACAATTTTCTACATTTTTAACCAAGTAATAAAAAGGTCTGAGTTTTTAAGAGAATTAATTGTCTAAATTAAAGGAAACGTTTCTATGGCGGAAAATCAATCGTATTTTATCTTCGTTTTCAGGAAATTTAATTTATGCCCCACGGGTAACCAAACCGGGCAGTCACTTGGAGATTTTCTTGCGGCTTCGTACTTCATATACAATTTCGGAGGCATGTGCGTGAAACATAAAATTGCTGTCGAGAGTTACACCTAATATGTGGGTGACTGACAGTTGATAGTGTTTAAGCGACTTAAACTATGAACATTTTTCGTTCGTTTGTTTCAGTAGCCATTGAGTGTGCTTGTAATTCTCAACTGGTTAGTGAAATATTCTAAAGACATAGTTTGAGTTTTTTAATTAAAATTGAGGTTCTTCGGATGGTGTGCTAATACATCAGAGCCCAGTGCTCGCCTCCATATCACACTTTGAAGGGGTTCTTCAAATAGAAGATGAGGTGGCTCATTAGAGCGAAACCTCAGAGTGCCCAACTCTCGCCCCAAATTAAATAAATAGAGGTTTTTCTTGTAGAAAATGGGGTGCCAATACCTCAGAGCCGTCCCGTGCTCGCCTCCATATCACATTTTAAAGGGTTCTTCAAATAGAGGATGAGGTGGCTCAGTAGAGCGAAGCCTCAGAGCCCCCCAGTGCTCGCCCCCAAATTAAATAAATAAAGGTGTACTGATGCTATGCATCCTCCCATGACTTAAATACACCAATAACACTAAAACTACCCAACTCAATAAATGGAATACATTAAATCAAAAACCCCATAAACTCAATACAGTCCATTAATAATAATAATTTATAAATTTAAAAAAGGAATGCTTGGTGGGAGTTGAACCCGCAACCCCGGGCGTTTGGTCGGGTACGTCAGCCACTGTGCCACGACTCATACGCTTACAAGCACATAAAATTACTCATTTATAACTCTTATTAAACTGCTCGCCCTCAATTGCCCAAAGCTTAGACAGATAGCGTAACGCCATCGACGGGTATGTCCATTATCTGTGTCATATTTTCCTTGCACAAATTAAATAGAGTGGCCGTGAACTTGCTCAGATCGCACGAGGTGAAAAAAAGCAGAAAGGCTTGGTAGATAACTATTGATTTTGGAACATTATTTGTTTATTGAGGTTCCAGGGCTTGTTGCCACTATCGCGCAGTTGTTGTTGTCGTTTTAGTAGTGCTTCGCCCCATCCAATGGGTGCGACCAATCACAAACTGTCATCAATGTGCTCTAACTTGCTGTTTCAACAGAGGTGGACCATAATAAGAAGGGTGTTAGAGGCGTTGGTTCCACATGGCAATTTAAGAGATGGTTGGTGTCATATTACAAGCAGGACATACATTTTGTATGTCGGGATTGATTCTGGCTAGGTAAAAGTTTAAGCTGTTACAGTATCCAAATAGAAGTTGAGCTAGAGTGGCGCGCGCTTCCCTAGATAGAGTGCGTTCCTCCTCTGCTAGTTCTGGCTATTTTTCTTTGAGTACCGGATTTGCCGGGCAATTCCCGGCATAGAGGTCCGATGCCTGTTTGTAGACATCACTTAGGACCTGTTTGTGCTTTTTTTGCTTGATACGACTGTGTTACCAGATGCCGTATTTCTTCATAATGCTTACGGAGATTACCCCTTAAGCCCCTAGGCGGTGTAGCCTCATCAATCAGATGTCTGTAAGGATACCCAGATTTCTGGGTATTCAGCAGGAACTGTTTGGTTAACATTTCATTTCTCTCCCTAATGGGGAGTATTCTCGCCTCATTTTGTAGATGGTATTCTGGTGACATAAGACAGCCCGGAGCGGTTCTGAGGGCTGTATTTTGGCAGACCTGTATTTTCTTCCAGTGAGTAACATATAGGCTTGGTCACCATATCGGGGACGCGTAGCATGCAATCGTACAGTAGCTCATGGTGGTGAAGAGAGCTTTGATGTATATAAATTCAACAGAATCGGGGAGAGACACCACCCTGCGCCACCTCCCCTTCAGTTCTCCTAGATTTTGAGATTTCGTTCACACATGAATTTACTCACTTTGGGAATCACGATCCGTTGAAACTGTTTTTGTTTTTTTTTTTTTTTGTGAAAACTTTTTTAGCATTTATGGTTTTTTTTTTTTTAATTTCCAAGATAGCTGCATAGACACTCAGAGCTTCCGCTAAGACTTTTCCGAGAACTGGACCAGATAGATTCTAAAGAATCATAATTACTATGCGACTACATAAAAAAGTAAAACAAACAAAAATCCTGAAAACGAAGCAAAAATTGAATTGATTTTGCGCCATAGAAACTCTTCTCTTAATCTAGACAACTTTCTCAAAAACTAATTTTATTCGTAATAAGAATAATTTTCTTAAACTTTGAAAAAATTGTATAAAATAAATTAAAAGAATTTAATTGGTGTACTGTTACGGCCGCTGATTTCTATTTCAGATGCTCAACTTTACAGTCCAGTACTGTAATTCACTGAGCTAACTCGTACATGTAAATATTGTGAGAAATATTCAATCATTCTCGATTGAAAAAATGTAAGAAATGGATCTATACAACGAGCTTTGGAAGTTGTCTAAATTATTTCTTTCTTTTATTCTAATTTAAACAATTTTAAGAAAAAATGCATCATGGCAATAAAGATAAAATATTTATTATTACAAGTCAGTAGGCCGATATAACAACAAAAAAAAAAAAGAATTTTTTTTCTCAAATTGATAAATTGCAAAAAATAGAATTTTCAATTAATTAAATTTCCTCAAAATATTTTAGACAGTGTTTACTTCATTTTAGGTGAGTGCTTTTTTTTAAATGTACCGCTGTGTGTGCGAAAAATGCTTTAGATCTATGAAGTACCTAATATGTATATGAAAATCAAAATCTTTCAAAAGTATATCTTATGTTAGCCATAGTTCAAATATTTTAAATACTGCTTGATAACATCCCGCAATTAAGACGAAAGTCATAAAGATAGCGAGGCGAGCACGTACCTATGTATTTTATTATTTTTATTTATCTGTGATTTTTATTATTACTTAATAGCTGTTTAAACAACCTGTATAAATTTGAATGTATAAAGATGCCAATCCCGACTTTTCTTAAGTCCCAATAACCAGATCTCTAGATATAGCATATTTCCAGATCGTATAAACAATTAATATGTATGCTTTTCCCAAATTTATTTCGCAGAAGGTCGACAGTATTATCCCTAAAGTGTAAACCCGCTAAGTACATTTTTTTATACTCAGCGTGCTTTGAGATAGATATAGACTTCCATATATCAAAATCATCAGTATCGAAAAAAATTTTGATTGAGCCATGTCCGTTAACACGATAACTTGAGTAAATATTGAGATATCTGCACCAAATTTGGTACACGAGCTTATCTGGATCCAGAATAGATTGGTATGGAAAATTAGCAAATCGGATGATAACCACGCCCACTTTTATATATATAACATTTTGGAAAACACAAAAAACCTGATTATTTAGTAAATGATACACCTAGAATGTTGAAATTTGAAGTGTGGACTGATATTGAGACCCTTGATAAAATTTTGAAAAAAATGTTTAAAATGGGCATGGCAATTTTACAAATATTACTAATCATAAATCAAAAATCTTTAAAACTATCATAACAAAATACGGCAGAGATGTTGCCTTTACTATAAGATATTGAGACTCTTGATAAAAAGTCGAAAAAAATTTTTAAAATGGGCGTGGCACCGCATTTACTATAAGGAATGATTGGAAGAAAAATTAACCAAATCGGTTAAGGACCATGCACACTTTTATATAAAGGATTTTTAAAAGGATCGTGGACGAATAAAGTAAGCTATATCTATGCAAAAAAGAGCTTTAAATCAATGGTATTTCATTTCCCAAGTGGATTTATAACAATAAATGGGAAAAACTTCAAATTTTAAAAAATGGGCGTTGCACCGCCCCTTTTATGAATAAGCAATTTTCTATGTTTCGGAAGCCATAACTCGAAGAAAAATTAACGGATCGTAATGAAATTGTGTACACAAATTTTCCCTATAGCAGAAAATATTTTAGTAAAAATGAACGGGATCGGTTAAAGCCCATGACAACTTAGATGCAAAAAAAGTTTAAAAGGGTCGTATACTAAAATAATAAGCTATAACTTAGTTAAAAATTGTTTTGAATCAATGATATTTCACTTATCAAGTTTTATTTTAAGAGGAATATTTTTTTTAACGGGCGGTGCCACGTGTTATGTAGAAAAGTAATTTATATGAAATGAAATGTGCAATTGAAGCTCACGCTGAGTATATAATGTTCGGTTACACCCGAACTTAGACACTTTTACTTGTTTTAAAATTCACTTCTTAGTGTTGTTTGAAAGAGCAGGAGCTAATGCATCAACCAGGCATAACAGTAGTATCAAGTACTGACCACACACAAAGCAAAACAACTATATGACGAGTTTACTTCGTAAGTTTTCCATGAGCAATTTAATTAGTTTGTTGTCTGCCATGTAACATCTTTTTATGTCAGTTCGTAGGTTTAAGCTACATTGCCACTGATTTTGATCGGCCCATTTCAGCGTACTGTGTGGCTTGAGACCTGGTAAATGTACTATCGATCAGATCTTCACCATGCCACAGGTCCTGGAGAATACTCACTATAAGAGAATCGACACTCAACATCTTTTTGTCGACTTTAAACCAGCCTTTGTCAGCGCGGAAAAAAATTACTTGTATGCTGATATGTCTGAATTAATGTGCTCTGCAAAGTTAGTAGGGCTCTGCCAAATTATGTTGAACAGCACCACCATCTCCGTAAATATTGGGAAGGACCTCTCCGAGCCATTCGACACCAAACGAGCCTAAAGGCATACGTATGATATTGATATATCGGCCTTAAAAAATGCGTCGTAAGTTTTGCCATTTCTGGATAAGGTAAAGGGGCAAAATAAGTGGGTCTTGCGGTAAATCAGCGCCTTGACAGACACGTCACTCTTGATGGATATCTCGGGACTGTGAAGGACTTCGTCAATCTGGGAACCAGCATTAACAGCGAAAACAATGTACCTAAGAAATGAAACTGAGAATAACTCTTGCCAATAAATGCTACTTTGGCCTGAGTAGGCAATTGAAAAACAAAGACTTCTTTCCACGAACAAAAAGCACGCTCTAGAAAGCGCTCATCATACCCGTCCTTGTTGTCTATCCGTCGATGATGACGATGTACTACTATGGCCGAATGTACAGTGCAGCATTCTTTTACATGCATAAAGTGCCGCCGAGGCCGTTTTCACTCTTTTCTCCATGTTGAGCTTCCGCGACAACTTACTGTCTAGAATGATTCCTAGATATTTGGTACAAGATTTCTCCTGCAGTGTCACACCTCTTAGCTTTGACCTAGACCAATTCGTGACCTTATACCTCATAGTAAACATATTGCATATAAATAGACTGTATTTTTATAAGCAGTTCTTCAAATTTCTACATGATCTTTCCAACGGGGTCGGGGCCTCCTCTTTTTTAATAGAAAAATAATAATAATAACACCCTGCCTACTTTTCGGGCATCATATTGTACACCACAAACATCGAAATACGCAAATGTTCAATTTATGGTAAATGGATCCTGTACGCTCATGTGTGTAACTCTACAAATCAATGAGCTGTTGTAGTATTTTCGCACTTAATTTGATATCCAATAAAAATGTATGATATCGTAATTAGAGTGTGAATTTATACAATTCAACATTATTCATTTGTACTTTATTCTACAATCAGAGGCACAATACGCAATGTATGTACACTGCCGTTTTTATACCTTTCATGAAAATAAAATGGTATATTAAGTTTGCCTCGCATCTCAAAATTGTCCAATAAGTATACCGAATTGATTGGGTAGACTTAGTTCACTCGATTTAGCACTGTCCGTCTATCTGTCTTTTTTTGTCGGACGGCCGGATCGGTTTCTTTGTCATATCTTTCTCAGTTTATAAGACATAGGATTCAAATTTCATTAAGTGATTACTCATAGGACATATGTATATTGTTCTCTGAAAAAATCGTAGAGATAGGTGTGTATACAGCTTATATCCTATTTTGTTGTTGTAGCGATAAGGACACTCCCCGAAGGTTTTGGGGAGTGTTAATGATGTATATGGTCCTTTGCCGGATGCAGATTTGGTACTTTCCGACAACAAGCACTGTTAAGAACTAGCACGACCATCTCGTGAACAATTGAGTATGACACCATGAAACTTTTTAGGCTATACCGCCCTCCCGCCTCTAGACCTATAAGGAGCTTGTTGTCGCCAGAGCCTCTTCTGTTAAATAAACAGGATTCGCCATGGGAAGGCGAGGTTAACAATAGGGTTGGAGAAGCTATAAATTGCGCTGGCAACCCTTTGAATAATTTTAGTATGTTAGACGCCTCTTACAACAGGCATACTTGCCGCGGATATTTTCTAACACATACATCTCATCAACCGATTATTTGGATCATAATCGTTTCGTGCTCTCCGCCCCATTTTAATAGCTAGATGCTTCAAATTTTATCAAATGCTTCCGTATATGGCAAAATGAAATGATTGAAAAAATCTTATAGATCGGTCGCATATATGTATGTATACTTAGCACATATCCCATACAACCTTTTGTTCAGATAACAGATTCATGGTCATAGCTACCTCATCTATTAGATATTTGATATATATCGAAAATGTCGCATACGTGTATCTGTTCTCTATATATTACATATCTTATTCACCGATTATTCGGATATTACGAATAGGATAAGTTTGTTGCTCAGTTCCATTCATGAAAGGCATAAAGTCCTCGACGCAGCCGAGGACAGTCCCGTCCCTTCTTGTTGTCTCTTGCTTCTAAATTATTTATGCATGCTTAGAAACAAATTTCAATTGAAAAATAAAAACATATTAAGAGAGCAGAACTATGTTGTCTAGTTTGTTGTTACTTTTCAATAAAATTTGAAAGCGAGCAGAAAAAGTTTAAAAGCGAATCAAAAAAAAAAAAAAGGACGGGACTGTCTTCCGAAGACTTCATACCTTTCATGAATGGGGCTGAACAATAATCTTATCCCATTCGTAACCTCCAAATAATCGGCTGTATAACATAAAAAATATATAGTGACCAGATGTACATACCTAAGCGATTTCTAAGATAAATATAAAATAAAACAAGGATAGGTGTCTAAGTTGGGGTGTAACCGAACATTACATATTCAGCGTGAGCTTCAATTGCATATTTAATTTCAGATAAATTACTTTTCTACATAACACGTGGCACCGCCCGATAAAAGAAAAAAATTCCTCTTACAATAAAATTTGATAAGTGAAATATCATTGATTCAAAACTATTTTTTAGCAAAGTTATGGCTTATTATTTGTACCCAATTTTATTACGATCCGTTAATTTTTCGTCGAGTTATGGCTCCCGAAACATAGAAAATTGCTTATTCATAAAAGGGGCGCTGCTATGCCCATTTTTTAAAATTTGAGGTTTTTCCTATTTATTGTTATAAATGCACTTGGGAAATGAAATACCATTGGTTTAAAGCTATTTTTTCCAAAGATATAGCTTATTTTATTCGTCCACCACGACCCTTTTAAAAATCTCTTATATAAAAGTGGGCGTGGTCCTCAACCGATTTCGTTAATTTTTCTTCGAAGCATTCCCTATAGTAAAGGCTACCTCTCTGCCGAATTTTGTTACCATAAGTTTAATGATTTTTGATTTATGATTAATAATATTTGTAAAATTGATTTTATCACAAGTGGGCGGTGCCACGCCCATTTAAAAATTTTTTTGTTTCAAATTTGTATCAAGAGTCTAAATATCAGTCCACATATCAAATTTCAACATTCTAGGTGTATCATTTACTAAATAATCAGGTTTTTTGTGTTTTCCAAAATGTTATATATATAAAAAGTGGGCGTGGTTATCATCCGATTTCGCTCATTTTCAATACCAATCTATTCTGATTCCAGATAAGCTCGTGTATTAAATTAAATGTCTCAATATCTACCCAAGTTATCGTGTTAACGGACGGACGGACGGACATGGCTCAATCAAATTTTTTTCGATGCTGATGATTTTGATATATGGAAGTCTATATCTATCTCGGTTCCTTTATATCTGTACAACCAACCTTATACAATCAAAGTTAATATGCTCTGTGTGCAAAGCACGCCGAGTATAAAAATAGGTAGGTACTTTGTGTGAGGATGCAAAGTTTCACGTTTTTTGTTGCCTGCATGTAAAAACTATGAATACGAATTACGTATTTCAACAATATATGACATAAACGTAAGTATTTGATGAAATTTTAAGTTTCTAGCCGTAAAAAAGTGGCAAAAATGACACTTTATATGGGGTATATAATGTGTATACCACCGATCCCTATGATTTTTTCAGACAACAATATATGCCATATATGTACGTAAATATGTACGTAAGCATTCGTTGAAATTTGAAGCCTCTAGCTTTAAACTGGGGCAGTTATTACGAAAAGTTTCTTACCTGAACAAACGGTTGTGGGGGATATATACTATATATTTTTCAGACAAGAATATGTGCAATATACGAAAGCATATGGTGAAGTTTGAAGCTTCAATCTGATAAATTGAGGAAGATATCACTCATTTGCTGCAACGTCGTCATAACTCAAAAACACAATTTTTCAGGAGAGCCATTCAAAGATTTTAACTGCCATATCTTGCGCATATAAAGGCATATATTCATTTTTATAACACGTGCTAAATTGTTAACTGATCACGAAGATTTTTTATACAACACAGATCATGTACGTTTATATGTTATTAACTCAAAAGTCATGTTTTTTGAGTTATGACGACGTTGCACAAATGAGTGATATAACAAAAATCCAATTTTTCTGAAAAATCGGTTGTATGGAGGATATATGCTATAGTGGTCCGATCCGGCCGGTTCCGACAAATGTCTAATCGGACACCTAAATACACCCGCTCACCAAATTTTATCACGATATCTCAAAAATTGAGGGATTAGTTTGCATACAAACAGACAGACGCACAGACGTACAGACGGACATGGCTAAATCAACTCAGCTCTTCATCCTGATTATTTCGGTATACTTAATGTGGTTCTATCTATTTTCCATTAAGGACTTACAATTTTGGGATTCGTGACGAAATTAATATACCATTTCATTTTCATGAAAGGTATAAAAAGGCCTATTATTTTCTATATCGCTTAGAGCGCAAACCTACTAACCGACATAAACAAAATTTTACTTGGCAGGAAAAAAACTTAACTTTCCATTGAAATCATAGAAAAGGAACT
The DNA here is from genome assembly GCF_040869045.1 of Eurosta solidaginis. NCBI lineage: Eukaryota > Metazoa > Arthropoda > Insecta > Diptera > Tephritidae > Eurosta > Eurosta solidaginis. The sequence continues at coordinate 94,232,349 of NC_090321.1, forward strand.
CATTATAAAGTTCGTTTACCTTGTGTGTGGTCAATATTTAATGTTACTGTTATGCCGGGGGCCACCGGGGTGTATTGGTAGCGTGCCCCGCCCACCTGGGATCCTGGTTTCATCTCAATATGATTGTAATACTTTACCTTCAAATATTAAATCCGACATCGATATGCTAGTTGTTAGCACCTTATTTTCATACGGTCTGAAACAATGTAACTCTCAACCAAACAATAATGGTAGGTTCTTAGATCTAGTTTTTGGATCTGCTGATTTAAAAATATCATGCCTTGAGTGTCCATTTCCAATTTTGTAAAATAGTTTTCACCATAGCTATAAGTGTCTTTTTAAGCAATATATGCTTAAACTCGAATCAAAACTAAAGTCAAAGCCGTCCAGTTTCTGGTAGGTTATTAACTCCAAAAGAAAAACCAATGGCTTTCCAACGACCATGGAGTATGATGGCGCAGAGTCCAGTAATCAACAGGATGCCTGCAACTTATTTGCTAAATCATTCCAATGCCAAATTACTAATTTCGTTGTTACCGCAGATGATGTTCTTCTGTCAATTCCTAAATCGACAAGTAGTGCAAACTCAGATACTGAGGGGTTTTCTCCGATATTTTTCAAAATATGCGCAAACTCCATTGCAGAACCCTTAGCTCATCTCTTTCAAAATTGCTTGAACGGCGGAATTTTTTTGGACTCGTGGAAAATATGCTCCATAAATCCCATATTTAAGTCTGGCAACCGCAATGACATTTGCAACTACCACACGTCAAACTTCAACATTCTAGGGTATTATTTACTAAATAATAAGGTTGTTTGTGTTTTCCAAAATGTTATATATGAATAAAGTGGGCGTGGTTACCATCCGATTTCGCTCATTTTCAATATCAGTCTATTCTGGGTCCAGATAAGCTCGTGTACCAAATTTGGTGAAGATATCTTAATATTCACTAAAGTTATCGTGTTAAAGGACAGACGGACGGACGGACGGACATGGCTTAATCAAATTTTTTTTTCGATACTGATGATGTCTATATCTATCTCGATTCCTTTATACCTGTACAACCAACCGTTATCCAATCAAAGTTAATATACTCTGCGTGCAAAGCACGCTGAGCATAACACAAAATATTAATATTTGGAGCAAAACATCACCGTACTATTTTGGTTAAACGGAACGCCTTTACTGAGTTTTATAAAATTTTTCCAAAGCTCAGTTTTTAATTAATCCTTTGTTATAAAAGTTTTACTATTTAACATATCGACGGGTTTTTATTTATACTTCGGTTTTTTATGTAGAAGAAATGCGGTTTTGTATAATATTTTTTATATCACCCTTGTAAGCAAAACTTGAAGTGTTTTTATTTGGAAACTCGTATGACCTTTTCTTATTCATCTTTATAAAACTTCTTCCAAAGTCTGTGCTGCAACCATAAATTTAAGCCTATAAGCATTTCTTGGACCCTTTAAGAAATGCTTAAGAAATGATTGCAAGCTACAATTAATGCACACAGAACGCATCTTGTAGGGAATTTTTGAAGTTATAATTCTTCAGGCGCGTTATGAAAAATTGATAAGAGTGAAATTAAAAAAAACAAGTAAGGAAGGTTAAGTTCGGGTGTAACCGAACATTACATACTCAGTTGAGAGCTATGGTGACAACATAAGGGAAAATAACCATGTAGGAAAATGAACCGAGGGAAACCCTGGAATGTGTTTGTATGACATGTGTATCAAATGAAAGGCATTAAAGAGTATTTTATGAGGGAGTGCGCCATAGTTCTATAGGTGGACGCCATTTAGGGATATAGCCATAAAGGTGGATCAGGTTTGACTCTAGAATGCGTTTGTACGATATGGGTATGAAATGAAAGGTATTAATGAGTATTTTAAAAGGGCGTGGACCTAAGTTCTATAGATGGACGCCTTTTCGAGATATCGCCGTAAAGATGGACCAGGGGTGACTCTAGAATGCGTTTGCACAATATGGGCATCAAACGAAAAGTGTTAATGAGTATTTTAAAAGGGAGTGGGCCTTAGTTCTATAGGTGGACGCCGTTTCGAGATATCGTCATAAAGGTGGACCAGGGGTGACCCTAGAATTTGTTTGTACAATATGGGTATCAAAAGAAAGGTGATAATGAGTATTTTAAAAGGGCGTATTCCTTAGTTCCATAGGTGGACGCCGTTTCGAGATATCGCCATAAAGGTGGAGCAGGGGTGACCCTAGAATTTGTTTGTACAATATGGGTATCAAAAGAAAGGTATTAATGAGGGTTTTAAAAGGGAGTGGTGGTTGTTGTATAGGTGGTCGCATTTTCGAGATATCGCCATAAAGGTGGACCAGGGGTGACCCTAGAATTTGTTTGTACAATATGGGCATCAAAAGAAAGGTGATAATGAGTATTTTAAAAGGGCGTATTCCTTAGTTCCATAGGTGGACGCCGTTTCGAGATATCGCCATAAAGGTGGAGCAGGGGTGACCCTAGAATTTGTTTGTACAATATGGGTATCAAAAGAAAGGTGTTAATGAGTATTTTAAAAGGGTGTGGGGCTTAGTTCTATAGGTGGACGCCTTTTCGAGATATCGCCATAAAGGTGGACCAGGGGTGACTCTAGAATGAGTTTGTACGATATGGGTATCAAATTAAAGGTATTAATGAGAGTTTTAAAAGGGAGTGGTGGTAGTTGTATATGTGAAGGCGTTTTCCAGATATCGACCAAAATGTGGACTAGGGTGACCCAGAACATACCGCTAATTTATTTATATATGTAATACCTGGCAAGATTTTAAGGGTGTTTTATTTCGCCCTGCAGAACTTTTTCATTTTCTTCTACTTAATATGGTAGGTGTCACAACCATTTTATAAAGTTTTTTCTAAAGTTATATTTCGCGTCAATAAAACAATCCAATTACCTTACCATGTTTCATCCCTTTTTTCGTATTTGGTATAGAATTATGGCATTTTTTTCATTTTTCGCAATTTTCGATATCGAAAAAGTGGGCGTGGTCATAGTCGGATTTCGTTCATTTTTCATACCAAGGTAAAGTGGGTTCAGATAAGTACGTGAACTGAGTTTAGTAAAGATATATCGATTTTTGCTCAAGTTATCGTGTTAACGGCCATGCGGAAGGACAGACGGACGACTGTGTATAAAAACTGGGCGTGGCATCACCCGATTTCGCCCATTTTCACAGAAAACAGTTAACGCCATAAAATCTATGCCCCTACCAAATTTCGAAAGGATTGGTTAATTTTTGTTCGATTTATGGCATTAAAAGTATCCTAGATAAATTAAATGAAAAAGGGCAGAGCCACGCCCATTTTTAAATTTTCTTTTATTTTTGTATTTTGTTGCACCATATCATTACTGGAGTTGAATCTTGACATAATTTACTTATATACTAAAGATATTAAATTTTTTGTTAAAATTTTACTTTAAAAAAAATTTTTTTTTAAAAGTGGGCGTGGTCCTTCTCCGATTTTGCTAATTTTTATTAAGCGTACATACAGTAATAAGAGTAACGTTCCTGCCAAATTTCATCATGATATCTTCAACGACTGCCAAATTACAGCTTGCAAAAGTTTTAAATTACCTTCTTTAAAAAGTGGGCGGTGCCACGCCCATTGTCCAAAATTTTACTAATTTTATATTTTGCGTCATAAGTTCAACTCATCTACCAAGTTTCGTCGCTTTATCTGTCTTTTGTAATGTATTATCGCACTTTTTCGATTTTTCGAAATTTTCGATATCGAAAAAGTTGGCGTGGTTATAGTCCGATATCGTTCATTTTAAATAGCGATCTGAGATGAGTGCTCAGGAACCTACATACCAAATTTCATCAAGATACCTCAAAATTTACTCAAGTTATCGTGTTAACGGACGGACGGACGGACGGACGGACATGGCTCAATCAAATTTTTTTTCGATCCTGATTATTTTGATATATGGAAGTCTATATCTATCTCGATTCCTTTATATATGTACAAGCAACCGTTATCCAATCAAACTTAATATACTCTGTGAGCTCTGCTCAACTGAGTATAAAAAAGTGAAACAAAAGTCACAGGTTGAAAATGCAGTTCGTGTGTACGTTCGCTGTGAATTGTACCAGCAAACTTGCTTTGAGTGGTACATATGTATGTGTGTATGTCCTCGAAAAAAGCTACCCTTCAAAAAACGCGAGTACTTTATAAATAATGTAAGGAATACGCCTTTGGGAGTATAGGACTGCTCCAAATCTAATCTGTATTCACACAAAAAATGTGCTCCAATTAACATTGCGATATCCTAGGAGAGGAGTAGGTGATCCCACTCTCGCTTTGTTTGTGAGTATGCAATAGAGTACATACGTGAGAGTACTTTCCAAAGTACTTTCACTGTAGTACTCCATGGAGCACCCACAGAGGATCATATTCCAAAGTACTAAATAGGAATTGTGTCGGAAAGAATTATCGAAGTGAATTTAATTCAAAATGAAAGCAAGTGAAGAGGGGCAATACAACTTTTATATTTTATACTACGAATACTCTTATGTTATTTAGTATTTGCGTGAATAAAGAAACTAATATTTCTCTATACATACTATAGTATGTATACATAAAACCAGCTGTTGAATTTTATCAGAGTTGCCAAAGTAAAATTTTATTATTAGTTATTTGCATGAAATATTTTACTTTTGGCAACTCTGTTCGATCGTCATCGTGTCGTGATCACTGTCGTTAAAAAACGAGCTATGATCGGCTGATGGTGGTCCGCAAACGCATTGCAAAGGAGTATTGTTGGAGTACTCCAACATGAAGAAAATGGAACACGTAATCCAACAATTTTTGCAGGATACCAACAAAAAAGAAATAGTGCTTCTATTTTTGGCACGTTTGTATGTTTGTATGTTAGTGATGGAACGATATTTCACTATAGGTGATTGCATCGCCGCGAATGAAAAATATCTATAGTGATAGCTATTTCTATCCAAATATCCAAATATCAGTGATTGGCGATTTTTCTTCAGCATGAAATTCTAATACTAATAGTGATAGCGGCGATGCAATCACCGATAGTGAAATATCGTTCATCACTAGTTGCTATCCAAATAGATATATTAATATCCAAAAGCGATATTTCTTCATGAAGCGATATTTCTTCACTCGAATGTGTTTACTTTTAGCTAGTTTGCTCTTTCAGGCGACGTTATTTTGAATTGATATTTTTATAAACGACGTTTTGATCTGGTTGGCTGCGTAAATTTGATTGTATTTATATTTATTAAAAATCCGTTTTAATACCGAGTGAAAGATGACAGCAAATTATAGTAAAAAAAGAAGTGAAATGTGGCAATTTTATGAGCCCATAAATGAAACGCATGCAAAGCCCGGTAATAATTGTAAAAGTCCCCGTTCATATAAATATTTCATGAAGTGTATAAAAGAGATTAAATGACTGAATTTGTTTGTTTTTAATTACAAATAACGCCAAATAGACCTGGGTCCTTAGACTTGGTCTAAGGTTGGTTGCCTGTGTATTTGCGAAGTTAATACTTCTAGGCAGTAGCCGTTAGCAGTTTTATAAAATTTGTGTTTTTGATGGAAAAATAAAAGAATTATAGAAATATATATCACTCGTCTTATTGTAAACAGATGTAACTCAAATTTTAAGTTTTTTGGGAGAATGCAATTCAAGTTTTGTCATATCATATGGTCGAATTTTCCGTCTAATTTCTAGGGCACTGAAGTGGGTGGCAAATTTTCTGTCAAAGAATATTTTTATAATAGCTTGAAGAATTTGTTATATTTTTCCTATGCATCCGAATGCATCGGTGTAGTATAAAAATAATAGTAATAAATCATGTTTTATGGTGTTACATATACAGATTTATTTCGGGTTGATTCATCTTACATTTAAAAATCAAAGCATTTTTAATTAGCAAAATTTATAAAACAACTAGAAGACCGGCAGACGCTGTCCTGCTCTAAATTTGGCAAATCTGCATACATTTTAATAGGCTTTTTCCGTCTGACTCTGCCCTCCCCCCTTCATTTTTTCCTAATCCTTTTATTCACTCGTCCCTCCATCTTTTTCGGTTCATCTATCTCTATCTTCGTCCCATTCTATCTCTTTCTCAATCTCCTTCTCTCTTTTCTCTTCTCTGAATTTCTTCTCCTTCTTTTGCATCCCTTATTGCCTGTCCCAGAAGGTGGTATGTATTTTATTCCAGTCCCAGTCACAGTCCCATTCCTAGTCTCAGTCCCAGTCCTAGTCCTAATCCCAGTCCCAGTCCGTCTCTGGATAATATATTACTCTGTACTAAAGCACTCATGAACAGCTTTCATTTGATATCCATATTGTATAAACACTGTCTAGGCATTCCCTGGCCCACGTCTCCGGGTCCAATTTTTGGCCTACCTTATACTAAAGCACTCATCAACAGCTTTCATTTGATATCCATATTGTATAAACACATTCTAGGGGTGACCGGGTCCACGTTTTGGCCTATAACTCGAGACCCTAGTCACCCAGGAGTATGAAAATTATCCTTTACTAAAGCACTCATCAACAGCTTTCATTTGGTATCCATATTCTATAAGCACACTCTAGGGGTACTACCCTGTACTGAAGCACTCATCAACAGCTTTCATTTGATATTCATATTGTATAAACACATTCTAGGGGTGCCCGGGTACACGTTTTGGCCTATATCCCGAGACCCTAGTCGCCCAGGGGTATGAAAATTACTCTCTGCTAAAGCACTCATCAACAGCTTTCATTTGATATCCTTATTATATACACACACTCTAGGGGTACCCGGGTCCACGTTTTGGTCTATATCTCGAGACCCTAGAGACCTATCCTATATTTTAAGTTAGATCAAACTACACACGGGGTGCAAAACAAATTCAAAATCGGTTCAGAAGTTTGGGAATCCATTGGCCTCAATTGTGTGACACGTGTTTTTTATATATTATGCATAGACATCTATTTCCGCTAGTTTCATCTCATTGAGTGTAATACGAGACTGAACATAAACACGTACCCGGTTAGTTGAAAACATTGATTGAAAAAACGAAAATTTAGCAAATGTTTGTGCTAATTACCTCTTAGTTTTTAATAATATTAATCAGTAGTTGGCGGTTTATTAATAATGATACCGAAACACGTCTTTCGAAATCCCTCCCCATTTTTTGAAAGTGTTTTGGCAGTAAAATTAAGAATTATATGTAAAAAAAAAAACCAAAAATTTGTTTTTGGATATTATGTTTCCTTTTTTTATACTTAAAAAAATTTAACAGCAGCAACCCTTGGGATGTTTGTCTTCAGCGCCGGCGGCGACGATAGATTTATTCACGTCACGTAAATTTCGCTCTTCTCTCTCATTATGTCCACCTTCATGTGGTGATGGGATTCTATTTTTGACCAGGCGAAGTTCGTCGCGTTTATTTCGCGGCGTCAGGGCATTATGTTTCAAGCATAACCCTGTAGGTGATTTATGTTTGCTAGGAAGTGACAGATAGTATACTGTGTTTATTTGTCAATGTGATTCATCAGCTGATTAACAGAGTTGTTCTCTGCACCGTCAGTGGTAGCGAGGGCAAGTAATGTTGCATTTTTGGCCATTTTTAGGGGTAGGTTGTTGCGAAAAGCAGCGATGCCCTCTATTGAGGCTACGCTGATTTTACAACAGAACACAACTTTTTGAAGAGTTGGCGTGAAGGCGACATTTTCGTGTAGAAAATAAAACACTATAACTGACAGTTAAGCCCCCATTACTGATACTTAGCATAGACTTGACTTGACTTGGCGTAAACTTGGCAACTTAGCCACGATTATACTCCACTTGGCGCATAAAATCTGGCATCATAATCAGCGTTGAAATTTATTTTTAAATAAATGTCAAGTTGTATGACAAAATGTCAAAATGAAATGGAAACAAACAAATGGCATCTCAAAATGTAAACGTCACTTAGAACTTACATAGAAAATCAAAATTCAACAGACTTCTAAAGCCCCCATTACTGATACTTAGCATAGACTTGACTTGACTTGGCGTAAACTTGGCAACTTAGCCACGATTATACTCCACTTGGCGCATAAAATCTGGCATCATAATCAGCGTTGAAATTTATTTTTAAATAAATGTCAATTTGTATGACAAAATGTCAAAATGAAATGGAAACAAACAAATGGCATCTCAAAATGTAAACGTCACTTAGAACTTACATAGAAAATCAAAATTCAACAGACTTCTAAGTCAAGTTAAGTTTTGAGTAATCAGTAACATGCAATGTTCATTTAACAGAACTGTAAGTGACAGTTCGCAAGCCAAGTCAAGTCTATGTTAAGTATCAGTAATGGAGCCTTAAGTTAAGTTAAGTTTTGAGTAATCAGTAACATGCAATGTTAATTTAACAGAACTGTAAGTGACAGTTCGCAAGCCAAGTCAAGTCTATGCTAAGTATCAGTAATGGAGCCTTTAACCTGACACTAACCTCTCGTACAGGGGCGGATCCAGAATTTTTTTTGGGAGGGGGCACACAAAACGAACCCGCAAAAAAGTTAACAATAACTTATATAAATATTTAGAAGTAACATACCTACTTCAAATTTATTTACAGAGGTTCAAGTATATACATACATATATAGGAAGGCTTATAAAAGTGTCAAAATAATAAAAAATCATGTGTACAGTAAAGACATTTTTCTTTTATATTTTCTGTTGAAAATGTCCAGCGCTTCATTAGGGTCCATTTTTCCCGCAATATCTTCATTGATATGCATTAAAGCCAATCCATTCAAAAGCTCTGTCATCCTGTCGCAAAGATACGACTTTAATCGGCGTAAGGTGGAGAAAGATCGCTCGGCAGTGGTGGTAGTTACGTATAAAGCAATTGACAAAGAGTTCTAATATTTGGCAACGCCGTTGCTCGTTTGTAGGCATCTGCTGCAGAATCTGGGATATTTTCTGTCATTTCTTTCCAAATTTTTACTTCACCCTTCAAAGCTTGAAAACAAGGAAGGTCTTCTTTATATACCTCTGCGCCTTGTAAAACATTCTCCAAATCTTCATCGCTGGAGTTTTGGGACAGCAACTTTTACATTGCCCAAGTCTTTGCATGGAGGCGTTAGGAAACCTGGATGACATTTCGTTTATAATATAGTCTAGAAAAGGAATATATACTGCAACTCGGTAACAATCCTCAACTAACTGAGCCTGAAAGTTTGGTTGATTATTTTGACGCCCGGTGGTTCTGGGGACCGTGATTTCTGCACCAATCTCATTCGCGATGGCCTTAGCCTGGTTGAAAAGTTTTTTAAAAGAGTCAGTGCTAGTTTCACGTTGTCCCTGTAAACTTGATGTGATCATATCAATAAGCTTAACTGCAGAAACTATATCAATATCTTTGGTTTGTAACTTTCGAAGTGTTGTTTATAACTCAAATTCTCTGTTTTAAAATTATTAAGAAGTGTGAAAATAAATTTAAAAAGTCCATTTCCTTAAAATTAAATTCGAATATTATGTATGTATATATGTATATAAATATACAGTTCACAAGAGAAACTTTCATTAAACATAGATATTTCTGTAGAATTTCAAAATCTATAAGAAGTATGGTTTTGATTTATTTGAGTTATTGTTTACAATTAAAAAAAAAAAAACGGGTAAAAACAGCAAAATTAGGCGACTCAAAACGTTATTTCCTACTTAATTTTAAAACTTTTAATTAACTAGATTTTTTTGTTACTGGAAAATATGTGAATTTTAAATCACTTTGCAAAAATTCCTTGAAACCAATAAACAATTTGTAAAGAAATTTTATCGAGTGCATTTCCAAAAATATGTACTCTGATAAAATCTCAACAGTACAAAAAAAGTCCGGTCGGGGGAGGGCACGTGCCCCTGCGCCCCTCCCCCCCCCCCCCTGGATCCGCCAATGCTCATATATTTCTGACTAATTTTTTATACTCAGTTGAGCAGAGCTCACAGAGTACATAAACTTTGATTGGATAACGGTTGGTTGTACAGGTATAAAGGAATCGAGATAGATATAGACTTCCATATATCAAAATCATCAGTATCGAAAAAAAATTTGATTGAGCCATGTCCGTCCGTCCGTCCCTTAACACGATAACTTGAGTAAATTTTGAGATATCTTGATGAAATTTGGTATGTAGGTTCCTGGACGCTCATCTCAGAACGCTATTTAAAATGAACGATATCGGACTATAACCACGCCTACTTTTTCGATATCGAAAATTTCGAAAAATCGAAAAATTGCCATAATTCATTACCAAAGAGGGATAAAGCGATGAAACTTGGTAGGTGGGTTAGACTTATGACGCAGAATAGAAAATACGTAAAATTTTGGACAATGGGCGTGGCACCGCCCACTTTTAAAAGAAGGTAATTTAGAAGTTTTGCAAGCTGTAATTTGGCAGTCGTTGAAGATATCATGATAAAATTTGGCAGGAACGTTACTCCTATTACAATATGTATGCCTAATAAAAATTAGCAAAATCGGAGAAAGTGAAATTTTTACAAAAAATTTAATATCTTTACAGTATATAAGTAAATTAAGCCAACATTCAACCCCAGTAATGATATGGTGCAACAAAATACAAAAATAAAAGAAAATTTCAAAATGGGCGTGGCTCCGCCCTTTTTCATTTGATTTGTCTAGGATACATTTAATGCCATAAGTCGAACAAAAATTTACCAATCCTTGTGAAATTTGGTAGCGGCTTAGATTCTAGAACGATAACTGTTTTCTGTGAAAAAGGGCGAAATCGGTTGAAGCCACGCCCAGTTGTTATACACAGTCGACCGTCTGTCCTTCCGCTCGGCCATTAACATGATAACTTGAGCAAAAATCGATATATCTTTACTAAACTCTGTTCACATAATTATCTGAACTCACTTTCTATTGGTATAAAAAATGGCCGAAATCCGACTATGACCACTACCACTTTTTTGATATCGAAAATTACGAAAAATGTAAAAAATGCCATAATTCTATACCAAATACGAAAAAAGGGTTCAAGCATGGTAATTGGATTGGTTTATTGACGCAAAATATAACTTTATAAAAAAACTTTGTAAAATGGGTGTGACACCTACCATATTAAGTAGAAGAAAATGAAAAAGTTCTGCAGGGCGAAATCAAAAGCCCTTGGAATCATGGCAGGAATACTGTTCGTGGTATTACATATATAAATAAATTAGCGGTACCCGACAGAGGATGTTCTGGGTCACCCTGGTCCACATTTTGGTCGATATCTCGAAAACGCCTTCACACATATTGTGATTCCCATAAGGTTGGTCGAATCAGCTGTTATAAGGTTACCGATACGGTTACCGACAAAGCACCAATGTTTGCAGCTTAAAGCTGCAGAATCAATGCAATCGATTATTGGTGCCGCTAAGGTCGTAACCGTATCGTAGCCAACCAATTGGTTTTTGGTTTACCATCGTAACGATAAACAGCTGATTTCGTTAGGGATACGACTACAGCGATACGACATACGGCACCAATGACTCCCGCTTTAATCTATGTTATATACATATTTCTTATGTATGTACGTGTCTTTGTTACTGAATGATTGGACCGTTTTTGCAGAATTTTGTGTGTGTGTGCAAGGGGGTTTGAAGATCACAATTTGGGCAGGGAAGTGGATCAAGGCCGGAAATTCGGTACAGGAGTACCTTTTTTACAAATAAAATATTTGAGAAACTTCTCATTCCGAAGTGGTCCAGGGACCGACCTTTTCCAAATAAAGCAGTGTATGGTTCGATTTGCTGGAAATTAAGTATAGGGATACTTTCGTAACTAGCTGATTATTTGAGAAACTTTTCTTTCCGGGAAGTGAAACAGGACAGACATATTCTAAAAAATATTATTTATGGCCCGATTTGCTTGATTCGGTACTGGGTTACCTCTTTGACGAAGATAATATTTGAGAAACTTTTCATTCCGGGAATTGAACCAGGCCGATTTGGTTGAAATTTTGTGTCCCCTATACTTTCCTTCCTCTCTTTTCGGAAATTGGACCAGGGTATTTATTGTGCGAACCTGGGGAGTGTTCCTGTGAAGTTCCTTTCCTGAAATAGACTAGGTACCGACCTATTCGATCAACTTCTATTCACTGTTCTATTTGCCTGAAGTTTGCTATATAGGTAGGTAGTAGAGATGTGAACGGCTGCCGATTTTTGTCGTTTTTCGCACGACGCCATGGAATGTCATTAATATCGGCGCGGCGGCGTTCGGTGCGTTTCTGTATTTTATACTCATTTAAGAATGTCTAGTTTAATGCTTTGGTTTAACAAAGATTATTAAAATCAATGTTTCGAAGACAAACGTCTGCAAATTATACAGTTTAGCATAAAGAAGTTCAGCGCCCACTTGTAAAACTGAAATTATGTATAGTCCCCGAGGATTATACGATTTTCACCCATGAGTAACGCAGTGATATCCACTTCAACAGCTTATGATTTCGAGGGTGGCATCCGTGGCCGAATAGCTACTGCTTAACGTTTCAAGGTGGTTCGAATAGACTCTTGTGGGCTATGTGGCTTGGCAGCATGAAGCGGCAAGAACATTCGCCAGAAAGCCTTTGTGGCTACACCTAGACCTTCTAGGAAACCGACGTCGACGATGGTATGAATTCGATTTCGCAGTCTTATAAGTTATGTGCTGGCATTCGGTGTGAGGGCTAGGCCCGGATCACTCCAGTATATATGTAGGACCGGTTGCCGTGGGAGGTCAGAAATGGTAAAACTGTCGATTTCCTTCCCTAAATATTACTTTTATAAATGAGAAAATCAAGTTATTTATAGTAAGTATGCTGCCACCGCCGATAAAGCCTATTATATGTAAGTAGCCCTTTTTATCATAAGCCACTGATAACTGAAGTTCCGATTCAGTGATTACCGGAAGATGCTATGGCAGTGGACATAATGTAAAAAAAAACATTCGATTAACTAGCAAATTTGTGCTTCACTTAATGTAAGAAAATTAGTAATTATTTATTTCATTTTGCAGTTTTAACTGAACTTTATTGGCTTTGCTGATTACCCTTTAACAGTTCTTTTTTTATTTTACTATAATTAATTAGTATGCGGCCACCGTGGTGTGATGGTAGCGTGCTCCGCCTACCACACCGTATTCCCTGGGTTCTCACCCGGGCAAAGCAACATCAAAATTTTAGAAATAAGATTTTTCAATTAGAAGAAAATTTTTCTAAGCGGGGTCGCCCTTCGGCAGTGTTTGGCAAGTGCTCCGATTGTATTTCTGCCATGAAAAGCTCTCAGTGAAAACTCATCTGCCTTGCAGATGCCGTTCGGAGTCGGCATAAAACATGTAGGTCCCGTCCGGCCAATTTGTAGGAAAAATCAAGAGGAGCACGACGCAAATTGGAAGAGAAGCTTGGCCTTAGATCTCTTCGGAGGTTATCGCGGCTTACATTTATTTATTTATTTTTTATAATTATTTGCATGCAATTAAAAACTATTTTTTAATGCGAAAGAAATATAACTTCTCACGCATGTACATACACACGAACCAATTTTTTTATAGGGAATGAATAATAAAAAACGAAAGACTTTAAAGCATTTTGTTCTAAACACTTCCATAGAACATAAGTTTGAAAAAAATTCTACTCAACACCCTCGGCAACAAATATCTGAGAACTTCGAGAATTTTTTAGTGCTTCCAAAACAAGACTGAATGAGTCCGTAGTGTTACCTACGCCGGAGTCTTAGCCTGGCAAGCGCAGGGCACGATCACCAAACGTGTTCGATCGTTTCCTCCTCCAAACAGCACTTCCTACATATCCTATCACTGAATAAGCCTAATTTTTCGACACTTTACAGCCCTGCGCTTGAACCCATGCCTTTCCCGCTTGGTCGAACATGTACACCTCTCGCCTTCTCTTAATCTCGGCCAATCTAATTGGGACGTCTCTGGAACAAGCTTCAACTGATACGCCCTTTTTAGCTAGTTCATCTGTTTTTTCATTCCCATCTATTCCCATATGTCTTGGCACCCAATATAGATGTATGCTTCTCCCTGTGCCGATTCTTTCCAGAGACTGCTTACACTCTAACACACTTTTAGATGCTATGCTATGCGAGATTACTGCCTTAATTGCTGCTGGGCTATAAATATAAAAGTTACCACGGTTGCAGTTTAAGCTATTCTCTTCCCGTGTTTCTACTGCTTTGGTTACGGCTAATCCTTCCGCTTGGAAAACGCTACCGTGATCTGGCAGCTTGTAGGATCTGAGGATCTGTTTATTTCCGGATCAACACAGTATACCGCAGACCTTACTACTTTGGAACCATCTGTGTGCTATCGCCTCGCCCGCCATTTGAGCACCCTTGCGCCAACCATCCACCTCTATTGTGGCTTTAAGATCTCCCTTGCAGCGCAGATAGTGTTAGAAATATCAATTTCAATGTACTTGTTTGAGTTTATACTTTGTATTTTATTGATCTACAAAATAAGCTTAGCATTTGATTCAATACCTTTCAAATAGAGAAAAATTATTTTGTCTTTCTGTTATAAAATCTCATACAATAAAGATTGTTCTTGTTATATTTTAAATCCACTGCACAATAACTTAACAATAGATAGGGAATCAGGTAGTATGTTTGTCCTGTAATTGATCACGCTATACTACTATGGCCATATGTTTGGCACTCAAGCTGTCCCGAGGCACTGAGCCTGGTTGCAGTTGTTAACGCTATGTGGTTCCAACTTGCATAGATATCATTCCGATATTTAATGTTGTTTTTTTTTTTAATCCTACTGAATTTTTTTTATAACAGTTTTTAAACTTTGATTTAATCTTCCAGCTTAAAAATGTATACATTAAAGGTTTTTTGTATCTTTGTGTCCACTCATTAATAACGGATACAATTGTATCTTAGCGGCAACCCTTAGTACAATTCATTTGTAAACAAACAACGAATGACAGTGGGTAAAATAAAAAAGAAAAACAATCGGCATGACCAACGTTTCGTGAAATTTTTCGAAGAATGCAAGGTTGTTTTTCGCATTAAAATACTGATGACAAAATGAAATACTAAAGCTAAAATGCGGCCGCATTAAGTCACATTTTGCTGTCAAAATTTGTAAGGCTCAAAGAAAATTCAGTACCTAATGTTGTTATCCCAACAGCTGATTGCTCCTTCTTGATTACTTTCCTTACAACGCCTTGTACAACAATATCGAGCCTTAACAGCCGAATTGGTGTAAGGGACAAAATATCGATTTTTTTTTTTATTATCGAAGTCGATAATGTTTGTCCTGGTCTGTCATCTCCGAAAATTTCATAGTTCTCTGTTTTACCGTTATAAAGTTATAGCAGAAACAATTTTGGTGTAAATGCGCAATACACTTTGTTTATATTTTTCCATGACCGCACATTGTTAGTTACATCAAAAATATCTAGTGTGCTTTGTTGCTTGCAGCAAAAAATATTTAATTCGAATAAACTAAATGCGCTTCACGGAGATAAGTTATATATAAAATAACATAATAAATAGTTCTTTGTGCGAATAATGGAAGCTTTTGAACCAGAGGTAATTATTTTGGCTGCAAGCAATAGGAAAAATTGAACTTTTCTATTTAGGGCTTAGTAATAAATGAGTTTATCGTTGTTTTCTTTAGTTTGCAAAGATACATGCTCTCGTCCACTATAGTGAAAGTGAGTCCAATATTTCCATTGATGATGAAACGTGTGTTGGTAATAGGAGCTTTAAAAAGTCAAAAGTTATCCGAAAAAAACCGCAAAACAAGAGTCGGAAATCCACTGGCGTTAAACCGAACCCCTGTTTGAATAAAAATTGTGGAAAATCATGTGCGGACAAATTTACGGAATCAGATAGTGTGGCAATAAGCGAGCACTTCTGGGGTATGGGGAATAAAATAAGGCATCCGAAAGTACTAAAAGAAGTGGAGTTTTGAGTACACAATACGTTTTAATAATATAAAAGCAAAAATATGCCAAAAGTTTTTGCTTCACACTCTCAGTGTATCTCAAAACATGCTAATCTATACTAGAAATAATGCACAGTGTCTACAAACAACCAAAGAAGCTAACAAAAAATTTAAACGACACAATAAGTCTGATGAAAATAAAGTAGCACTTTTGAAATCTTTTATTACACAGTTGCCTGCTGTACCTTCACATTAAAAAAAAATAAATGTAAGGCGCGATAACCTCCGAAGAGATCTAAGGCCGAGCTTCTCTCCCAATTTGCCTCGTGCTCCTCTTGATTTTCCCTACAAATTGGCCGGACGGGACCTACATGTTTTATGCCGACTCCGAACGGCATCTGCAAGGCAGACGAGTTTTCACTGAGAGCTTTTCATGGCAGAAATACACCCGGAGCGCTTGCCAAACACTGCCGAGGGGCAACCCCGCTCAGAAAATTCTTCTTCTAATTTAAAAACCTTATTTCTAAAATTTTGATGTTGCTTTCCCCGGGGTGCGAACCCAGGGCATACGGTGTGGTAGGCGAGCACGCTACCATCACACCACGGTGACCTTCACATTACTGTCATAATAAAAGCAGTAAACTTTATTTACCATCAGAATTCCAAAACATATTAACTCTGTATAAGTATTATTTAAGTCATTTAAATCACATTAATAAGGAATCATCTAAGTTATCTTTAAGAGTGTTTAGAAAAATGTTTAATACCGACTTTCACATTGGCTCCCATATGCCCAAAAAAGATAGATGTGCTTTATGTGAAAAATTTAAGGACTCGGACAGTGAAACTCAGATTCTTTTAAGGCAAACTGAAGAATTTCAAAAGCACCTTAAGGATAAAGAAACGTCAAATCAAGTATTTTTAAATGACCAAAAGCAAGGTCGAACAAATTCTTCATTCTTATGTTAGAGCTTTGATTTACAAAAGCTGCTTAATACGCCCCATTCAAAAAGTGTAAATTTGTTTTACTCGAGAAAATACGCCTACTACAATGAAAGCATTTATGAAGGTGTTACAAGAAATGGTTATTGCTTTTTGTGGGGCGAAAAGGACGGAAAACGGGGATGTAATGAGATATGCACAGTAATTTTTAAGTACTTAAAACTCCTTGATAAAAAAGGAACGTATACCTTTATTAGCCTTTACTGTGACAGTTGTGCAGGACAAAATCGAAACAGAGCCATGCTTGCTATGTTCGCTTTTTTTTTTTAAATCTCTTATGACTTTAAAGCATGGATACTGCAATAACTCACAGATAAAAGAATACAATCTAGCTCCAATGCGTCAGTCCAAACGCAATATTTCCATTAGAAACCAAGGACCCCTTTCTCTGTATGATAAGCCCTTGAAAATTTCTTTAAAAAATTTTAACGATTTAAAAAAAACTTTGCGAAAAAGGCGCTATACCAAAACAGTTTCACAATGAGTTTTTAAATATGCAACAAAGCGCAACAATGACAGATGAGTTACCTGAAACTGACGAGGAAGCTACATTTTAGGTTTTAAATAACAAATAATAAGTTAATTTGTGAATTTCGGATTTTTGGTTTAATTTTGGCTAGCAGTTGTTATTTACGGTCACTGATATGCTTAAATTACGTTTAACGAATTATTCTTAATTTTATAAAATATACTGTAACGTTCTTTGAATGAAATAAAAGTTTATATGTGAAAAAACTTTATGATTATTTTGATGTAAGTAACATAATATTTCAGCAGCAGGTGGTGAGTGTGCCAGCTAAATTGATGTAAGTAACAAAAAACACAACCACGACTTATTTTACCTACTGAAATTGATTGCGTTATGTACTTAGAGCACAACTAGGGCCGTGTACAAAATTTAGTTCAAATTCTTTGCTTATTAACAGAGATAATTAAAAAAAAACCTCCCCCTGTATAATTTGTTATTTGTCCCTTACACCAATTTGGCGGTAAAGGCTCGATATGTCAGTTAATCGAAATCAATGAAAAATTTCCTTTGACTTGACATTCTTCTGCACGACGTTTTTGCTTTTTAATTTAAATTCAGGTATTAAACTAGTTGCAATACCACCACCACTCACTACTTGTTGGTTGTCAAGTCAAGCAGGGAAGACCGCCTCTTAACTTTTTTCCGGCAATTGTCATAAAATAAAAAAAAATAATCTAATAAAAATGAGCACTTATTTGGGCTTATTTAAACCCAACTTATGCTAACTTAGTTTCTTTTTCTGCGGGGTGCGTATGCACATTGTTGCATGCTACCGTCATTGCACAAAAACCAACATAACACGAAATAAATTAAAAAATCATGGTCAATTACATAATTGCACACATATACTTGTATATATTTAAGTCTTGTACTAGCAGCTATAAAATATTTTAACAATTGAGAACTTAAGATTATACCAATCAAGTTTTAAACAGGGTCCGTAGTGTTTGTTAAAAGTTTTTTTTTGCTGCCTTTAGTTTGTTTGTAGTACGCTTATTGCTGTTGTCTATTTTGCATTTTCTAATTCAAAAATCATAAGAAACAGAGTACAGCACAATGTTAAAATTTAACGCTGCGCAGGAGCTTGATACTTGAAATTTGTTGTACTCAAATTTAATGGTCTGTAATACTATAATACATCGTAAATAAATATAAATGACGCATTATTTTTGATATGACTTAAGTACACTGTGATAAAATGGTTTCTGGTAATATTACAGTTATCCTACAAAATAAGTGCTAAGAAAGTTTCAAAGCGTGTATGTCACTATCAAAAAAGAGATAATTTATTACCTTCACAAAAAAATTTATAATAAGGATTTTATTATGTACTATATTGTAATAGTGATAAAAAAAAATAGTCCGTAATATATTTCCTGATTCAAAAATAAAAATTGAAATGCAATCACTACTAAATAATCAGAAGTAACCATTAAGAGGAATGTAAATTATATAGAAAACGTACATATGTCAGTCAGGGTCCCTGGCGTTCAATGCTACAATAGTAATTATACAAACCAACATTATATACAAACACATTTCCCCACTTAAAGCACAAATTTTTGTATCTGATTGGTTTGTAAGCCTTTGCGGTTCAACTATGGTTTCACTTATTTCATTATTTATTTACCAAAAAAATATTAATATAATAACCCAATGACACTGGTGTTTGATTTTTAATACACGAATATACACAATGTTATAATCTTGCCAAAAAAAAAATTTTTTTTGTTTCAAATTAAAAATAATAGATTATTTAGTCACTGTAACTAAAATAAATTCTGCGATTCAGTCGACTCACTTCTTACGATAGGTGTTGTTATTTAGGCAGTTACTCTTAAACTGAGTTATGCGGCGTCTCATTTATAAATATCAGCGGTACCTATACCTGTTTCAGAAGTGACGTCGAGCCAATGACAATAAAAGCAATTGGTACCACCAAAGTCAGTTAACTAGATACTATGAATGCATATTGGCACAAATATACAAAAGCACACACATATGTACATGGGTTCTCGTGTAGCTATTAATGATCGTTGTCGATACCGTTATTGAAATACATATAAATATTTTATACAATTTCGGGATTGTTTTCAATTGCTAAAGACTAAATTAAGCAAATGTCTAGATAAAGTGAGTTGTCATTCATGTATTCACATCGACTTTTTATAGACGTTCTGGAGTTTAAGACTATGATCAATAAACACCTTACCTCTAGGCCAACTGTTTCAGATCTCCCAAAAAAGGTAAGGTTAGGTTGAACTGGCCGGTCCATGAGGACCTCACATAGACTGAATAAGTCCGTAGTGTTACCAGAAGTTTGTTTTAAGGACCAAACTGAAAAACCCTATCAAAAACCAGGATCTACGTTATAAAATTACTCCGTCCTCTTGGCAAATACTAGAAGCTTCGTAGGACTTAAGCCACTTGCTGCTTCTAGATCTGGCAGCTGTATCACTCTTAATAGCTGGGGTCTTAGCCTGGCAAGCGCAGGGCACGAGCACAGAACGTGCTCGATCGTTTCCTCCTCCAGCCCGCAATTCCTACATCTGCTATCACTGACTGTTTAGACGGTTAAGCGCCAACTAAGTAAGTAATACCTACACATAATCTTCGACACTTTACAGCCCCGCGCTTGAACCCACGCCTTTCCTGCTTGGCCGATCATGTGCACCTCTCGCCTTCGCTTAATCTCGCCCAGTCTAATTGGGACGTCTACGGAGCAAGCTTCAAGGGATGGGAGCCAATATAGATGTATGCTTCTCCCTGTCCCGATTATCTCCAGAGACTGCTTACACTCTAACACGTATTTAGATGCTGTGTTATGCGAGATTAATGCCTTAATTGCTGCTTGACTGTTAGTATAAAAGTTAACACGATTGCAGCTTAGGCTATTCTCTTCCCGGGTTTCTACTGCCTTGGTAACGGTTACTATTTCCGCTTAGAAAACGATACAGCAATCCGGCAGCCTGTAGGATCTGTTTATTTCCGGATCAGCACAGTATACCACAGACCCTACTCCTTCCAATACTCTGGAACCATCTGTGTACACATGTATCACCTCGTGTGCCATTTGAGCACGCTTGGGCCAACCGTCCACCTCTATTGTGGCCATAAGATCGCCCTCGAAGCGCAGATAAGAAGTCAGGTAATCTGTTCGTCTTGTGATTGATGACGCTACACTACTATGGCCGTATGGTCGGCGCTCAAGGTGCCCCGAGACACCGAGCCTGGTTGCAGTTGTTAACGATATGTTCTTTGCTACAAGGTCTACAGGTGGATTGTGCAGAATGGCATACAGTGCAGCCGTCGGGGTTGTTTTCAGGGCTCCCGTAACGCTAAGCATTGATAGTCCGCATACCCCCTCTAAATTTTTGAGGTGGTTGTTGTATATAGAGTTGATAGTATAGAATAGGGCTTACAATCGCTGTAAAAACCCAATGAGAAAGAGAGGGCGATAAGCCACACGTACACCCAGCATTCTTTTACATGCATAAAGTGCCGTTGAAGCCTTCCTCACCCTCTCCTCCACGTTGAGCTTCCATGACAACTTACTGTCTAGGATAATTCCTAGATATTTTGTGCAAGGTTTCTTCTGTAGGGTCGCCCCTGCTAACTTAGGCCTGATCCAATTTGAGACCTTTTACCTCTTTGTAAACAAGACCATATCCGTCTTCTCCGCGTTGACTTCCATCCCGACATTTGACTTTCAACCCGACATTTGATGCCCAGTTATGAATATCCCGAAGCGCCCGATCCATCAAAGAGCTAATCGTTGGAAGGCGCTTTCCACTTATGACAATTGCAACGTCATCTGCGTAAGCCGTAAGTTTTACGGGTCCCTCATCGAATTGCCTGAGCAGTTGGTTGATAACCAGCGTCCACAGTAGAGGTGATAGCACCCCTGCACTCTTGTGAATTGCCTACATAGCACACGTTTTATTGTAAACAGATGCCATCCAATGTTTTTTTGGGAAAACGCAGCCAAAGCTTTTTGATTTTCAAGAGTTCAATTCTCCGGCTTATAACGAAAGCTCCGAAGGGTTGACGCCAATTTGGAATATATTAAGTTGAACTACAATTATTAAGCTATTACACGGTTAAAAAATATTTTCATATTAACAAATTTTGTTGTTATATCGGCCTACTGATTTGTAAGATCGCGGGTTCGAATCGAGCTCAAGGCCTAACTACAACTATTTTATCATTATTATTATCATAAATTTTTTCCTTAAGCGAGAAAAAATTTCCTTTAAGGAAAAATTATTTTATTATAATAATTTATCATAATAATAATTATGAAATAATTATTGTTAGGCCTTGAGCTCGACTTGAACCCGCGATCTTATTTTCATATTAATTAAAGGAAAGTTCTTTATCCAAGCTTTACTTTTTTCATTTCGAGTTCATTCACTTTAATATGAAAATTTATTAACTGGAAAGTAATTTCATGCGGAGTATTTCTGGATCATGGCTCAATTATATGGTTGGCTAATCTCATCAGCTGATTTAATTTTTTTTCATTTCACTGGTATATGGATTGTCAAAAGGAGATGGCAAACGCAAAATGTAACCAACACATAGACAATTATTTACTGCCGTGGTGCTAAATTTTTTATAAAAAGATAAGTTATGTTTTTATCTATTTAAGCGCATTATTTTCCCTCAACACACAAGAATTGCAAAATTTGATGCTTTCTCTCCATTCCATTCGCCTAACACCAACATACGGATTTAAACAATCTGAGCGAAGGTATGTTGTTGCTGTAGGGATGAGTCAACCATATAGTTGAACCATGTTCTGAATAATACACTTTCATTAAAAAACCTTTTGTTTTAAAATAAATAATTTCACGTGCACTACATCCCTAAAACTATTCTTGAGATCGGATTAAAATATCTTATCAATTTCCTTCTCTCTTTGGTCGCTAAAGTTTTTAAAGTAATGTCATACACTCGGACAAAAAATAATAACGATCGTTCTCGTACGGTTTTTTTGATTATTTTCTAGTTAGTTCTGTCACAGCAAAGTTGTAGCAATTTATTTATAAAGAACTTTGTAAGACCGCCTCCAAATAATATACAGCTACTTTTAAGATATTATTTACTTTTCTACGGTCATTGACCATTTCGATTCTACTTAAACCTTTTTCTTAAAAACACGAGTTCTATTGTTCCTCTAACTCGTGATTTGGGTTAATATTGTTAGAGCTACATATATGCGACACAGAGATCACACTGATCCTTTTTGGGTAAATATTTTATAGCGGCTTGCATTTCATCTAGATTCTTTGCCATTATTTGTTTGCTGTATTTTAAAATCATTATATAAATCTCTGATAGTTTTCCTGCCATCAAAGAATTTTATTTAGAAGAAGAAGCTCTAAAATCATGTGATGCGATTCGAGGAATATAATTTAAATGCTCTTTTATATTACGATTTATTTCAGAACTGTTAGAATTTAAATGATTTCTTTTAAATCTTTTATATAAAGTATCGATCAATGAAGTAGTATTATAGTCCTAAATTATTTTTTCATTGATAATAAAAGATGTAATATGCGTAACCAGGGCCGTAGAGAAAAAATCCGGGCCCGGGACTAAACAATTTACGGGCCCCCTATAAAACATCCACTCATACATTTGATTAATTTGAATTAATGATGTCTCATTCATGAATCATTATTGATGGATTACTTAGAAAAAAATTTTTGCCACATAAACTAAATGATTTTTGGACTAAGAGCTGAAAATAAAATTAACACAGAATATTTGCTATTTATACTATTTTATTGTAACGTGGAAATAAAATTCTCTTTTAACAGCCACATAAATAAATAAAACAGCCACATATTGTTTTAAATAATATTTTCTAGTTATTTGGTAACATTTTAATACATTTCTGATAAATTTAATGATGATTATAAATTTTAATTATTCAATATAGAAGGTTCGGATATCAAAGAGTGGCTTTTTTTTATAATAATATCTGTAAACCATAAATACACTTGAACATTAATAACTTTAAAATAACTATCTTTTGATAGTTTTCTTTGTTGCTCATTTTTTGATGTATAAAAATATTCATTGAAAAATAATTATAAATTGTAAAACAACTTTTAAATAATAAAAAAAAATAAAATATTAAATAAAGCTTTAAATATCAAAATGTAACTGTTTTGCGAAAACAGATTCAACACAAAGCGTGGCAAGTCCTGAAACTCGCTCTTGAGATGAACACGATCTATGAAAGTTTTTGATTCTTGAAAGGACGCTGAAGGAACATTCTGCACTAGCTACAGTGACAGGTATAGTGCAAAAGATACGTAAAGCAACACAAATGTTGGGGAAAATAATATACAGATTTTGAACATATGTAGATCCAATACCAATGGTGACAGACCTTTATCAAAATTTGCTTCGTAAATGTGTTCCAAGTGAACTATTTCGCATTCTAAGCATTGCGAAATGTCCGACTTGTATTTTTCGACAAATTTTGCTGTGCTCGGCGGAATCATAGTTTCATCCATGTTTTCAAATTGCCACAAAAAGAAAACGTCTCGCTCAAACTTCTCATAGCTGCAAATCGTTCAGTAATGGCAGTGATTACCGAATCGGCGATCACCAGGAATATATTTTTTTTAAAATAAGACTCTTAATCGTCCATAATCATCTCATTTAACTTATCTTCAGAACGTCTTTTGGGGTTTCTCTTTCAATTGTCCGGAAACTTTGGCGAGATGTTCAACTGAATAGCAACTGTTTTGCATTCGTTTAAAATTGTTTCCAATTGGTTCCTGATCAACTTCAAATCAGCTAATAAGGCATCTAGATGTCGGACCTTAATATCTATGGTGTCGTCTCTAGCTTGGAGGACCACATTTCTTTCATTAATGGTAGTCAGTATTTTAACCAAATTGAGGACAGCAAGATACATTCGAACTTGTTGATGTACTTGAGAATGCCGGTAACATCTCCGTATGCTTGCGCTGTCAAATTTGGTTTTGTCAGAAAGACTATGAAGAGAGCTCGGTACATTTTTTTTGAGGATATCCCATCGTTGTGGACTTCTGCTAAAAATAGCAAAACATTTTTGTACAACTCCGAGGAAAGTAATTGCAGCCGTACAACATTCTGCAACATCAATCTGACGTAGTGTTCCGTTGTATACTCCTTTCATATTGGCGTCGTTATTCGTACCGTTGTGCACGACAATCTTTTAATGGGACTTCATGTTTACCTAGAGTACGGCAAATTAGATCAGCGATTTTCTTGAATTGTAAAATTTGTGCTTTCGAATTGAAATGGAGTTAGCGCAAAATGAACGCAGTCAACGTGACTAGCATCAGGCATAGCATCAACGATAATAGCAAAATACTTGGCTTTCTTGCCTTGATCTAATAGTTTCCCTCACGTGCTTTGCACAAATTTCTATAAACTCGTTCTGATTGTCTGGGGAAAGATAGTGAACTTGTAAACGTTTGTGCTGCTGTTGTGAAATCCTAACTTTCTCCAAATGATCTCTAAGTATCGGATCATAATGGCTTATGAGATCTTAGATGCCCAAGAAATGTCCATCGTTTCGTTCACCAAGATATATACTTTCGCTTTTGAAAGCTAGGCCCCTTTCACCCAAAAATAAAATAGTGTCCAAAATTTTATATATAATTTCTTTCCACTTTTGAGTTTCAGTGATTAGCTGGTCATTGATAAGTGTATCAATTGTAGCCTCCTTTTGAATTGAATTTTGTAAAGATCGCCATTGAATATAACATTTAATGTGATCTTGAGTATTTTCGTGTGATGGCAGTTTATCGTATAGCTTCTTCCATACCTGGAATTTCGAATATCCGCCAGGACAAAAAATTTTAGGTCGATTTAAAGTATTGGTGCTTAAGAGACGACATGGCAGGCAATAAAAAGCATTGCTACTGGCACTTTACACTAACCAGTCACGCTCCACTTTCTCTCCATTTAGCAAGATTCTGTTTAACAACGAGGTAGGAAATGCCTCGTCATGACAATCACATGGAAAAATAACAGGACACTTTTGATGACCTCGATGAATTATTTTTTTGACTTCTTCAGATCGCAAAAACTCATTTTTCAAGGTACCGATATCGAAGTCGTTTAAATAATCTGGACTTTGATACAGAGTTGGTGGCATTGTTGGAAGACTTTTTGAAGATGAACCTTCATCAGTGTCACCAGGAAAGCTTTACGATTTCGGATTCATGTAAACATACATTTTTGTTTGATGTTTTTATTGTCTCACTGTTCGAAGACCCAGGCATAAAATCATTATCAATATTCGTTGCTTTTGAAATTCGGTTTAAAATTTGCACATGGAACAACTAAAGACTCTCCTGGATTAAAAAAAAATTTCTTAGTACCTCTAAGGGAAATCTTGGCTATTTCAGAGGTAAACAAAGTAAATTTGAAAGAGCATAAAAGCGAAATTGAAAAAATGTTGAGTGAGCATAAAGCTGGAGTCATTGGTGCCGTATGTCGTATCGCTGTATCCGTATCCCTAACGTAATCAGCTGTTTATCGTTACGACGGTAAACCAAAACCCAATTGGTTGGCTACGATACGGTTACGACTTTAGCGGCACCAATAATCGATTGCATTGATTCTCATAAGGTTGGTCGAATCAGCTGTTAAAAGGTTACCGATACGGTTACCGATAAAGCACCAATGTCTCCAGCTTAAAAGGGAAATAAACGCTTCCATAACTCACAACGAAAGAGAGATGAAAATAATAGTAGAAAAAATCTATAAGGTGAACTCAGAAAAACTAGAGTTAATGAAAAAAATAGAATGCTTGTGCTTAGAAAATAAGGATAAACTAAGTAAAGTTAGTATACCAAATGAGGCGTTCACTAAGCAAAAGGATAAAATTATTAATGAAGTTAAAAAGGTTGCTAATATCCCTAATGAGGCATTTAATAAACAGAAAGAGGAAATTATAAAAGAGGTTAAGAAGGCTGCAAATCAAAATAAAGGTTTTGACGGTGGAAAGGTTTCTACATATGCCACTGTTACAAAAGGCATCCCCCCAATTGTTATTAAGCCCAAAGTGAAACAAGCCATTGAGAAAACAAAAACGGATTTAAACAAAATAGATCCATCCCATTTAAATATAGGGTACAAAACAAAAATAATGGCACCATAATTATAAGCGCTAATACAGCAGGCGACAAGCACAAAATTAGAGATACGCTAACAGAAAAGTTGGATAAAAATGTGTATAATATAGCTGAGCCAAAAGTGTATTTTCCTAGAGTTGTGGTAGCTAATATTAGTGCAGAGCATACCGAGAGCGAAATAGTTAGCCGGATTCTTGCGCAGAATGATACACTGAGGGAAGCTAAAATGAAATGTATTACAATTAAACGCGCTAAAAAAGAAAATAGAGGACAACATATTAATGCAGTTATAGAAAGAGAGCATAAATATTATGAGGCTATCCTGAGACATAGGAAAATTAATGTTGGATGGGATCGCTGCCCAGTTTATGACGGTCAAACTGTAAAAAGGTGCTACAAATGTTTAGGGTTTAACCACATAGCTGCCAATTGCACCCTGAAACAGAGGTGTAGTAAATGTCTGGGAGAACATGGGGCAGAAAACTGCAAGGAGAGCATGCCCATTAATAAATGTGGTAATTGCGTAGATGCCAATAATCAGTTAGGTTTTAAGCTCAATATAGACCATAACATAATGAGCCATGACTGCCCAGTTTATCAAAGGAAACTTAAACTGGAAAAACAACGAGTTGGTTTTTAGCAACCAAGACGTACAAGCCCAGTAATAAATGTTTTCGATTTGAAATGTGTCTACTTGAATATTTGTAGTTTGTTAGCAAATAAAGCAGAGCTCGAAAAAATGATAGAAGAAGTGGATCCGGACATTGTTTTATGCTCAGAAACACGTATAACTTCAGATATTCTTGATTCTGAAATTAATATTGCACCGTATACATTAATTCGCTGCGACTCTCATAGTAGACATACGGGAGGGTTCGTTTTATTACTGAAAAAGGAAATCAAGTACAAAGTCAGGTTTAATCGATCAATTGATAGAAAGGTATGGTGTGCTATAGTAAAATTAAAGCAAGTGGACATTAAGTGGCAAATAGGTGTGTTGTACCATTCCCCAAGTTCTAGTGACAGTGATTTTTTTAATCACGTAGAGAGTATTTTTTCAGGTACGAATTCACTTCTAGTTGGAGATTTCAATATAAACTTAAATATCAACTCTTCGAGTAGCTACAAACTGAATGAAATTTGTACTCGTAGCGGAATGAAACAAAAAATAAATTTCAATACATGAGTCGCGGAAACTTCTCAAACAAAAATAGATTTATTATATGCAAACGCTGATATACTGTCTTGTGTAAATCTTGAAGACCACAGAATATCCGATCACGAAACTATTTCATTTGCTATAAAAGTAAGTAATTCAAACCCGTTACGAGGAGTCATTTCATCAACATCTTGGGAGAATTATTCTGCCGATAACTTGACGGCTCTACTGAGGAATTGCGATATTAGTTTAATAAGAAGCATGAATGTCAACGACATGGTCAACTATATAAATACTTGTTTACTAGATTGTATGGGAGTACTAACGTTTGAAAAAAACAATACGGTAAAGTTAAGAAATAAATGGTATGACCAAGAATTGACAGAATTGAATAAACTAAAATACCGGTTGCACTCACAAGTTGGAACAACGGGTGACTATACCGAATATAACATGGTCGCGAAGTACTACAAAAAACTAATCAAATTTAAAAAGATTAAATACATGGAGAATAATATTGACATCAATAGTTCAGATAGCAAGCTAATGTGGAAGCATCTTAAGCATGCTGTTAACTTAACGGGGCCACAAGAAAAGATCTTGACGGTGATCGTTAAAGGGGTGACATATGATACACTTCGCGATATTGCTGAAGCATTGAACTCCTTCTTTATAGATAGCATTGTTGATATAAACAGGGAAATTGAAGTTGTTCAGAGTCAGAACGACTTCCAACTTACAGCTAGGTCATGTTTAAAATTCGAAGAAATTACGGTTGAGGATGTTATACGTATAGCAAAAAGGTTCAAACATATAACTGGGGGGAAAAATTTACTTTCAGAAGGCGTAATTAAATATTCGGTATCGTACATGGGTTTCTTCTATGCAACCGTTATAAACAAATCCATGACTACTGGAATAGTGCCAGACATGTGGAAAATTTCGACAATAGTACCAATTAGGAAAGTAAAAAATTCAGTAATGGCAGAAGAACTAAGGCCGATAAATACATTGCCGAACATAGAAAAAATTCTGGAAATTGTAATAAAAACTGGAGGCGAGGAGAGATACAAACAAATTATCACTGAACCTAAACGACATGAAATGACTTATGCCACTTTCAAAATAAACGGCTCAAATGAGAGACTGAAGGTGAAAGGAGACCCTATGCCCGTAGATGTACGAAATCTCAAATATCTTTACGCTCAATGAGTAACAGTATATATCATTGAAAATATATTCTCTGCGAGACATACCTCAAGTTTTAAGGGTAAATGAGTAAATTAAATATGCATCTACCTGGAGTTTGGAATACTTGCTCAAAATCCGGGATAAAGAATCGTTCTACATAAGCGGAGATATAAACTGGTATATAACTTTCCATCTGTTTATTCTTGGATCAATTTTTCGGTCATTCAATACAGTACGTTTTTGTGCTTCGAACGATGTAAAGATGTTAATTTTATTGAAAGAAATATCTAAGAAATGGTACAATATAAAGAAAAAAGTTGAATTTTTTGCATTTTACGCAGAGCTGCTCAACCTCTATATACTTATAACACTTTTGTTTTTGGTTTGCTTTAAAGAAAAGGCACAGATGCAAATTCACACTTTGAATATACAAAAAAATGTGCATAGCACTCCCATATGCCCTCACATATATATATATATATTGATTCATTTAAAAGTCCTGAACTTCATACGAAAAACTTTAATTCAAAATTTTTGATATTTAGTTGGGCCAAACTCTTTTTAAAATGTTTGCTGGGTAGGAGCTGCTTCGGCCGATAGATTAATAAAGAAAAACCAAAAAGTTTTTGCTTTTCCCCTCTATGCATTTCGGCGCTTTCGCGTCATCATCAGGAAGGTCTACATTTATTTTAAAAAACAGAAACATGAAAACACAAAATGAAATATAAGAATACAACACAATCAATAGACATAAAAATTAACATTTGGAACTTTACTCACATTAATTTGATTAATTTTTTAAATTACAAAAACATCACATATTAACATTAAACATATTGTTTTTGTATTTTTATTTGTTTACATGTTTGATCACAGCTGTGTAAGCGCTGTTTGTGTTGTCCACGTCTTCTTTAAAATTCATTACGTTTGTGAGTTGCTGTTGAATTCGGAGACTTTCCAGTGTCATCCGTTTTTTTCTCTTCTGTCAACATCCAAACTCCTAGCGTTCGCAAAATCAGCTGTGTGTTCGTTTTCGATCAGGTGTTGAGAAAGCGCTGTTGTTGTTTTCACGTCCATTTGATGTTCGTATAGTCTCGATACTAATGCACTTTTTGTTGTGCCTATGTAACACTTATTGCAGTTATTGTTGTTGTTGCCTTTGCATTGGATTTCGTAGACTACGTTGCTTTGCTGTTCCTTGTCTATCCTGTCTTTTGTTTTTGTAAAGATTCTCCTTAGTGTATTGTGCGGTTTATAGGCAAAATTTTTGTCATTTTTATAAGCTTTTATTTACTTTCACTTTTGTTGTCTGTAATGGAATCTTGTTAAATTTGATACACTTCCCGGTGTCCGATTGAGCTGAAATTTTGCACACATGTATAACTCCGATGACAATGCAATATTACTTTGTTAGAATTCGATAAATTAATCGATAACACAGTTATCGGTAAAGATTTGTATTTACTTTGGCATAACAGCCTAAGTCCCATACAAACACGCCGGTACCTATCCGTGGATTGTGATATTTGGACGTGGTGAATCACGTGTCACGCGTGGTGAATCTCATCGCTTGCGAAAAGCGGAGACACAACCCTCTGTTGTATTTCTGTGTATAACCAACATAGCTGAATTTTTAAGGCTGTTTAACCCTGTAATCTTTTCTGTAATTTATTTTGCTTTTGGAAAAATTACCTATTTGAAAAAAGCTGGCTGAAAAATATTGGCATAACAGCTTAAGTTAAATCAAGAATGGAAAATCTTTGAAAAATTTGAGCAGATGTGGCAATTTCGCGCGTCCGTTGAACGAAATATTGACAATCTGCTGATCATCGCTAAGAAATTAGCGACATTCCATCAACTAAGCAGCACTTTAGCAATACTACTGTTATTATTTGGCCGCTCAAACACACAAATATTAATTGTGCATTAAATCTAAAATATACAAATACACCATAATAATTTACACGGCCAAAGCCATAATAATTCACACGGGTCATCAATTCTTTCTCTGATTCAAAATCTGAACTACCAGCGCTACCGTCAACAGCTCAGTGTCATCACTGCCAGTAGCGCTAATAACACCAAACTCGTGCCTGACACACAAAAGTCGTTTCACTCAATAGCGCAAGTAAAATGTACTACGCACTCACTACTAAGAAGCGTCAAAAATTCGCTTGGAGTAATTTCGTCAATGAGCTACCATTGAGCTGGCACCGCATTGGCGCTGGCGCCATGCAATTTACATCACTAAAATTGCGCGAATGCCCAGGCTCATGACTTCAATACTTATATTTACAATGCTTTAAACTTTAAATACACCTCTGAAGTTGCTGCGCATAAAATGTGTACTAATAAATTCCAATACGCATTATACGCAGATGTAACTGATATATGTGTTTTTGTTTCACCCCCTATACTTATATTTAAAGCTTTTATAAGAACAAGCTTCTATTACTTGTTAATAAAACGAACTAAAAAGTAAAAAATAAAATTAAAGAAAAAAAAAACTTTTTTAAAAATAAGCTTTTATTATTTTGGTTAATAAAATTAACTAAAAAGTAAACAATAAATTGACTCTAAAGAAATAAAAAAAAAATAAATGTAAGGCGCGATAACCTCCGGAGAGATCTAAGGCCGAGCTTCTCTTCCAATTTGCGTCGTGCTCTTCTTGATTTTCCCTACAAATTGGCCGGACGGGACCTATATGTTTTATGCCGACTCCGAACGGCATCTGCAAGGCAGATGAGTTTTCACTGAGAGCTTTTCATGGCAGAAATACACCCGGAGCGCTTGCCAAACACTGCCGAGGGGCGACCCCGCTTAGAAAAATTTTGTTCTAATTGAAAAACCTTATTTCTAAAATTTTGATGTTGCTTTGCCCGGGAGTTGAACCCAGGGCATACGGTGTGATAGGCGGAGCACGCTACCATCACACCACGGTGGCCGCCACGATAATTAGGCTTTTTCGTCTGCGACAAAAAAATTCTATATTGTACATAATTATATATTTTTAACATTAAAACTTTACACCTAAATTATTAAATCTTACAGTTTATATCACAGTCCTAATTGTTCTAATTGATTGAGCTTCTTATCAAAAATTACTCCGAGGTACTTAACAGATTTCTCCCATGGTATTTGATGAGTGCCTAGCCTTACCCTGGTGCTAGGTAGATAACAAGGACTTCTTTTTCTGGTGAAAAAGATGGCTTGTATTTTTCCAGCATTCAGCTTAATTTTCCAATTTTGCATATAGTCAGAAATACTACGTACCGCACGCTTCAGTTTTGCTACAATTTCATCGCCAATTTCATGCGAATAGAATATACCAATATCGTCAGCGTACATAGCATATTGGCAATTTTCAACTTGTGGAAAATCTGAACAGTAAATAATATATAACAGGGGGCCAAGTACTGATCCCTGAGGGACTCCAGCGGGTAATTCAATTAAGTCAGAGTATTCATTATTCAAACATACACTGTAATAACGATTGGCCAAAAAACGTTTTATCAGCTTTACGATATGCAGAGGAAAGTTAAAACTGATTAACTTATGAATCAATCCATCATGCCAGATTGAGTCAAAGGACTTTTCAATGTCAAGTAATATTAAACCAGTAGACTTCCTGACACCAAAACTAGTTTTTACATAATTGGATATGCGTTTTACCTGATGCGTTGTACTGTGATACTGCCTAAATCCGAATTGTTCATATGGCAAAATTTGGTATAAGTCAATAAATAGACATAATTTGTGTTTTATGACTTTTTCAAAAATGTTAGATAGGGAACTTAGGAGGCTTATAGGTCTATAACTTTCAGCAATATTGTTTGGTTTACCTGGCTTCCAAATAGGTATAATTTTGGCTGTTTTCCAGGTCTTGGGAAAATATTGCAATTTAGGGCAAGAATTTATAATATACGTGAAATACAGCACTGCTTCCCTAGGCAGATACCTTAACATAATATTTTTGACATCATCATGACCTGCTGATTTTCGTAATGGCGCCTGGTATATAAGGTCTTGAACCTGCTCTTCTGTTACGTATTCAGACTCGGGAGTGTCCAAAAACTGTGAATGAATTTGGCTTACTGATTGGGCTACTAAATCTTCTATCTGTGATGTACCTAAGTGAGCAGACGCTTTATGATTATTGAGAAATTTGTAAGCAAGAAGGTTTGCCTTTTCATCATCGGGGAAAACGATTTTATCATGGTCATGCAACGGTGGTATTTGTATGTGCTTTTTTCGTAGCAATTTGCAAATATTCCAAAGAGGTTCGCTCCTTTTTTCGAGCGAGCTAAGCTTCTTTTTCCACGATTCATTTCTAAATTTGAAAATCTCACTTTGAATTTTTGCAGAATAGTATTTTACAAGGTCATAGTCTGACTTTTGCCTATATCGACTCCACTGTCGGCGATGGTAATTTCTGACCCTTATTATATTGATAATAAAATAAGGGAGTTTTAAAAAAATTGTTTTTGGCTCTTTAAGCGGAACAGCACTTCTCACAGCAACATTTATACTATCATAGAAGACTTCTATATTTTTGTCAACCTCTTCAGTTAAGACAATATCATAGACATTTGTTGGTAAACTGTACAGTGCATTTTTGATTGATCGACGATAAATACTCCAATTTGTTTTACTGTAATCCATTTCAAGGTTTTGACAGTAGGAAAAATTTAAATTCAGTAAAAATTTGACAGGCAAATGGTCTGAATTAAATTCATTCAAAACTACTGGTTGAGTTAGATGCAAGGGAATATTTGAGAGTACTAAATCTAAATTTGAGGGGGCAAAAGTATTAGATGTTGGTATATACGTTGGCTGGTTTGTATGCGATATTGTTATTGGAAAGAAAGTGGTAAACTCATTTAGTATGTTACCCCAGCTATTCGCTCTTATACATCCCCAATTACGATGTTTACTGTTAAAATCGCCACAAAATAGGAAATTTCCACTGATATTGAAAAGTTTTCTTAAATCTTTTTTATATTTGTTCTTAAGTTCCAAGCTATTAGCGCCAACCGGAAAATAAGTACTGAACAGTTTAATTATTTTATTGTCTGAAGACATAATTTGAATTCCGATATTTTCCACTACCTCCGTGTTTATATGCGGTATCATAATAAAACTAATACACGTCTTAATTAATATGGCAACACCGCCACCTGCATTTGCTTCTCTGTCTTTACGTACACAAACATAGTTTGGGTTATACAATTTGTCTGAGTATTTAAGCCACGTCTCAGAGAGTAAGCAAATATCAATATCATTTTTAACGAGATAATCAAAAAGTTCCATAAATTTATTTCGTATACTACGACAATTCTTAAATATTACCTTTAGTTTTGTTGTACCTATCATTTAGAATTAGAGTACACAAACTTAATCGCTAATTTTGCTATTACATTAAATTGCTCATGTTTTGTTTTACATTCTTTTAGTTTTAATATAAGCTCAAAAGTAAGTTCTGTAATTTCATTTTCTGTAAACAAGTTGCTGTTACAAGCTGTTTCTGCTGCAACACCGTCAGGAGAGAACCATGCCTGTGGCTTAGTTGCTGTATTCATTGCTGGTATCGGCTCTTTTGCAGAGATAGGTGGGAATTGTGAATCAGAAAATTCAAAATTTGTTTGATTGTTTCTCTTATACAGCGAAGTGTGTGTTAATGTACGAGGGCGACTATATTCTCTTTAATTTGTATGTACATTTTTCGATTCAGACACGTAACGTCGCTTGCTTTATGGTTGTTGTTGCAGTTTGCGCATCGCACTATATTCGCATTGAAACATTAAGAAGTTTTGTGTTTTCCAGCACAATTTGCGCAATTTGGTGTCACAAAACATCCACGTTCACCATGCCTATACATTTGACAGTTTCGACGTTGTATTATTCTGTTTTTCAATTTGCGTTGGTAGTCCCACCTTACAATAACACGAAATAGGGATTTTACTTTGCTTTTAAGATCGTGCAGTTTAACGGAACCGCGCTCAAAATGAACAATGTAAATAGTGTACCAAACGAAAGGTGTTGATGAATATTTTAAAACGGAATAGGCCTTAGTTTTATGGGTGGACGCCTTTTCGGGATATCGCCATAAACGTGGACCAGGGGTGACTCTAGAATGCGTTTGTACGATATGGGTATAAAATGAAAGGTGGTAATGGGTATTTTAAGAGGGAGTGGGCCTTAGGTCTATCGGTGGACGCCTTTTCGAGATATCGCCATTAAGGTGGGCCAGGGGTGACTCTAGAATGTGTTTGTATGATATGGGTATCAAATGAAAGGTGGTAATGAGTATTTTAAAAGGGAGTGATCCTTAGTTCTATAGGTGGACGCCTTTTCGAGATATCGCCATAAAGGTGGGCCAGGGGTGATTCTAGAATGTGCTTGTACGATATCGGTATCAAATGAAAGGTGTTATGAGCATTTTTAAAGGGAATGGGCCTTAGTTCTATAGGTGATCGCCTTTTCGAGATATCGCCATAAAGGTGGAACAGGGGTGACTCTAGAATGTGTTTGTACGATATGGGCATCAAATGAAAGGTGTTAATGAGTATTTTAAAAGGGAATGGGCTTTAGTTCTATAGGTGAACGCCTTTTCGAGATATCGCCATAAAGGTGGACCAGAGGTGGCTCTAGAATATGTTTGTACGATATGGGTATTAAATGAAAGGTGTTAATGAGTATTTTAAAAGGGGGTGATCCTTAGTGGGGGGGATGGGGTGCGGAAGAAGAGCGCTTTTGATGGAAATCCGTCAAATCAATCTTCAGCACTCTAAGGCGGCTTCCGCAAATTTGTTGCTCTGCCTTGAAAAAGGCGGAGTGGATATAGTCCTTGTCCAGGAGCCGTGGCTGAGTAGTAACGGCAGTAAGATTTCTGGATTAAGGACTGGAAAATTCAACACCTTGGTGCATGGGGAGGCAAGTAGGCCCAGATCCTGTGTGCTTGTTAAAAAAGAGATTAAAGCTTTTATTCTCTCTAATTTCAGCAATGCTGACGTAACCACGGTCTGCCTCGAGCGAGGAAGTAATGAAATGTGGGTGGTCTCAGCGTACATGCCCCACGGGGACGTAGTGGGACCACCACCTGCGATACTGGGTGAAATCACCGCTGAAGCAAGGCGGAGAGGTGTTGGCGTGATCATCGGTGCCGATGCAAATGCCCATCATAGCATTTGGGGAAGCTCGCATACCAACACTAGAGGTGAGTCTTTATTTACTTTTATTGTAGATGAGGGACTTTGTATATGTAATAGGGGGAATAACCCGACTTTTATTACTGCGTTAAGGGAGGAGGTCCTGGACCTCACCCTGGTTAGTAGAGAACTGGAAGGTCGGATATCTGGATGGAGGGTTCTCAACGAGCACTCCTTCTCTGATCACCGATATATTCAGTTCTCAGTGAACGAAGAACGTCCCGGTAAAATATCTTTTAGGAACCCTAAAAGTACTAACTGGGACTTGTATTGTAGGAAGCTGGGAGAGCTACTGCCTGCGGTGCCTATCATTAGTTCGGGCCTGTCCGAATCTGAGATAGACGTTCTGGTGGAAAACTTCACCTCGGCAAGCAATAGCGCCTTTCAGCTGTCCTGCCCATTGAAAACTTACAGGGGGAAGGGCAAGCCGCCCTGGTGGTCGGATTCTCTTGACGACCTAAGAGCGTCCAGTCGGCGGCTCTTCAACAGAGCCAGGAGGAGTAAATTACCCTCGGACTGGGAGCTCTATAAGGTGAGTCTGGGGATTTATAAATATGAAATAAGGATAGCCAAGCGAGATGCATGGCGAAGCTTCTGCGAAAACGTAGAAGGCTGCAATGAATCCGCGAGATTTAGAAAAATACTCTCTAGGAACCCCGCTCCTCTGGGGTATCTGAGAGATGATGGTGGGGACTGGTCGATGAGTAGCGAGGAGTCCCTAAGGCTTTTACTGGACAATCATTTTCCCGATGTCCCAGTTGCGCAGGGATCTTCGCCTGCATGGTCGGCGGTCGTTGGCCATGCAGAAGTGCCTGCCATTCCAATACGGGAAAGTCAGATAACCTGGGCTATAGGGTCGTTCAAGCCCTATAAGTCTCCGGGCCCGGATGGAATCATTCCTGCGCAGCTTCAAAGGTCTTTGGGGATTTCCTGCCGCTGGTTGGCCATCATATATACTAACTGCCTCAGGCTTAACTATATCCCGAAGTCTTGGCACACGGTTAGGGTTATTTTCATTGCGAAGGCCGGCAGAAGCTCTCATGTATCACCTAAGGATTTCAGGCCAATCAGTCTCTCGTCGTTTCTTCTTAAGACGTTTGAGCGGTTGATTGACCTGTACCTACGGGAAAGGATACCTCGGGGGTTACTGTCGGCTTCACAACATGCGTACTGCAAGGGCAGATCGACGGAAACGGCTCTCCATTCGATTGTAAAGCAAATAGAGGGGTCCCTAGAACACAAAGAGTATGCTCTGGGTGCCTTTCTAGACATCGAGGGAGCTTTTAACAATGTCTTACCGGGGTCAATCGAAAGATCTCTGGTGGGTTTAGGAGTCGAGGCGGCTCTGGTTGAATTTATTAGCAAACTTCTATGCGGCAGAATTGTCGCAGCGGAGTGGGGAGGGGCCATAATTAAGAGGAAGGTGTGCAGGGGCACGCCACAGGGGGGTGTCCTATCTCCTCTCCTCTGGGTTGTGGTAGTCAACGAGCTTCTTGTGGAGCTGGAAGCCAATGGTTGTCGGGTGGTTGCCTATGCAGATGACCTCGCTATCCTAGTCAGAGGCAAATTTCTGGGCGCCCTGCGCGATGTTCTTCAGGGCTACCTGGATACTGTGGCTAGGTGGGCTGAATCATGTGGATTGGCGGTCAACCCGGGAAAAACGGAATTGGTCCTTTTCACAAGAAGATATAAGGTGCCCGATTTCAGAACTCCCTCGATTGGAGGGGTACCGTTGGTACTTTCTGATAGGGTTAAATATTTGGGGATTGTTTTGGACAAGAAACTGTCCTGGAGACCCAATGTGGAAGATCGGGCCAGGAAGGCCGCCATTGCCTTGTACTGCTGCAGAGGAGCTATCGGAAAGAGATGGGGACTCTCGCCAAGAATAGTACACTGGCTTTATGAGATGGTGGTCAAACCGATTCTGCTATATGGGGTGCTGGTCTGGTGGAAAGCACTGGACACGGCGAGCACCTCCAAAATGTTAGTGTCAGTGCAACGGACGGCGCTGATCGGTATCAGTGGCGCTCTCAGAACAACGCCTACCTTGGCACTGAACGTCATGCTGAACATATACCCAGTAGATATTGCGGGAAAGGCGGCCGCGGCAAGGTCGTTGGTCAGGCTTCGTGATATGGGATATAGACTTTCTGACCGCGGACACTCTAGCCTTCTTACCAGTTTCGACTTCATCCCGGACAGAACGGACTACTGTATGCCGATAACAGCTCCCTATACAACCTTCACCCCAGTTATTCCAGAGAGAGAGGATTGGAGAAGAGGAATTATCTGGGGCATGGGACCGGTTAACTTGTTCACGTATGGGTCAAAGCTGGATGGAAAGGTTGGTGGGGGGGTCTTTTGTCAAGAGCTAAATTTAAGCCGCAAGTTTAAGTTGGCTGATCACTGCAGTGTATTCCAAGCGGAAATTGCTGCGATTAAGGATGCGGTGGATGGAATGCTATCCAGTGCTACCACGGTTAGGGAATTTAACATCTACTCTGATAGCCAATCGGCTATCAAGGCCTTGAGCTCAACTACAGTGCGATCGAGGGTGGTCTGGGAGTGCCTGACCTCGCTTGCGATTGCATCGAATTATTTTACAATTAAGATTATCTGGGTCCCGGGCCATAGTGATATCCCGGGTAACTGTCAAGCGGATCTCTTAGCCCGCATCGGTACAACTGAACCGGATGAAGATGGCTGTAGGGACTTCGGGATCCCGCTGGCCACCTGTGGATTGCTCCTCCATAGCTGGGCCTCGAATCAGCTCAGCAAACGTTGGGCGGATACCACGTCTTGCAGGGTAGCAAGATCTTTCTGGCCGAAAGTGGATGGCAGGAGGTCTGCTGAAATAATTGGGTTCACTAAGGCTCACCTATCAATGGTCATTGGG
This sequence comes from Eurosta solidaginis, assembly GCF_040869045.1. Classification (NCBI taxonomy): domain Eukaryota; kingdom Metazoa; phylum Arthropoda; class Insecta; order Diptera; family Tephritidae; genus Eurosta; species Eurosta solidaginis. The sequence continues at coordinate 94,271,418 of NC_090321.1, forward strand.
GTTTTGACAGGGCACTGTCCCATGGGTATCCATGCGGTACGTCTCAATATACTGGAAACTCCATCCTGCTGCAGCTGTATGGAGGATGATGAGGTGGAATCACCAAATCACTTTATGCTTGATTGTCCAGCTTTTGCCAGAATTAGGCGAAAGTACTTCGGTCGCGACTCACTTGGATCTCCCGAGGATATATCCAAAGTTGAGATCGGTATCATTCGGAGCTTTATCGTTGCTACCCAACGATTCTCTAAGTAGCTGGATCTAGGTCACCGTTATTTTTGGTGTATGTGGTATCACAACGGACCTTCGTGTTGTCCAAGTGAGCTATCCTTATCAGGGCAGCTACCACCTAACCTATCCTATCCTTAGTTCCTTAGGTGGACGCCGTTTCGAGATATCGCCATAAAGGTGGACCAGGGGTGACTCTAAAATGTGTTTGTACGATATGGGAATCAAATGAAAGATGTTACTGAGCATTTAAAGAGGGAGTGAGCATTAGGTCTATAGGTGGACGCCTTTTCGAGATATCGACATTAGGTTGGGCCAGGGGTGACTCTAGAATGTGTTTGTAAGATATGGGTATCAAATGAAAGGTGGTAATGAGTATTTTAAAAGGGAGTAATCCATAGTTCTATAGGTGGACGCCTTTTCGAGATATCGCCATAAAGGTGAACCAAGGGTGACTCTAGAATGTTTATACGATATGTGTATCAAACGAAAGGTGTTACTGGGCATTTTAAGAGGGAGTGGGAATTAGGTCTATAGGTGGACGCCTTTTCGAGATATCGCCATTAGGGTGGGCCAGGGGCGACTCTAGAATGTGTGTACGATATGGGTATCAAATGAAAGGTGGAAATGAGTATTTTGAAAGGGAGTAATCCTTAGTTCTATAGGTGGACGCCTTTTCGAGATATCGCCATAAAGGTGAACCAAGGGTGACTCTAGAATGTTTGTACGATATGGGTATCAAACGAAAGGTGTTACTGAGCATTTTAAGAGGGAGTGGGCATTAGGTCTATAGGCGGACGCCTTTTCGAGATATCGCCATAGGATGGGCCAGGGGTGATTCTAGAATGTGTTTGTACGATATGGGTATCAAATGAAAGGTGGTAATGAGTATTTTGAAAGGGAGTAATCCTTAGTTCTATAGGTGGACGCCTTTTCGAGATATCGCCATAAAGGTGGGCCAGGGGTGACTCTAGAATGTGTTTGTACGATATGGGTATCAAATCAAAGGTATTAATGAGGGTTTTAAAAGCGAGTGGCCCTTAGATGTATATGTGAAGGCGTTTTCGCGATATCGACCAAAATGTGGACCAGGGTGATCCAGAAAATCATCTGTCGGGTACTGCTAATTTATTTTTATATGCAATACCACGAACAGTATTCCTGCCAATATTCCAAGGGCTGTTGATTTCGCCCTGTAGAACTTTTTCATTTTCTTCTACTTAATATGGTAGGTGTCACACCCATTTTACAAAGTTTTTTCTAAAGTTATATTTTGCGTCAATAAACAAATGACATTACCATGTTTCATCCCTTTTTTAGTATTTGGTATAGAATTATGTCATTTTTTTCATTTTTCGTAATTTTCGATATCGAGAAAGTGTGCGTGGTTATAGTCGGATTTCGGCCATTTTTTATACCAAGATAAAGTGAGTTCAGATAAGTACGTGGACCAAGTTTAGTAAAGATATATCGGTTTTTGCTCAAGTTATCGTGCTAAGGGCCGAGCGGAAGGACAAACGGTGGACTGTGTATAAAAATTGGGCGTGGCTTCAACCGATTTCGCCCATTTTCACAGAAAACAGTTACAGTCATAGAATCTATGCCCCTACCAAATTTAAGAAGGATTGGTAAATTTTTGTTCGACTTTTGGCATTAAAAGTATTCTAGACAAACTAAATGAAAATGGACGGAGCCATGCCCATTTTGAAATTTTCTTTTATTTTTGTATTTTGTTGCATCATATCATTAAAATGTTGACTTAATTTACTTATATGCAGTAAAGATATTAAATTTTTTGTTAAAATTTGACTTTTAAAAAAAATTTTTTAAAAAGTGGGCGTGTAGTCCTTCATCTTTTTAAATTTTTTAGTACGGCCTACAAAAAGGCAATTCCAACTTTGGTTTAAGTAATTCCTAAGTGAAAATTCTTATCTTTATTTATTTGTTCGAAATAGCAAGATTTAAGAGAATTAGCGGAATTTTCGCTGACAACACTGGCGAAAACAACAGAATTTCACCTCGCATCATAACAAGAGAATTCTACCTCGTTTGTCAGCTACTTAATTTGCACAGCTGAAAATCGTGGTGAAATTCGCATACGCCTTAAAGTCTAAAAGTATCGTGGTGAAAGTCGCGTACGCCTAAAAGTATGCAAAGACGTGCATTGAGTTGGGCCTTCAACGAGGTGGAATTCTACAACGCCTGCAACACTCAGGAGGCTAGCCATGAAAGTATGGCCTAATCTTCTAAATAGTTCGACTTGTGCGTTACGTAGCTCAAATTTTTTGATCAAACATTGCACTGTCACCGAGTTTTAAACTATATTTCAGGTTTCAAGTCTCTAGATATTCAGGAAGTTAGTTAAAAATCGATTGCAAGATTGCCAATTTAAAACTAGTTTTTTCAATATCTCGATCCATGCGCCACCTAGCGAAATTTTTTTGATAAAATATTGCATTGTCACCGGGTTCTGACTTACGGCCCAAGTTTCATGTCTCTAGCTCATCGGCAAGTTACTCGAAAATCGATCGCAAGATTCCCCCTGTTTTTAAAGGATTTGCAGTTATCTTGACTTGCGCGCCACCTAGCGAACTTTGTTTTCTATAAGTTGTATTGTCACCAGGCCTCTAACTAAGTGTCAAGTTTCAAGTCTCTAGGTAACCAGGAAGTTAGTTAAAAATGGATTGAAAAAAGGTAGAAGGTTAGAGGACGATTTGCGAAACTGTCGCGAATTATAGCATTCTCGACAAAAAGGGGAGTTCGCTCTCAATATCAAGAAAAGGGTTAGAATTCTAATCGAATTCTAACGTCAAGTGCTAATGGGTTTCCAATGAGAACTTTTAAGTGATGCGCAATTAAGTTCAGTTATTTAAAATCAGCGAAATTTTCATTGTTTCATTGTATCAAATACTTTTATTTGGTTATAAGCTTATAAGTTATAATAAAAATTATTCAAAATCCTATCTTATGTTTCACAGTTTTCAGTACTAGTTGTTGTGTTGAAATTTTCGCATCCACTTATTTCCTCAGGATTGAGCTCGGCATTGGTTTGAGCACTTCAATAATTTTCTCGCTTTCCCTTTTTAACTTTTTTTATTATTTTCACTTACTAGTATTTATTATTATAAATAAAAGAACTTATTGCGCAGCTTATAATATTTCCACACAACTCTTGACTATTTTTATTTTGTTTGTATAACACTATGGATGAGTGATCATGTCGTGAAAATAATCGATAACTGTGACAATAATAATAACATTGCATTTCTAGTGTTATTCGAATCGATTCACAGTCGAATACCAACCTAGTTCTCTAACCTAGTTTTCGATTCGAAATGCATTTGAGAACTAATATAAAACTACAAAATATTTCTAACTTTAGAAACTGTGTTTGCTGGTATTGTGTATGCTGACCTGCCCCAATTAGAATCAAGTTAAGGATACGAGTGCATAAGTGATTATTTGTGATTGTAGAAAAGTTCAAGATGGATATACTTATTATACATATATATTGCACTAGCAGACCTGGCAGACGTTGTTCTCCCCTAAATTTGGTCTATCTGCATATATTTTAATAAGCTTTTTCCGTCTAACTCTGCCCTCGCTCCTCTACACTTTTTCCTAATCTTTCTGTTCACTCCCCCCTACGCATTTTTCGCTTCATCTATCTCCATCTTGGTCTCATTCTATCTCTTTCTCAGTCTCCTTTTCTCTTTTCTCTTCTCTCAAGTTTTTCTCATTCTTCTTCATATCTTATTGCCACTCCCAGAGGGTGATATGTATTTTGTTCCAGTCCCATTCCGAGTCTCAGTGCCAGTCCCACTCCGAGTGTCAGTCTCAGTGTCCATCCCAGTCCTAGTCCTAATCCCAGTCCCAGTCCGTCTCTGGTCTACTTCCCGGAAAAAAGCGTCGTAAATACTAATATAGGCAAACTTATATACCAAATTTCAGGCAAATCGAATAGGACGTATGTAAATAGGTATCTGGGTATTATTAATTCTTGTCTTTATTTCGGCTTCGCATGCATATTTATCAGTTTTGCCAGGTTGATGCGACTAAATCGAATATCGCAATGAAAATTACTTTAAAGCTCTCAGCAACAGCTTTCATTTGATATCCATAATACACACACATTCTAGGGGTATCCGGGTCCATGTGTGTTGGCCTATATCTCGAGACCCTAGTCACCCAGCGGTGTAAAACGTACTCTGTACTAAAGCACACATCACGTACTCTGTACTAACACAAAAATAAAAAAAATAAAATAATATAAAAATAAGTAAAATTAAACTAAATAATACAAAATTAGCAAACAAGCGAAAGATGTTAGTTTTTAAAAAACAAAACGAACGAATAGTCTTCGACGCAATTTGAACTGAGATAGTCTTCCATGGAACCAACGATATAATCACTTCAACAATTTTCAAATATCTTAAATCAAAAGTGCACTGCTGGGCTGAATGGTTTGACAATGTTGGCGATGCATCTCGATGTACCAATAACACCGGAAGAAAGTATTGATAGACTGGGTGTTAACGAGCGAAGACTAAATTTCGTTTTATAACAATAACATAATTAAAGCCTTAAATAAAGCTTTTCAATTTAATTGAAATAATGCGAGTATTTCCCTTGAAGTAAACGATTTTGCATAAGTATATGCATGTATATATGTATATGATTGTAAGTATTGCTTATTTATAAAGAAATACACACAGATGGTAAACCTAGTTACTGTGTGCTGTGTGTCTTAATTTCTATTTAACTTAAAATAAATTATTGCTACTCAAGTTATCGTGTTAGCGGACACACGGATGGACGGACGGACATGGATCAATCAAATTTTTTTTCGATACTGATGATTTTGATAAATGGAAGTCTATATCTATCTCGATTCCTTTATACCTGTACAACCAACCGCTATCCAATCAAAGTTATAATACCCTGTGTACAAGTACAGCTGGGTATAAAAAGGGCAACCCTGAAACCCTGATAGCGAACAGTTTTAGAATTATCAGCGATTAGTTTTAGAGCCACTGTATATTGTATATTTTTTCCTCGCAAACACAGTAATTCTATTGTTTCTTTTTTTTTGTGAACACAAACATTCATTTTGTTTTTATTCCGTAAATGATTCACTTTCTTATATTTAATATATTGTTCTGCCACGGAACTGCTCCCACTGTATTAAAATAATTACAATATTTTTCTCGAGTAGTTTTTGCTAAATTGGATGCATTCTTTGCACTTGAAGCTTGAAGAGCTGTAAGCCCATGGTCATTATGCCAATCGGCGTATTCTATCGCTCCGGGATCTGTTTCTTCAACAAAGAATCCACCTTCAAAATACGTCTCCTCATTTTGCCTTCGTAAAAAGTTATGCAAGTAGCAACAGGTTAACACAATTTTCGTGACTTTTTCTGGTGATAAATTAATAGTTTGTAGGAGAATTCTAAATCTTGATGCTAAAATGCCAAAACAGTTTTCAACAATTCTTCTCGCCCGAGAAAGCCTGTAGTTAAAAATTATTTCTTCTTCCTTGAGTGTGTTGTGGCTAAATGGCTTCATGATATTTTCTAACAGGGGAAAAGCATCGTCAGCTACGAATACAAATGGTAGTTTTTCTTCGTAGTTTGGAAGCGGCTGAGGGTCAGGAATTTTCAATGTTTTATTTTTTAGAGATGAAAAAAATTTTGTTTCGCTAAAAAGACCGGCATCAGACGCTCTTCCATTTGTGCCAACATCCACCATCAAAAATTCGTAATTAGTATTAACCACTGCCATTAAAATGATGGAACATTTTTTTTTATAATTATAATAAAAAGATCCAGATCCAGGTGGCTTTGTTATATTGACGTGTTTTCCATCAATTGGGCCTATACAATTTGGGAAGTTCCAGGGTGCATCAAAATTTTTCGCTTCTACCTTCCAATCTTTTTCTGTTTGTGGAAGCTGAAAAGTAATGAAAAACTTATAAATATTTCTTTTTAGGAATTCACTGTTCGACCAAGCAAAAGAAAAGTTTCTGAAGAAGATACACTTATTAAAATTGCATGCGAGAGACTTGCCAACAGCCGCGGACCCACAGAAGGTGACTCCGTGGCTCAATCGTGGGCTTCGCAATATAGTGAAATGGAGGCCTCCCAGAAAAGATTGCGCGAAAAATCATATCAGATGTTTTATTTCAAGGTTGCTTGGGAGCATTGGAATTTAGACACGTAATTTAAATCCAAAATGTTTTTAACCCAAGTCAAATATTAACACCAAATGTCATTCCGCAATACCCAATGCCCACGTCTACGCAAATTAACTACGCGGTGCCCCAACACATGCAGAATTATACAATAAGAGTTCCGACTCCTTTAAGTAGAGGCTCGTCCATAAACAGTAGTAGAATGTCACCTTAAGTCACACAAAACGTATGAATCGTTGAAGCGACATCATCCATTAATTCGAGCTCGGTAGAAAACTTACAAAATTTCTTTGCATCGTTTGAAACGGACGAATAATTTATTTTTATTTTTACTTCAAAAAACCAATAACTTCCAGACACACATATGTACACATGAAACTTTTCTTGTTTAGTCGAAAACAAATAATTTAATCAATAAATAATTACCTTAATAAAATCTTTCAATTGACTTATTATGGCATCACAAGTCTCTGTAACTATTTTCCCAATCGTTTGGGCGCAATTGCTGTCAAAAATTTTAAGTCTTCAAAGCTATTGCCACAAGGCGGTGATGAGGGGGAATCGCGTCTCTCATTATTGTATCCCGTTTCGTTATGAGTGGCAAAATTTTTTGTAAAAGTTGGTCAAATGTTGCCTTGCTCATACGAACGTAATTTTTAAAATCATTTTGTGACGTGAATTCCAGTTCTTTAATAAGCTCACTTTGTCCAAGAACTGCTCGTTTTTTAAACCATTCTTTGCACCAAATTCTTTTTTTGCGATCTTCTCTTTTTTTTACGCTTAATTGCCACAGCGAGCAATATTGCTGCAGCACGATTGTTGTCCGCATGCATCGCTGTCTGAAAGAGAACTAATGTTCGGCCAAAAGTTTGTATGGTGTATGGCCAAAGCTGCGACCAAGATTGCGGAATGTTCGCGGATATTTTCGTGTCGTGTATTTGGCGCTTAAGCATGCCTGGCCAAAACACAAGAATTCTGTTATTATATATTAAAAATGTTAATGTTATATATTAAAATGTTAAAATAATACATTACCATGTAGGAAAAAGTACCATCGCCTTCAAATGATATATAAAGACTACCCTACATATGAATATTTACCTTCCTTCTTACCCGATAAAAAAAATTGTGTTTAGAATTCTTTTTAACGAATGATATACAAATTAGTATCCGTCTTTTTTGGGTAAAAGCTTATTGCTGCTGCATGCCCATGAGTAATGAGTAAGCAAGCACCTTTTCGTACACTAATTGCTGTAAAATTACAGCCCATATATTCGCCTGCATGAGGAAATGTAAATTTTTGTGTTTTTTTTCGCGTTTCACCGCGCTACAGTTTCAAAGCCCAAAAAATATATGTAAAAATATCTTGTAGGGTAGTAAGTACTCTTAATTTTAAGCAACACTAAAAAATGGAAATCGGTATTGCAAAACAAATGGAAAATTACAAAAAAAAAATAAATTAATATAACCCTATGGCCATGCGGGGCGGTACGATTTTTACTTACTTTATATTATACTAATTTCACACAGACGGCTTATTGAATAATAAAGGCAATTTTCTACATTAAGACGCTTATTGAGCTCAATCTTCCCTACAAAATTCGAATCTATTATTATTTCATTAGTAGCTAATCGAATGCCTAATGAAGTCAAAAGCACAATGCAACTCTGTTGGCAGCGTTCCGTTTCCGTTTCTTACTTTTCAAAGCAAATGTCATTGTCTGCATGGCGGAACGATACAAGGTGGCCGCATCGAACAGCTGATTATAACCTTTTTTATTTGATTTGATACATCAACTACCGGCGCAGTACGATTTTGACATTTGTCCATCGAATTTACAAGTACATGGAATTTTTTTTGTTTGTAGGTATGTCACCATGCTCCCACCTTGTATCGTTCCGCCATGATTGTCTGTCTCATCCTTCATACTAATCGAGCAGTTACTTCTGTGTGAAAGCAAAAAATTTACGATTTCATTAGCAGGTGAAATGAGATCATTAAGTTTCTGTGTGAAAACAGTATTAGTATTGTTTGGTGTTCTTTCGCCAAATTCCATACAAAACTGGAGAATCTTGCAATACATTTTTTAGTAGCTTCCGAGAGAGCTATAGTCTTTAAGCTTGGAGCACGGTGACAATTTAACACGAGGAAAAAAATTTAGGTGGTCCAGGGATCGGGAAAATTCTAAAAAAAACTTCTTAACTTCAAAATTTGGCTTTCGAGTTTTAAAGAATTTCCCAATAACCCAGTGACCTGAAATTTTGAATATAGCTTTGGGCCCTATTCCATTAAGGATAAACAAGTTTTCTACAGGGAGCGCGATATTTAGAGAAGGTCCATTTGAACATAGCATTGGGCTTTATTACTAGAGATATACGCTGCTGCCGCCGAATGTCAAAAATATACGCGGCGGCAGCGGCGGTATTCGGCGCTTTACCAGAGAGGATAGAAATTATACTAGATAGTAAGTTGTCGTGGAAACTCCATGTGGAAGAGAGAGCGAAGGAAGCATGCAAGAGGATGCGCCCGACAGCAGCATTGCATGCCGTTCTACACATCCCGCCTGCAGACCTAACGGCCAAAAATATCACGTTAGCAACTGCAACAAGGCTTCACGACACGGGGCAGCTTGAGTGCAGGCCTCATGGCGACAGCAGTATAGCGCCATCTAATATCGGGCAAACAGAATATATGGTCCCGTGCCTGAGCTTCCAAATAGATCTTGGGGCCACAATTGAGACGGAGTAGAGAAGACTTAAGGCTAGTGACTGACACTGCTTTCTGGCGTCACGTGCTTATAAGTTAGGCCTCATCAGTGACAGTAAGTGTAGGAAGTGTGAGCTGCAGGAAGAAACGGTTGTGCACATTCTGTGTGGGTGGCAGAGTTGCCAGATCTCGAGGCAGCAATTAAGCTGTGTCCTAGAGAACTGCTAGTATTTGCCAAGAGGACGGAGTTATTCTTAACATATGTCCTGGCACCTGATTAGGGTTCTTCCGTTTGGTCGTTAAACAAATTCGGATAACACTATGGACATATTCAGTATATGTGAGGTCTTTATTGCCCGGTCAGTTCAACCTAACCTGTAGCAAAAAAATTGTTGTTTTTTGCACTTTTCAGGAGTAGAATATGCTACTTTTAGTTCTTTTTTAACAAAAAGGTGAATATCGATGGACCCATACTGTCTTTTATTAAATAGATTCATCACTTGAGTATTTCCGGTGTTGACTTCAAGAAGTAAGGCCATGCCAAAATATTACGATCACATGTTGACGTTTATAATAATTATATGTTTAATTTGTCTCCAAACAAACTGAAACAAGTATTTTTTAAAACAAACTATTTGTACTCACGTCATATCCAACCAAGGATTTTGCCTTGTTCAGCGCTACCGAAGACTTTGGGGATTGTTTTTGTCACTCCTACAATAACACCACCCAGGGGCGTATCCAGAATTTTGCTAAGGGGGGATGAGCTATCATTTATTTTAAGTTAAATAGAAGTTAAATACACACAGTAACTAGGTTTACCATCTGTGTGTATTTCTTTATAAAGAAGCAATACTTACCATCATATACATATGGGGTATTCCATCCCATTTCGACCAATTTTGAACCCGACCCCTTTAGAATTGGCTGAAAGTTTTTCTTCTTTTTCTAGCTTACGAAAGACGTTTTTCAGAATTTTTTCAAATTTTTTCATCCAACTCAAAAAAAGTTATGAATTTTTAAAAAAAAAACCGTTTTTGTTTTCAAAATGCTATAACAAAAATTGACCGTTTGGGATCTTTTTTTTTTTAAAATTTGGTTTTTAAATGTACTTTTCGCAAAAAATACAAAAAAATTATTAAAGTTTTTTTTTTTCAATTAAATAAAAACAAATATATATATATCGGCCCACTCCGGGATTAGTGGAGATGATTGCAGAATTGATTGAAGGTTTTTATGAGAAAAAAAAAAATGGCGAAATTCGAAAAATCTCGAAAAACTGAAAAATTACAAAAAAAAAAACTTTAAAATTTTTTTTGTATTTTTTCCGAAAAGTACATTTAAAAACAAATTTAAAAAAAAAGATCCCAATCGGTGAATTTTTGAAAAAGTTATAGCATTTTGAAAAAAAATACGGTGTTTTTTTTAAAATTCATAACTTTTTTTGAGATGGATGAAAGAATTTGAAAAAATTCTGGAAAACGTCTTTCGTAAGCTAGAAAAAGAAGAAAAACTTTCAGCCAATTCTAAAGGGGTCGGGTTCCAAATTGGTCGAAATGGGATGGAATACCCCATATATATATACATGCATATACTTATGCAAAATGGTTAACTTCAAAGGAAATACTTGCATTATTTCAATTAAATTGCGTTATTATTCATTTATTTCAATTAATTTGAAAATCTTTTTTTGAAACCTTAATTCTGTTTGTTATAAAACGAAATTTAGTATTCGCTCCTTAACACTCAATCTCTCAATAATTTCTTCCCGTGTTATTGGGTTGGTTGGAAGACTACCTCAGTTCGTTTTGTTTTTTAAAAACTGATACCTTTCGCTTGTTTGCTAATTTTGTATTATTTAGTTCAATTTTACTTATTTTTGTATTATTTTATTTTGTTTATTTTGTGTTAATTACTTAGATTTTTATTTATTTTTTTTAAATTAATTTTATAAATAAAAATAAATAAAATAAGATAACCTAGACAAAAATAAAATAAAGTAAAAAATACAAAAATAAGCAAAATTAAACAAAAAAATACAAAATTAGCAATTAAGCGAAAGCTGTTAGTTTTTCAAAAATCAAAACGAACTGAAATAGTCTTCGACACAAATAACGAACTGAGGTAGTCTTCGTTGTGACAGACGATATGGAATTTCAGGAGTACTGTATACTCCATGACAAAATTAAACATTAATATTACCTTCCCACGTACGTGCTTATATAGAGATTTTGATTTTCTCTTGTATTGTTTTGCTAAATCGGAAGGAAAATTGGTAATTTTAATATAAATTACGAAGTAAAATAAGAAGTTGAGCGACGAAGGGGGATCTATTGTATAACGATAAACCAACAAATAAATAAATAAATAACAGTAAGGCGCGATAAGCTCCGAAGAGATCTAAGGCCGCGCTTCTCTTCCAATTTTCGTCGTGCTCCTCTTGATTTTCCCTACAAATTGGCCGGACGGGACCTACATGTTTTATGCCGACTCCGAACGGCATCTGCAAGGCAGATGAGTTTTCAGTGAGAGCTTTTCATGGCAGAAATAAACTCAAAGCGCTTGCCAAACACTGCCGAGGGGCGACCCTGCTTAGAAAAATTTTCTTCTAATTGAAAAACCTTATTTCTAAAATTTTGATGTTGCTTTGCCGGGGGTGTGAACCCAGGGCATACGGTGTGGTAGGCGGAGCACGCTACTATCACACCACGGTGGCCACCAAACCAACAAAAATGCTGCTGAATATTTGTACGGTTTTTAGGGATGGAAACACATTTGCGCTATTACGATCACTTCCAAGTGGGTCTGTAAAACCTTCCATCATTACCGCACCAGTAGTCGTAATTTGAATTTGAATTTCAACAGAGATTAGTGCAGTAATAGATTAGTATCTTTTATATCAAAACATTAAATCATAAAACATAGCAGTACAATTTGGTGAATCGGAAATGTCAGGTAAAAAAGAAAGAAAAAGTAAGTAAAAATTAATTGATATTCATGTACATAATGCTATGTTCAAACAGAAAAATAAATTGAGGCTATTTCGATTTAAATTGAGTGGTGTTCATACAACTCTATATAGCTTACACAATAGTAATTTGATAGCTGGTTGGCTCATCTCTGCAGTAAGAACATGTCTTTGTTGAGACTGTCAAAATATGCGTGATGGTATTAGGTGAATGGAATGGAATGAAAACATAAAATTTTGAAATTTGTGTGTGTTGTAAGAAAATGTGTTCAATGTCTTGGTTTCATTTTGATTTTGCCATCTTCTTTTGACAATCCCTACTCCAGGGAAATGAAAGACATAAAATCAGCTGATGAGATGAGCCAACCATATAGTTCAGCCATGCGTAACTGACTTTTAAATATACTCAATAAACACACTTTACAATGTTGCATTTGCAGTTTGAAACAATTTATTACGCAATTTTTTTTAAATTGGCAATTTATTATTACAATTTATTATATGACAAATTGCGTAATAAATTGCCCAAATAGTATAAATTGCCAATTTGGTGTGTGTTTGAACCTAGTATAACACGTACCTATAATATTTGAAATTATGCATAAGTTCAGCCCGAAGGGTATTGCATAAAAAAATTTAGAGAGCAAATCCGAAAATGTATTTATATGTATGTATATAACCCATTAACGCCGGCTGTACTTTACAAAGTACAGAGTACTTTCCGAAAATTTTCATGGACAAACAGTTATCGATTTTTGTGAAGTTATTACTTGTAAAGTTAGTTGACAGTCTAACGTACACCTTATAATTTTTTCAAAGCCATTGGATTTACATTTTGACATTTATGAAGTGTCAAAACTAATCAATTACAAAAAAATTCCGTGTTTCAAGAGATGTGCTTCTACAAAGTGATATAAAAGTGTATTGTTTTGTTTTGAATAAGTTTGGTAATTATAAAAGTTTTCCATAAGGTAAGAGTAGACATCCTATATTGAAGGTTTTTTGTGAAGTGGAATTATATTTAACTTTTCACGTGTGAAAATTTGGTGTACTTTATAAAGTACAGCCGGTATATACGCTCTCATATTTTCTTCTTTCTACCCCGAATTTAGAAATGTCTGCAACAAAACGAAATATAGTTTCCACGCAAAAAATGATTTCAGAGGGCTTGCTGAAGCTGTTAATGCACTATTGTATGATGATAGTGAGAATAATGATGTGGCAAACCCCGACTTTATCATCATTCCTCCCGAGCTAGACCCACTAACCGACTCCGAAGAATTTGATGAGGACAATTTAGATGATAACATGCTGCCAACAGATTTGCCAGGACGTGTTAAACTCGATATCGATGAGGATATGATTGAGTGTGATCAATCCACGGGCTCAGCATCAGTAATAAACTCCCCGTTAAAAAAGCAGGATCAACCTTCAACGTCTTCATCGAACTCCATTTCAGAGAAATACCTAGCAATTGGTAATTGGTTACCTATGCTTTTTGCTAGTTATGGAATATTTTGTACCCTAATCATTTACTGCTTGCCTACTTCTCTTTTATAGATACACGAAATTGTAAATGGTTAAAAAAGGTCCAAGATACTCCATCCAATACAATGACAATATATATATTGAAACATTTGATACAACTAAAGAGAGTTTTGCTGAGTATACACCAACCATGGTTTTCGAAGAATTTTTAACGGACGAAATAGTTCAATTTGTGTGATCAAACCATGTTATATGCACACTCCGATAAAAATAATCCAAAGCTTAGAATTAACGTTGAGGAGATGAGAGTCTTTATAGCTATTTTGTTTTTTACTGGTTACCATAAGTTACCAACAGAACGTGCATACTGGTCGCTCGACGAGGATCTTGGTGTACCCTTAGCCTCAGAAGCCATGACTAGAGATCGTTATGTCGAAATAAAAAGATAGGTACCTTCATTTTGCAGACAACACTAAGATCAATAATTCCACAGACAAAATGTATAAAGTAAGGCACGAGTCCCAAGAAAAAGACGTGCACCATCTTCATCTGTGGAAAGGAGTACTAATGGACATATTCCACAAAAAAATGCAGGACAATTGCGTTGCGTCGTGTGCCATCAAAGGATGTTTTGGTCATGTGCCATGTGCAAAAAAAACGCTTTCCATAATACGAGATTGTTTCGCGCAATATCATACCTAATTTTCTTATATTACTCTTATTTTTTGTGTTTATGAGTTTTTTTTGTAATCTATGTTGAAGTCGAAAGTGTACTTTTATCTTATGAACTTATATTTCAATAAAACTAAAATCATTTGCTTTGTATAAACAAATATGTGATTACATGAAAAATAGTATATACTAACGCCGGTTGTACTTTAAAAAGTACAGCCTGGGAAATGGGCGTAGTCATAAAAAAAATTTGTGTAAATCATTTTTTGCATACAGGGGACAAAAGTAGCTTGTGTATAAAAGGTCATAAAAATAGGTCCACGGGTTACGTACCCCGGCGCTAATGGGTTAAGCTAGTTATATTTAAGATCCATGAGGACCTCACATAGACTGAATGAGTCCGTAGTGTTACTGACCAAACTGAAAAACCTTATCAAAAACCAGGACCTATGCTATAAAAAAACTTCGTCTTCTTAGCAAATACTTTCTAGGGCCTATGCCACTTGCTGCTTCTAGATCTGACAGCTTGATCACTGGTATTTTAGCCTGCCAAGCGCAAGGCACGAGCACAAAACGTCCTACACTTGCTATCACTCACCAAGGCTAATTTAAAGGCATGTGACGCCAGAAGGCAGTGTCCAAATGCCGGAATAGAGTTCCACAATCTGTAGCCAGGAACGACCAAGTCAACTGTGCGGGCAGATTTTGGAAATATTAATTTTTCACAGAGGTGCCGGGGATCCCGGCCGGTCATTCCTACCGCAATTTAGAAATTATAAACGTGAAACTCGGTGATATATATTCTAATACATCATAGAAGATATCCTGAAAAAATTACTTTGATCGGAGCTATATATAGTTATATCCCATACAACCGATCATTCAAATAGAAAGATTGTTGGCCATTTCTCCCTTAGTTTAGAAAGTATAAACGTGAAACTCGGTGATATATATTTTAATATATCATAGAAGATTATCTGAAAAAATCACTTTGATCGGAGCTATATATAGTATACATATATCCCATACAACCGATCGTTCAGATAGAAAGATTTTTAGCCATTTCTCTCTTAATTTCCAATATAAAAACGTTAAACGTGGTTATATTTATTCTAATATATCATAGAAGATTTCCTGAAAAAATCCCTTTGATGGGAGCTATATGTATATAGTATATACCTATCCCATACAACCTATCTTTCAGATAGAAAGGTTTTTGGCCATTTCTCCCTTAGTTTCCAATATAAAATCGTGCAAATTGGTGATATATATTCTAATATATCATAGAAGATTTCCGTTAAAAATCATTTCGATCGGAGCTATATATAATATATATCCCATACAACCGATCATTCAGATAAGGGGGTTGTTTGGAATTTGTTTATATTTATCTTAAAATCGTTTAGGTATATACATCTGTTCACTATATATTTCTTATCTTATACAGCGCATTATTTTGAGATTACGATTGGTATAAGATTATTGTTCAGCCCCATTCATGAAAGGTATGAAGTCTTCGGCACAGCCGAAGACAGTCCCGCCCTTACTTGTTCTTTATTATGTTGAGTAAGAGCAATAACAACTAGCTATAATTTAAATTTTTCCCAAACAATTAATACAAATTTAAATAATTGCTTGCTAAAAATGCGTGAATGTATTTAAAAAAAGCAAATGGGCTTTGTAATAACAACTACTTAACCATCGTAGCTAGTTGTTGCTCCTACTCAACAAAAAAATATTTGTTGGCAAATAGCGGTCGATCTAACAGACGTATATAACTATATGCACTTATTTAAAGCCCCGTTACATAAGCAGTTTTTCATATAGATGCGTTTAACTCAATCTTAGGCATTATGAGTGTATTGCATCTATTTTTATGCAGACCGGTAGATTGGGAGGCACTGGCACCATCTGACATGGAAAATATTGTGACGAATATTAGCAACACTAAGGGATATTATCATCTCTAAGCCGATACTAAAACAGTGACTTGTATGCACATCAACAAATCAATCATTATGTCTACCCATGTGTCCATACAAGCAGCGGAGAGTAACGCACAAACACATGCATATATCTGAGATACTCCCGAAAGTATGCAATCATATGTGCAAGTATCACTCACATATGCACGCGCGTGGGCTCTGCGAGAACCTAAAAAATCGTGCATCTGTAGTTAGAGCTGAGAAATTTATAGCTTGTAAACGAGAAGTAAATTCTAGAAATAGAAACGCCTAGAAGTATGCGAACGAGAAATCACAGAGTATAAAAGGAGGTAAAGCTGAGAATCATAATGAGTTTGATTTAAGCACGCTATCTGTCGAGAAGTAGCAGTATTGTGAAATACTTGAATAAAGGCCATTTTGCATTATTGAATAGTGGAGTTATTTATTCAACAGTTTAGTGATTCGAACGTTAGTAGAAGGTTGCAAATAAGAGGAATTGCAGTAAATTCGTTACAATATATGTGGACTGCTAAGGGTCAAACTTTAAATACTCCTCTGAAATTGCTGCACATAAAATTACTACTACTAAATTTCAATACGCATTATACTCAGATGTAACTGAAATATGTGTCTATGTTTCACCTCTACACTAATTCTATGTATCACCTCTTAAAATGGTGCGTGTCCACAATTCATGACAACTGATTCAGCTATATGTTATACACTATGGCCATCAGAGGGTTGTGTCTCCGCTTTTCGGTACACCCTTTTCTGTAGCTATTTATTTAACCACTGCCGCTAGATGGGTCTCCTACGCGTGTAAAAAAAAAACACGGCTTATGTATATGAAAAATGTCATTGTGCCGCGACCTTTATTGTATTCATGTATGTAGTTCATGTACACACAGATACCTTACTTAGAAATTTTCCATCTATCGTAAATAAATACATACCTATATTTATTGACATATTTGCTTTGATTTGGGGAGATCTCATAATATTCGGCATAAATAAAGATTATTTCAGTTGACTTGTGTATGTTGCTAGAACTGGATTCGATTCGATTGTTTTAAGAATCGATTTTTTCAATTCTAGAAAAAAATCGATTTAATCGATTAAATCGAACTAAACAAAGTTTATTTAAATTTTGCTTATTCTTTGTAACAGTGTACTTGCTTACGTAATTAATCAGTTACACGATTTTTCCCGACAAATAAAGCTGGATAGTTTCTCTCTCGTTTCGTTGCCTGCCGACAAAATTGGAAGCATCAAGGAATGCCACATGGGTCTTCACTTGATCCTTTCATCGGAGTGAGATAATTAGTATAGTCTTTACCGAAATGTTATACTTTTTGCGCTTTTTTGAACCTTTTATTTCAAAACCAACCTTGGGAACATTAACCAATACACTTTCTTCTTTAATACTTATTATTACAATATGTGTATAATGACCCCGCTGCGAGGGGAGCAATCGGTTGAAATATTTTATGAAATGAATAATTTAGCTATATATTCATTTCCAATTTCCTTTTTTTCCCCTGTGGGTAAAATCAGCAGAAAAAATGTACCATTCTGGTATTTGAAGAAGGAATTGGGTACTTTTCGCTGAAATTCGGCAGCCTTGGTCACTATTTCATGATCACGGTTGCCACAACATATCTTTTTTCTGGACGAAAATTCCTTTTGAAAGAACAAAAGAAGGACCAATATTTTTAAAATGTCACAAAAAAATTATTTATATAGGCCTTCGATTTCAGTCCCTACATCGCGTTAATGTGTTACTATTTGGCAGCAGTAACACATTCACGCCAGGAAATCTCCATTATTTTGGGAATTGTGGCACGCTCTGACTTATACTATACATAATTCTACATAAAGATAAAAAAATATGTAAAATTAAGTCAACCTATAATTCTTTGGGCAGCTCTTAGTAGTTGATGGAACCTATCATCCTCCTGTCCGAAATTCGGTTAATGCAGCAGAAATTCTTTAAAAGTCGAGCGTTCATACTTTATGAACATGTGGAGAGTTGCTTAAATGTGGATAAACTTTTAGTATTTTTCAGCTAAGATAACTAATAAAAATAGTCGTGAATTAGCCTAATTGACACATTTATAATGTTTCAAAACCTGTACAAGAGCTTTCAATACATGACCCGAAAAACGGAATAATAAGATATCATTTCCAACAGGTTGTTTAGGGTTCACGATAAGCGTAAATTTTTCATGAAACATAAACTTTCTCATCAAGATCAATAAAAAACAAGTAAGGAAGGCTAAGTTCGGGTGTAAAGGAACATTACATACTCAGTTGAGAGCTATGGAGACAAAATAAGGGAAAATCACCATGTAGGAAAATGAACCTAGGGTAACCCTGGAATGTGTTGTTTGTACGATATGGGTATCGAATGAAAGGTGCTAATGAATATTTTAAAAGGGCGTGGGCCTTAGTTCTGTAGGTGGACGCCTTTTCGAGATATCGCCATAAAGGTGGACCAGGGGTGACTCTAGAATTTTTTTGTACGATATGAGTATCAAAAGAAAGGTGTTAATGAGTTTTTTAAAAGGGCGTTGGTCTCAGTTCTATAGGTGGACGCCTCTTCGAGATATCGCCATAAAGGTGGACCAGGGGTGACTCTAGAATTTGTTTGTACAATTTGGGTATCAAATAAAAGGTGTTAATGAGTATTTCAAAAGGGAGTGGCCTTAGTTCTATGGGTGGACGCCTTTTCGAGATATCGTCATAAAGGAGGACCAGGGGTGACTCTAGAATGCGTTTGTACAATATGGGTGTCGAACGAAAGGTGTTAATGAGTGTTTTAAAAGGGAGTGGGCCTTAGTTCTATGCGTGGACGCCTTTTCGAGATATCGCCATAAAGGTGGACCAGGGGTGACTCTAGAATTTGTTTGTACGATATGGGTATCAAATGAAAGGTGTTAATGAGTATTTTAAAAGGGAGTGGGCCTTAGTTTTATAGGTGGATGCCTTTTCGAGATATCGCCATAAAGGTGGACCAGGGGTGACTCTAGAATTTGTTTGTACGATATTTGTATCAAATGAAAGGTATTAATGAGTATTTTGAAAGGGAGTGGGCCTTAGTTCTATAGGTGGACGCCTTTTCGAGATATCGCCATAAAGGTGGACCAGGGGTGATTTTAGAATTTGTTTACGATATGGGTATCAAATGAAAGGTGTTAATGAGTATTTTAAAAGGGAGTGGGCCTTAGTTCTATAGGTGGACGCCTTTTCGGGATATCGTTATAAAGGTGGACCAGGGTTGACTCTAGAATCCGTTTGTACATTATGAATATCAAACGAAAGGTGATAATGAGCATTTTAAAAGGGAGTGGGCCTTAGTTCTATAGGTGGACGCCTTTTCGATATATCGCCATAAAGGTGGACCAGGGGTGACTCTATAATATGTTTGTACAATATGGGTGTCAAATTAAAGGTATTAATAAGAATTTTAAAAGGGAGTTGTGGTAGTTGTATAGGTGGTCGCCTTTTCGAGATATCGCCATAAAGGTGGACCAGGGGTGACTCTAGAATTTGTTTTTACGATATGGGTATCAAATGAAAGGTGTTAATGAGTATTTTAAAAAGGAGTGGGCCTTAGTTCTATATGTGAACGCCTTTTCGAGATATCGACATAAAGGTGGACCAGGGGTGACTCTAGAATTTGTTTTTACGATATGGGTATCAAATGAAAGGTGTTAATGAGTATTTTAAAAAGGAGTGGGCCTTAGTTCTATATGTGAACGCCTTTTCGAGATATCGCCATAAACGTGGACCAGGGGTGACTCTAGAATGTGTTTGTACGATATGGGTATCAAATGAAAGGTGTTAATGAGTATTTTAAAAGGGAGTGGGCCTTAGTCCTAGAGGTGGACGCCTTTTCGAGATATCGCCATAAACGTGGACCAGGGGTGACTCTAGAATTTGTTTTTACGATATGGGTATCAAATGAAAGGTGTTAATGAGTATTTTAAAAAGGAGTGGGCCTTAGTTCTATATGTGAACGCCTTTTCGAGATATCGCCATAAACGTGGACCAGGGGTGACTCTAGAATGTGTTTGTACGATATGGGTATCAAATGAAAGGTGTTAATGAGTATTTTAAAAGGGAGTGGGTCTTAGTCCTAGAGATTTCGACCAAAATGTGGACCAGGGTGACCCAGAACATCATCTGTCGGGTACCGCTAATTTATTTATATATGTAATATCACGAACAGTATTCCTGCCATGATTCCAAGGGCTTCGATTTCGCTCTGCAGAACTTTTTCATTTTATTTTACTTAATATGGTAGGTGTCACACCCATTTTACAAAGTTTTATTCTAAAGTTATATTTTGCGTCAATAAACCAATGCAATTACCATGTTTCATCCCTTTTTTCGTATTTGGTATAGAATTATGGCATTTTTTTAATTTTTCGTAATTTTCGAAATCGAAAAAGTGGGCGTGGTCATAGTCGGATTTCGGCCATTTTTTATACCAATACAAAGTGTGTTCACATAATTATGTGAAGTGAGTTTAGTAAAGATATATCGATTTGTGCTAAAGTTATCGTGTTAACGGCCGAGCGAAAGGACAGATGATCTACTGTGTATAAAAACTGGGCGTGGCGTCAACCGATTTCGTCCTTTTTCACAGAAAACAGTTATCGTCCTAGAATCTAAGTGCCTGCCAAATTTCAGAAGGATTGGTAAATATTTGTTCGACTTATGGCATTAAATGTATCCTAGACAAATCAAATGAAAAAGGGCGGAGCCACGCCCATTTTGAAATTTTCTTTTGTTTTTGTATTTTGTTGCACCATATCATAACTGGAGTTGAAGGTTGACATAATTTACTTATATACTGTAAAGATATTAAATTTTTTGTAAAAATTTCACTTTTAATCGTTCTCCGATTTTGCTAATTTTTATTAAGCATACATATAGTAATACAAGTAACGTTCCGCCCAAATTTCATCATGATATCTTCATCGACTGCCAAATTACAGCTTGCCAAACTTCTAAATAACCTTCTTTTAAAAGTGGGCGGTGCCACGCCCATTGTCCAAAATTTTACTTATTTTCTATTCTGCGTCATAAGTTCAACCCACCTACCAAGTTTTATCGCTTTATCCGTCTTTGGTAATGAATTATCGCACTTTTTCGATTTTTCGAAATTTTCGATATCGAAAAAGTGGGCGTGGTTATAGTCCGATAGCGTTCATTTTAAATAGCGATCTGAGATGAGTGCCCAGGAACCTACATACCAAATTTCGTCAAGATACCTTAAAATTTACTCAAGTTATCGTGTTAACGGACGGACGGACGGACGGACGGACATGGCTCAATCAAAATTTTTTCCATACTGATGATTTTTCTTTATACCTGTACAATCAACCGTTATACAATCAAAGTTAATATACTCTGTGAGCTCTGCTCAACTGAGTATAATGAGGGTTTTCCCAAAACAAAGTGAACACTTGTTATTCTCAGCTTATAATTATTTAACCGGAATTTAAGCTTAACTTATTGCTTTTGCTAGTTCAAGACTCTGGCGGCGCCGTGGTGTAGTGGTAGCGTACTCCGCCTTCCACACCGAGGGTGCTGGGTTCAAGACGCGCGCAAAAGCAACACCAAAATTTAAGAAAAAAGTTCATTCAATTACAAAAAAGCATTTTTAGGCGGGGTCGCCCTCGACAGTGGTTTGGAAAACACTCCGAAAAGTTTCTGCCATCAAAAACCTTCTGCCTTCCAGGTGCCGTTCGGAGTCGACATAAAAAATTAAAGCCCCGTCCCTTATATTTGTAGGAAAAACTAAATAGGGGCAAGATGCAAACGTGAAGAGAAGCTCAGCCTAAATATTTTCTGAGATAAATCGCGCCAAGTATACATATATTTCTTTTTATTTATTTTTTTATCACGGTTCAGGCCTGCTTATTCAGTCGTTTATTTGTCAATTTAGCAATGTCTGTCTCCGTCCTAAAACGCTGTGATAATTATTTCTTTGCGCTAAAAAATCTGAGAACGTGGGTTAGGTGATCCTATTGCCCTACTATGAAAAACCATATGCACACATAAAAATAAATCTTTTATTTCATAGTTTTGATATCGGCTGGAATATGCATTGCAATGTAATATCTTGGAGAAAAATCTATAATTTTTTTAATCGGTCTTGGTTTAAGTATATATTTTAGTGGCGCAAACAAATTTTTTTTTTATCACTTGTGCTCTCGCTTCCGTACAAAGCACCAGAATGGAGGAAAAGTGGCCATCAGACCAAACCTAAACAAAAAGCACCAGTTTTGTATAAATGGATCGAAGTAGTAACCGTAGCCGCTATGTCAAAAGTACCCTTCTTCGGATCTGCTGTGAACAGTGTTTACGTTGAGAATTTTCAAAAAGCGGTCAATAGGGATTTTATTTTTATGCTACACTTCCACACAGAAGCGTTCCACAAACTTTGTGTAGCAAGACCGCACCAAAATTATACATTGAACTGATCCGTTAAAGTCAAGCTCTTAGAAATGCGCATTTTAATTGAAATTTTTTAACAGCTATAAGCTGTAAATCAATTTAAAAGGACTAATAAAATTCCTTCTCTACATTAAAATACCCAAAAAACTATGGTCATATTCACAATCAATGTTATGTAGGTAGGCTTTTTAAAATAATTTGCTATGGACAATATGTCAAAAAATCTGTGACCATATTTAAAGTATAGGTAACTATATTTCGACTCTGAATACGCACCTTTATTTTTAAGTTATGGATTTCTTTTAAATTCGAAAGGATATAATTTCTGAACCATATTTCTATAGATACTTCTTAAAATAATCAAGTGCATTTTTAATTTTGATGCTTATTACAGGGTAAAATATTGAGCCCCAAAATAGTTCTAAAAATATTTGAAATAGTTTTCAAAGGAGCAAAATGTTCTAAAAAGGATGAAATCTCCGCAAAGTGAAACAAGGGCAACACTGTATGCATGTACATATGTATTTCAAAAAATCTCTCTTTGGTTGCCCACAAATGTTCATGCAAAACCCCATCTGAGAGATAAACTCTAAAAGTTCTCACTGAAAGCTAAAAAAAGTCTTAAGTGTATATTTGGATTATTGGTGTTATAAATAATACATATTTTTATAAAAGTATCGAAAATAATGAATGTCGAAGCAAAGTTTAGTAAATATGTGTGTGTGTTTGTATGAAAAATTTTAAATTCACTTTATCTTACTTAAAAAGTCCAGACAACAGATCTGCGAATCTTTGGATTACTTATAAGATTGAGTTCCCCTTTAGTCACTTTCAATTGGCTTACCAGAATCTAAAACTGTGATATTAATTTCGTACTGAACACAATATCATACCACAAAATAGATAAACACAAGTTCAATATATTGCTTACCAGAAGTGCGAAGAAATTTCTTCATCTTTCTCCTTTCTCTCTAAGCCACCAGCACAATAAAGCTAAATTTATAAAAACAAAAATTACAGAATATATATTTCCTCAAGCATCCGTAAAGTAGATAGTGATGAAAACTTCGATGCCTAAAGAATCGAACGATTTCAAAAAAAATCGATTCTACATTTCTAAAGAAAAGATCGACTAAATCGATTAAGAATCGAAGCGAAATCCAGCTCTATATGTTGCCACTTCTCATATTCAATTAAAATTACAATTAGAGACTATTTGTTACTAATTAATTAAAATTATATGTGAGTTAAAAATTCCCACATACATTTTCGTTGTATCTAATCAACGAATTTACATTTCGCACTCCTAGATAAAAACAGTGATCAACTCAAAAAATCGCAATGTTCAGAAAATGCGAAAAATTTAATGGCTCTCCCGTCTACGCCAATGCAATTATTATTTTTTAAACGTCCTTTTCTCGCTAATTAGTGGAGGTATTATTAAATCGAGTATACAGTTCGGTATATATTAGATTGGGAAGCCCGTTGGTGCATAAAACTTCGAAATTTCGTATTTTTGAGTTACCTTGATTTTGATCTAGGTCTGCGATATGATGACCTGTGCGAACTATTCGATCGCCTAATTCTAAGTAATGTTGTTGTTGTTGTAGCGATAAGGTTTCTCCCCGAAGGCTTTGGGGAGTGTTATCGATGGCATGGTCCTTTGCCGGATACAGATCCGGTACGGTCCGCTAACACAGCACCATTAAGGTGCTAGCCCGACCATCTCGGGAACGATTTATATGGCCACATTAAACCTTCAGACCATACCTCCCTCCCCACCCCCAAGTTCCATGAGGAGCTTGCGGTCGCCAGAGTCTCGTCTGTTAGTGAAACAGGATTCGCCGCGGATAGGTGAGGTTAAATATTGGGTTTGGAGAAGCTATATATTGCGCTGGCAACCTGAAAGGGTTACGCTACACAGCCCCTTGAATCTGGTATTTTAGTCACCTCTTACGACATACATACCTACCGCGAGTATATTCTGACCCCCTAACCCACTGGGGGAATTCTAAGTAATAAGTACCAATTCCAAATTGAAGAGCGACAGCGGGATTTACCTCTCAAACGTGAACCTTATATAAGGCTTATTTGGAATCAGGCAGCTCTACAGGTTTATCTGAAAGGTAGTCTATATAAGATTCAAGGTTCGATTCGAGCTCAAGGCCAGAAAAATAATTTTTTTCTTATGATAATTATTGTTATTTTTTAATTTTTCTAAATTTGAAAAATTGTATTTTGTTTTTGGAATAGTAAGTAGAAAATTTTTCAGACAACCTGCCATAGCTGCGCAGATAGATCCATTTCGAAAGGTGCTAAGCCTTCATCATCAGTACGCTTTAGGCATGCTGCGCTAACCATTTAGCTATACAGCGGTGGTTTGTTTGACTGGCAAATTTGCTACTTCTATTTCTTTTTATCCAAAAATTCGCTTGGAGTAATTTCGTCATGACTTCAATACTTATATTTACAATGCTTTAAACTTTAAATACACCTCTGAAGTTGCTGCGCATAAAATGTGTACTAATAAATTCCAATACGCATTATACGCAGATGTAACTGATATATGTGTTTTTGTTTCACCCCCTATACTTATATTTAAAGCTTTTATAAGAACAAGCTTCTATTACTTGTTAATAAAACGAACTAAAAAGTAAAAAATAAAATTAAAGAAAAAAAAAACTTTTTTAAAAATAAGCTTTTATTATTTTGGTTAATAAAATTAACTAAAAAGTAAACAATAAATTGACTCTAAAGAAATAAAAAAAAAAATAAATGTAAGGCGCGATAACCTCCGGAGAGATCTAAGGCCGAGCTTCTCTTCCAATTTGCGTCGTGCTCTTCTTGATTTTCCCTACAAATTGGCCGGACGGGACCTATATGTTTTATGCCGACTCCGAACGGCATCTGCAAGGCAGATGAGTTTTCACTGAGAGCTTTTCATGGCAGAAATACACCCGGAGCGCTTGCCAAACACTGCCGAGGGGCGACCCCGCTTAGAAAAATTTTGTTCTAATTGAAAAACCTTATTTCTAAAATTTTGATGTTGCTTTGCCCGGGAGTTGAACCCAGGGCATACGGTGTGATAGGCGGAGCACGCTACCATCACACCACGGTGGCCGCCACGATAATTAGGCTTTTTCGTCTGCGACAAAAAAATTCTATATTGTACATAATTATATATTTTTAACATTAAAACTTTACACCTAAATTATTAAATCTTACAGTTTATATCACAGTCCTAATTGTTCTAATTGATTGAGCTTCTTATCAAAAATTACTCCGAGGTACTTAACAGATTTCTCCCATGGTATTTGATGAGTGCCTAGCCTTACCCTGGTGCTAGGTAGATAACAAGGACTTCTTTTTCTGGTGAAAAAGATGGCTTGTATTTTTCCAGCATTCAGCTTAATTTTCCAATTTTGCATATAGTCAGAAATACTACGTACCGCACGCTTCAGTTTTGCTACAATTTCATCGCCAATTTCATGCGAATAGAATATACCAATATCGTCAGCGTACATAGCATATTGGCAATTTTCAACTTGTGGAAAATCTGAACAGTAAATAATATATAACAGGGGGCCAAGTACTGATCCCTGAGGGACTCCAGCGGGTAATTCAATTAAGTCAGAGTATTCATTATTCAAACATACACTGTAATAACGATTGGCCAAAAAACGTTTTATCAGCTTTACGATATGCAGAGGAAAGTTAAAACTGATTAACTTATGAATCAATCCATCATGCCAGATTGAGTCAAAGGACTTTTCAATGTCAAGTAATATTAAACCAGTAGACTTCCTGACACCAAAACTAGTTTTTACATAATTGGATATGCGTTTTACCTGATGCGTTGTACTGTGATACTGCCTAAATCCGAATTGTTCATATGGCAAAATTTGGTATAAGTCAATAAATAGACATAATTTGTGTTTTATGACTTTTTCAAAAATGTTAGATAGGGAACTTAGGAGGCTTATAGGTCTATAACTTTCAGCAATATTGTTTGGTTTACCTGGCTTCCAAATAGGTATAATTTTGGCTGTTTTCCAGGTCTTGGGAAAATATTGCAATTTAGGGCAAGAATTTATAATATACGTGAAATACAGCACTGCTTCCCTAGGCAGATACCTTAACATAATATTTTTGACATCATCATGACCTGCTGATTTTCGTAATGGCGCCTGGTATATAAGGTCTTGAACCTGCTCTTCTGTTACGTATTCAGACTCGGGAGTGTCCAAAAACTGTGAATGAATTTGGCTTACTGATTGGGCTACTAAATCTTCTATCTGTGATGTACCTAAGTGAGCAGACGCTTTATGATTATTGAGAAATTTGTAAGCAAGAAGGTTTGCCTTTTCATCATCGGGGAAAACGATTTTATCATGGTCATGCAACGGTGGTATTTGTATGTGCTTTTTTCGTAGCAATTTGCAAATATTCCAAAGAGGTTCGCTCCTTTTTTCGAGCGAGCTAAGCTTCTTTTTCCACGATTCATTTCTAAATTTGAAAATCTCACTTTGAATTTTTGCAGAATAGTATTTTACAAGGTCATAGTCTGACTTTTGCCTATATCGACTCCACTGTCGGCGATGGTAATTTCTGACCCTTATTATATTGATAATAAAATAAGGGAGTTTTAAAAAAATTGTTTTTGGCTCTTTAAGCGGAACAGCACTTCTCACAGCAACATTTATACTATCATAGAAGACTTCTATATTTTTGTCAACCTCTTCAGTTAAGACAATATCATAGACATTTGTTGGTAAACTGTACAGTGCATTTTTGATTGATCGACGATAAATACTCCAATTTGTTTTACTGTAATCCATTTCAAGGTTTTGACAGTAGGAAAAATTTAAATTCAGTAAAAATTTGACAGGCAAATGGTCTGAATTAAATTCATTCAAAACTACTGGTTGAGTTAGATGCAAGGGAATATTTGAGAGTACTAAATCTAAATTTGAGGGGGCAAAAGTATTAGATGTTGGTATATACGTTGGCTGGTTTGTATGCGATATTGTTATTGGAAAGAAAGTGGTAAACTCATTTAGTATGTTACCCCAGCTATTCGCTCTTATACATCCCCAATTACGATGTTTACTGTTAAAATCGCCACAAAATAGGAAATTTCCACTGATATTGAAAAGTTTTCTTAAATCTTTTTTATATTTGTTCTTAAGTTCCAAGCTATTAGCGCCAACCGGAAAATAAGTACTGAACAGTTTAATTATTTTATTGTCTGAAGACATAATTTGAATTCCGATATTTTCCACTACCTCCGTGTTTATATGCGGTATCATAATAAAACTAATACACGTCTTAATTAATATGGCAACACCGCCACCTGCATTTGCTTCTCTGTCTTTACGTACACAAACATAGTTTGGGTTATACAATTTGTCTGAGTATTTAAGCCACGTCTCAGAGAGTAAGCAAATATCAATATCATTTTTAACGAGATAATCAAAAAGTTCCATAAATTTATTTCGTATACTACGACAATTCTTAAATATTACCTTTAGTTTTGTTGTACCTATCATTTAGAATTAGAGTACACAAACTTAATCGCTAATTTTGCTATTACATTAAATTGCTCATGTTTTGTTTTACATTCTTTTAGTTTTAATATAAGCTCAAAAGTAAGTTCTGTAATTTCATTTTCTGTAAACAAGTTGCTGTTACAAGCTGTTTCTGCTGCAACACCGTCAGGAGAGAACCATGCCTGTGGCTTAGTTGCTGTATTCATTGCTGGTATCGGCTCTTTTGCAGAGATAGGTGGGAATTGTGAATCAGAAAATTCAAAATTTGTTTGATTGTTTCTCTTATACAGCGAAGTGTGTGTTAATGTACGAGGGCGACTATATTCTCTTTAATTTGTATGTACATTTTTCGATTCAGACACGTAACGTCGCTTGCTTTATGGTTGTTGTTGCAGTTTGCGCATCGCACTATATTCGCATTGAAACATTAAGAAGTTTTGTGTTTTCCAGCACAATTTGCGCAATTTGGTGTCACAAAACATCCACGTTCACCATGCCTATACATTTGACAGTTTCGACGTTGTACTATTCTGTTTTTCAATTTGCGTTGGTAGTCCCACCTTACAATAACACGAAATAGGGATTTTACTTTGCTTTTAAGATCGTGCAGTTTAACGGAACCGCGCTCAAAATGAACAATGTAAATAGTGTACCAAACGAAAGGTGTTGATGAATATTTTAAAACGGAATAGGCCTTAGTTTTATGGGTGGACGCCTTTTCGGGATATCGCCATAAACGTGGACCAGGGGTGACTCTAGAATGCGTTTGTACGATATGGGTATAAAATGAAAGGTGGTAATGGGTATTTTAAGAGGGAGTGGGCCTTAGGTCTATCGGTGGACGCCTTTTCGAGATATCGCCATTAAGGTGGGCCAGGGGTGACTCTAGAATGTGTTTGTATGATATGGGTATCAAATGAAAGGTGGTAATGAGTATTTTAAAAGGGAGTGATCCTTAGTTCTATAGGTGGACGCCTTTTCGAGATATCGCCATAAAGGTGGGCCAGGGGTGATTCTAGAATGTGCTTGTACGATATCGGTATCAAATGAAAGGTGTTATGAGCATTTTTAAAGGGAATGGGCCTTAGTTCTATAGGTGATCGCCTTTTCGAGATATCGCCATAAAGGTGGAACAGGGGTGACTCTAGAATGTGTTTGTACGATATGGGCATCAAATGAAAGGTGTTAATGAGTATTTTAAAAGGGAATGGGCTTTAGTTCTATAGGTGAACGCCTTTTCGAGATATCGCCATAAAGGTGGACCAGAGGTGGCTCTAGAATATGTTTGTACGATATGGGTATTAAATGAAAGGTGTTAATGAGTATTTTAAAAGGGGGTGATCCTTAGTGGGGGGGATGGGGTGCGGAAGAAGAGCGCTTTTGATGGAAATCCGTCAAATCAATCTTCAGCACTCTAAGGCGGCTTCCGCAAATTTGGTGCTCTGCCTTGAAAAAGGCGGAGTGGATATAGTCCTTGTCCAGGAGCCGTGGCTGAGTAGTAACGGCAGTAAGATTTCTGGATTAAGGACTGGAAAATTCAACACCTTGGTGCATGGGGAGGCAAGTAGGCCCAGATCCTGTGTGCTTGTTAAAAAAGAGATTAAAGCTTTTATTCTCTCTAATTTCAGCAATGCTGACGTAACCACGGTCTGCCTCGAGCGAGGAAGTAATGAAATGTGGGTGGTCTCAGCGTACATGCCCCACGGGGACGTAGTGGGACCACCACCTGCGATACTGGGTGAAATCACCGCTGAAGCAAGGCGGAGAGGTGTTGGCGTGATCATCGGTGCCGATGCAAATGCCCATCATAGCATTTGGGGAAGCTCGGATACCAACACTAGAGGTGAGTCTTTATTTACTTTTATTGTAGATGAGGGACTTTGTATATGTAATAGGGGGAATAACCCGACTTTTATTACTGCGTTAAGGGAGGAGGTCCTGGACCTCACCCTGGTTAGTAGAGAACTGGAAGGTCGGATATCTGGATGGAGGGTTCTCAACGAGCACTCCTTCTCTGATCACCGATATATTCAGTTCTCAGTGAACGAAGAACGTCCCGGTAAAATATCTTTTAGGAACCCTAAAAGTACTAACTGGGACTTGTATTGTAGGAAGCTGGGAGAGCTACTGCCTGCGGTGCCTATCATTAGTTCGGGCCTGTCCGAATCTGAGATAGACGTTCTGGTGGAAAACTTCACCTCGGCAAGCAATAGCGCCTTTCAGCTGTCCTGCCCATTGAAAACTTACAGGGGGAAGGGCAAGCCGCCCTGGTGGTCGGATTCTCTTGACGACCTAAGAGCGTCCAGTCGGCGGCTCTTCAACAGAGCCAGGAGGAGTAAATTACCCTCCGACTGGGAGCTCTATAAGGTGAGTCTGGGGATTTATAAATATGAAATAAGGATAGCCAAGCGAGATGCATGGCGAAGCTTCTGCGAAAACGTAGAAGGCTGCAATGAATCCGCGAGATTTAGAAAAATACTCTCTAGGAACCCCGCTCCTCTGGGGTATCTGAGAGATGATGGTGGGGACTGGTCGATGAGTAGCGAGGAGTCCCTAAGGCTTTTACTGGACAATCATTTTCCCGATGTCCCAGTTGCGCAGGGATCTTCGCCTGCATGGTCGGCGGTCGTTGGCCATGCAGAAGTGCCTGCCATTCCAATACGGGAAAGTCAGATAACCTGGGCTATAGGGTCGTTCAAGCCCTATAAGTCTCCGGGCCCGGATGGAATCATTCCTGCGCAGCTTCAAAGGTCTTTGGGGATTTCCTGCCGCTGGTTGGCCATCATATATACTAACTGCCTCAGGCTTAACTATATCCCGAAGTCTTGGCACACGGTTAGGGTTATTTTCATTGCGAAGGCCGGCAGAAGCTCTCATGTATCACCTAAGGATTTCAGGCCAATCAGTCTCTCGTCGTTTCTTCTTAAGACGTTTGAGCGGTTGATTGACCTGTACCTACGGGAAAGGATACCTCGGGGGTTACTGTCGGCTTCACAACATGCGTACTGCAAGGGCAGATCGACGGAAACGGCTCTCCATTCGATTGTAAAGCAAATAGAGGGGTCCCTAGAACACAAAGAGTATGCTCTGGGTGCCTTTCTAGACATCGAGGGAGCTTTTAACAATGTCTTACCGGGGTCAATCGAAAGATCTCTGGTGGGTTTAGGAGTCGAGGCGGCTCTGGTTGAATTTATTAGCAAACTTCTATGCGGCAGAATTGTCGCAGCGGAGTGGGGAGGGGCCATAATTAAGAGGAAGGTGTGCAGGGGCACGCCACAGGGGGGTGTCCTATCTCCTCTCCTCTGGGTTGTGGTAGTCAACGAGCTTCTTGTGGAGCTGGAAGCCAATGGTTGTCGGGTGGTTGCCTATGCAGATGACCTCGCTATCCTAGTCAGAGGCAAATTTCTGGGCGCCCTGCGCGATGTTCTTCAGGGCTACCTGGATACTGTGGCTAGGTGGGCTGAATCATGTGGATTGGCGGTCAACCCGGGAAAAACGGAATTGGTCCTTTTCACAAGAAGATATAAGGTGCCCGATTTCAGAACTCCCTCGATTGGAGGGGTACCGTTGGTACTTTCTGATAGGGTTAAATATTTGGGGATTGTTTTGGACAAGAAACTGTCCTGGAGACCCAATGTGGAAGATCGGGCCAGGAAGGCCGCCATTGCCTTGTACTGCTGCAGAGGAGCTATCGGAAAGAGATGGGGACTCTCGCCAAGAATAGTACACTGGCTTTATGAGATGGTGGTCAAACCGATTCTGCTATATGGGGTGCTGGTCTGGTGGAAAGCACTGGACACGGCGAGCACCTCCAAAATGTTAGTGTCAGTGCAACGGACGGCGCTGATCGGTATCAGTGGCGCTCTCAGAACAACGCCTACCTTGGCACTGAACGTCATGCTGAACATATACCCAGTAGATATTGCGGGAAAGGCGGCCGCGGCAAGGTCGTTGGTCAGGCTTCGTGATATGGGATATAGACTTTCTGACCGCGGACACTCTAGCCTTCTTACCAGTTTCGACTTCATCCCGGACAGAACGGACTACTGTATGCCGATAACAGCTCCCTATACAACCTTCACCCCAGTTATTCCAGAGAGAGAGGATTGGAGAAGAGGAATTATCTGGGGCATGGGACCGGTTAACTTGTTCACGTATGGGTCAAAGCTGGATGGAAAGGTTGGTGGGGGGGTCTTTTGTCAAGAGCTAAATTTAAGCCGCAAGTTTAAGTTGGCTGATCACTGCAGTGTATTCCAAGCGGAAATTGCTGCGATTAAGGATGCGGTGGATGGAATGCTATCCAGTGCTACCACGGTTAGGGAATTTAACATCTACTCTGATAGCCAATCGGCTATCAAGGCCTTGAGCTCAACTACAGTGCGATCGAGGGTGGTCTGGGAGTGCCTGACCTCGCTTGCGATTGCATCGAATTATTTTACAATTAAGATTATCTGGGTCCCGGGCCATAGTGATATCCCGGGTAACTGTCAAGCGGATCTCTTAGCCCGCATCGGTACAACTGAACCGGATGAAGATGGCTGTAGGGACTTCGGGATCCCGCTGGCCACCTGTGGATTGCTCCTCCATAGCTGGGCCTCGAATCAGCTCAGCAAACGTTGGGCGGATACCACGTCTTGCAGGGTAGCAAGATCTTTCTGGCCGAAAGTGGATGGCAGGAGGTCTGCTGAAATAATTGGGTTCACTAAGGCTCACCTATCAATGGTCATTAGGGTTTTGACAGGGCACTGTCCCATGGGTATCCATGCGGTACGTCTCAATATACTGGAAACTCCATCCTGCTGCAGCTGTATGGAGGATGATGAGGTGGAATAACCAAATCACTTTATGCTTGATTGTCCAGCTTTTGCCAGAATTAGGCGAAAGTACTTCGGTCGCGACTCACTTGGATCTCCCGAGGATATATCCAAAGTTGAGATCGGTATCATTCGGAGCTTTATCGTTGCTACCCAACGATTCTCTAAGTAGCTGGATCTAGGTCACCGTTATTTTTGGTGTATGTGGTATCACAACGGACCTTCGTGTTGTCCAAGTGAGCTATCCTTATCAGGGCAGCTACCACCTAACCTATCCTATCCTTAGTTCCTTAGGTGGACGCCGTTTCGAGATATCGCCATAAAGGTGGACCAGGGGTGACTCTAAAATGTGTTTGTACGATATGGGAATCAAATGAAAGATGTTACTGAGCATTTAAAGAGGGAGTGAGCATTAGGTCTATAGGTGGACGCCTTTTCGAGATATCGACATTAGGTTGGGCCAGGGGTGACTCTAGAATGTGTTTGTAAGATATGGGTATCAAATGAAAGGTGGTAATGAGTATTTTAAAAGGGAGTAATCCATAGTTCTATAGGTGGACGCCTTTTCGAGATATCGCCATAAAGGTGAACCAAGGGTGACTCTAGAATGTTTATACGATATGTGTATCAAACGAAAGGTGTTACTGGGCATTTTAAGAGGGAGTGGGAATTAGGTCTATAGGTGGACGCCTTTTCGAGATATCGCCATTAGGGTGGGCCAGGGGCGACTCTAGAATGTGTGTACGATATGGGTATCAAATGAAAGGTGGAAATGAGTATTTTGAAAGGGAGTAATCCTTAGTTCTATAGGTGGACGCCTTTTCGAGATATCGCCATAAAGGTGAACCAAGGGTGACTCTAGAATGTTTGTACGATATGGGTATCAAACGAAAGGTGTTACTGAGCATTTTAAGAGGGAGTGGGCATTAGGTCTATAGGCGGACGCCTTTTCGAGATATCGCCATAGGATGGGCCAGGGGTGATTCTAGAATGTGTTTGTACGATATGGGTATCAAATGAAAGGTGGTAATGAGTATTTTGAAAGGGAGTAATCCTTAGTTCTATAGGTGGACGCCTTTTCGAGATATCGCCATAAAGGTGGGCCAGGGGTGACTCTAGAATGTGTTTGTACGATATGGGTATCAAATCAAAGGTATTAATGAGGGTTTTAAAAGCGAGTGGCCCTTAGATGTATATGTGAAGGCGTTTTCGCGATATCGACCAAAATGTGGACCAGGGTGATCCAGAAAATCATCTGTCGGGTACTGCTAATTTATTTTTATATGCAATACCACGAACAGTATTCCTGCCAATATTCCAAGGGCTGTTGATTTCGCCCTGTAGAACTTTTTCATTTTCTTCTACTTAATATGGTAGGTGTCACACCCATTTTACAAAGTTTTTTCTAAAGTTATATTTTGCGTCAATAAACAAATGACATTACCATGTTTCATCCCTTTTTTAGTATTTGGTATAGAATTATGCCATTTTTTTCATTTTTCGTAATTTTCGATATCGAGAAAGTGTGCGTGGTTATAGTCGGATTTCGGCCATTTTTTATACCAAGATAAAGTGAGTTCAGATAAGTACGTGGACCAAGTTTAGTAAAGATATATCGGTTTTTGCTCAAGTTATCGTGCTAAGGGCCGAGCGGAAGGACAAACGGTGGACTGTGTATAAAAATTGGGCGTGGCTTCAACCGATTTCGCCCATTTTCACAGAAAACAGTTACAGTCATAGAATCTATGCCCCTACCAAATTTAAGAAGGATTGGTAAATTTTTGTTCGACTTTTGGCATTAAAAGTATTCTAGACAAACTAAATGAAAATGGACGGAGCCATGCCCATTTTGAAATTTTCTTTTATTTTTGTATTTTGTTGCATCATATCATTAAAATGTTGACTTAATTTACTTATATGCAGTAAAGATATTAAATTTTTTGTTAAAATTTGACTTTTAAAAAAAATTTTTTAAAAAGTGGGCGTGTAGTCCTTCATCTTTTTAAATTTTTTAGTACGGCCTACAAAAAGGCAATTCCAACTTTGGTTTAAGTAATTCCTAAGTGAAAATTCTTATCTTTATTTATTTGTTCGAAATAGCAAGATTTAAGAGAATTAGCGGAATTTTCGCTGACAACACTGGCGAAAACAACAGAATTTCACCTCGCATCATAACAAGAGAATTCTACCTCGTTTGTCAGCTACTTAATTTGCACAGCTGAAAATCGTGGTGAAATTCGCATACGCCTTAAAGTCTAAAAGTATCGTGGTGAAAGTCGCGTACGCCTAAAAGTATGCAAAGACGTGCATTGAGTTGGGCCTTCAACGAGGTGGAATTCTACAACGCCTGCAACACTCAGGAGGCTAGCCATGAAAGTATGGCCTAATCTTCTAAATAGTTCGACTTGTGCGTTACGTAGCTCAAATTTTTTGATCAAACATTGCACTGTCACCGAGTTTTAAACTATATTTCAGGTTTCAAGTCTCTAGATATTCAGGAAGTTAGTTAAAAATCGATTGCAAGATTGCCAATTTAAAACTAGTTTTTTCAATATCTCGATCCATGCGCCACCTAGCGAAATTTTTTTGATAAAATATTGCATTGTCACCGGGTTCTGACTTACGGCCCAAGTTTCATGTCTCTAGCTCATCGGCAAGTTACTCGAAAATCGATCGCAAGATTCCCCCTGTTTTTAAAGGATTTGCAGTTATCTTGACTTGCGCGCCACCTAGCGAACTTTGTTTTCTATAAGTTGTATTGTCACCAGGCCTCTAACTAAGTGTCAAGTTTCAAGTCTCTAGGTAACCAGGAAGTTAGTTAAAAATGGATTGAAAAAAGGTAGAAGGTTAGAGGACGATTTGCGAAACTGTCGCGAATTATAGCATTCTCGACAAAAAGGGGAGTTCGCTCTCAATATCAAGAAAAGGGTTAGAATTCTAATCGAATTCTAACGTCAAGTGCTAATGGGTTTCCAATGAGAACTTTTAAGTGATGCGCAATTAAGTTCAGTTATTTAAAATCAGCGAAATTTTCATTGTTTCATTGTATCAAATACTTTTATTTGGTTATAAGCTTATAAGTTATAATAAAAATTATTCAAAATCCTATCTTATGTTTCACAGTTTTCAGTACTAGTTGTTGTGTTGAAATTTTCGCATCCACTTATTTCCTCAGGATTGAGCTCGGCATTGGTTTGAGCACTTCAATAATTTTCTCGCTTTCCCTTTTTAACTTTTTTTATTATTTTCACTTACTAGTATTTATTATTATAAATAAAAGAACTTATTGCGCAGCTTATAATATTTCCACACAACTCTTGACTATTTTTATTTTGTTTGTATAACACTATGGATGAGTGATCATGTCGTGAAAATAATCGATAACTGTGACAATAATAATAACATTGCATTTCTAGTGTTATTCGAATCGATTCACAGTCGAATACCAACCTAGTTCTCTAACCTAGTTTTCGATTCGAAATGCATTTGAGAACTAATATAAAACTACAAAATATTTCTAACTTTAGAAACTGTGTTTGCTGGTATTGTGTATGCTGACCTGCCCCAATTAGAATCAAGTTAAGGATACGAGTGCATAAGTGATTATTTGTGATTGTAGAAAAGTTCAAGATGGATATACTTATTATACATATATATTGCACTAGCAGACCTGGCAGACGTTGTTCTCCCCTAAATTTGGTCTATCTGCATATATTTTAATAAGCTTTTTCCGTCTAACTCTGCCCTCGCTCCTCTACACTTTTTCCTAATCTTTCTGTTCACTCCCCCCTACGCATTTTTCGCTTCATCTATCTCCATCTTGGTCTCATTCTATCTCTTTCTCAGTCTCCTTTTCTCTTTTCTCTTCTCTCAAGTTTTTCTCATTCTTCTTCATATCTTATTGCCACTCCCAGAGGGTGATATGTATTTTGTTCCAGTCCCATTCCGAGTCTCAGTGCCAGTCCCACTCCGAGTGTCAGTCTCAGTGTCCATCCCAGTCCTAGTCCTAATCCCAGTCCCAGTCCGTCTCTGGTCTACTTCCCGGAAAAAAGCGTCGTAAATACTAATATAGGCAAACTTATATACCAAATTTCAGGCAAATCGAATAGGACGTATGTAAATAGGTATCTGGGTATTATTAATTCTTGTCTTTATTTCGGCTTCGCATGCATATTTATCAGTTTTGCCAGGTTGATGCGACTAAATCGAATATCGCAATGAAAATTACTTTAAAGCTCTCAGCAACAGCTTTCATTTGATATCCATAATACACACACATTCTAGGGGTATCCGGGTCCATGTGTGTTGGCCTATATCTCGAGACCCTAGTCACCCAGCGGTGTAAAACGTACTCTGTACTAAAGCACACATCACGTACTCTGTACTAACACAAAAATAAAAAAAATAAAATAATATAAAAATAAGTAAAATTAAACTAAATAATACAAAATTAGCAAACAAGCGAAAGATGTTAGTTTTTAAAAAACAAAACGAACGAATAGTCTTCGACGCAATTTGAACTGAGATAGTCTTCCATGGAACCAACGATATAATCACTTCAACAATTTTCAAATATCTTAAATCAAAAGTGCACTGCTGGGCTGAATGGTTTGACAATGTTGGCGATGCATCTCGATGTACCAATAACACCGGAAGAAAGTATTGATAGACTGGGTGTTAACGAGCGAAGACTAAATTTCGTTTTATAACAATAACATAATTAAAGCCTTAAATAAAGCTTTTCAATTTAATTGAAATAATGCGAGTATTTCCCTTGAAGTAAACGATTTTGCATAAGTATATGCATGTATATATGTATATGATTGTAAGTATTGCTTATTTATAAAGAAATACACACAGATGGTAAACCTAGTTACTGTGTGCTGTGTGTCTTAATTTCTATTTAACTTAAAATAAATTATTGCTACTCAAGTTATCGTGTTAGCGGACACACGGATGGACGGACGGACATGGATCAATCAAATTTTTTTTCGATACTGATGATTTTGATAAATGGAAGTCTATATCTATCTCGATTCCTTTATACCTGTACAACCAACCGCTATCCAATCAAAGTTATAATACCCTGTGTACAAGTACAGCTGGGTATAAAAAGGGTAACCCTGAAACCCTGATAGCGAACAGTTTTAGAATTATCAGCGATTAGTTTTAGAGCCACTGTATATTGTATATTTTTTCCTCGCAAACACAGTAATTCTATTGTTTCTTTTTTTTTGTGAACACAAACATTCATTTTGTTTTTATTCCGTAAATGATTCACTTTCTTATATTTAATATATTGTTCTGCCACGGAACTGCTCCCACTGTATTAAAATAATTACAATATTTTTCTCGAGTAGTTTTTGCTAAATTGGATGCATTCTTTGCACTTGAAGCTTGAAGAGCTGTAAGCCCATGGTCATTATGCCAATCGGCGTATTCTATCGCTCCGGGATCTGTTTCTTCAACAAAGAATCCACCTTCAAAATACGTCTCCTCATTTTGCCTCCGTAAAAAGTTATGCAAGTAGCAACAGGTTAACACAATTTTCGTGACTTTTTCTGGTGATAAATTAATAGTTTGTAGGAGAATTCTAAATCTTGATGCTAAAATGCCAAAACAGTTTTCAACAATTCTTCTCGCCCGAGAAAGCCTGTAGTTAAAAATTATTTCTTCTTCCTTGAGTGTGTTGTGGCTAAATGGCTTCATGATATTTTCTAACAGGGGAAAAGCATCGTCAGCTACGAATACAAATGGTAGTTTTTCTTCGTAGTTTGGAAGCGGCTGAGGGTCAGGAATTTTCAATGTTTTATTTTTTAGAGATGAAAAAAATTTTGTTTCGCTAAAAAGACCGGCATCAGACGCTCTTCCATTTGTGCCAACATCCACCATCAAAAATTCGTAATTAGTATTAACCACTGCCATTAAAATGATGGAACATTTTTTTTTATAATTATAATAAAAAGATCCAGATCCAGGTGGCTTTGTTATATTGACGTGTTTTCCATCAATTGGGCCTATACAATTTGGGAAGTTCCAGGGTGCATCAAAATTTTTCGCTTCTACCTTCCAATCTTTTTCTGTTTGTGGAAGCTGAAAAGTAATGAAAAACTTATAAATATTTCTTTTTAGGAATTCACTGTTCGACCAAGCAAAAGAAAAGTTTCTGAAGAAGATACACTTATTAAAATTGCATGCGAGAGACTTGCCAACAGCCGCGGACCCACAGAAGGTGACTCCGTGGCTCAATCGTGGGCTTCGCAATATAGTGAAATGGAGGCCTCCCAGAAAAGATTGCGCGAAAAATCATATCAGATGTTTTATTTCAAGGTTGCTTGGGAGCATTGGAATTTAGACACGTAATTTAAATCCAAAATGTTTTTAACCCAAGTCAAATATTAACACCAAATGTCATTCCGCAATACCCAATGCCCACGTCTACGCAAATTAACTACGCGGTGCCCCAACACATGCAGAATTATACAATAAGAGTTCCGACTCCTTTAAGTAGAGGCTCGTCCATAAACAGTAGTAGAATGTCACCTTAAGTCACACAAAACGTATGAATCGTTGAAGCGACATCATCCATTAATTCGAGCTCGGTAGAAAACTTACAAAATTTCTTTGCATCGTTTGAAACGGACGAATAATTTATTTTTATTTTTACTTCAAAAAACCAATAACTTCCAGACACACATATGTACACATGAAACTTTTCTTGTTTAGTCGAAAACAAATAATTTAATCAATAAATAATTACCTTAATAAAATCTTTCAATTGACTTATTATGGCATCACAAGTCTCTGTAACTATTTTCCCAATCGTTTGGGCGCAATTGCTGTCAAAAATTTTAAGTCTTCAAAGCTATTGCCACAAGGCGGTGATGAGGGGGAATCGCGTCTCTCATTATTGTATCCCGTTTCGTTATGAGTGGCAAAATTTTTTGTAAAAGTTGGTCAAATGTTGCCTTGCTCATACGAACGTAATTTTTAAAATCATTTTGTGACGTGAATTCCAGTTCTTTAATAAGCTCACTTTGTCCAAGAACTGCTCGTTTTTTAAACCATTCTTTGCACCAAATTCTTTTTTTGCGATCTTCTCTTTTTTTTACGCTTAATTGCCACAGCGAGCAATATTGCTGCAGCACGATTGTTGTCCGCATGCATCGCTGTCTGAAAGAGAACTAATGTTCGGCCAAAAGTTTGTATGGTGTATGGCCAAAGCTGCGACCAAGATTGCGGAATGTTCGCGGATATTTTCGTGTCGTGTATTTGGCGCTTAAGCATGCCTGGCCAAAACACAAGAATTCTGTTATTATATATTAAAAATGTTAATGTTATATATTAAAATGTTAAAATTATACATTACCATGTAGGAAAAAGTACCATCGCCTTCAAATGATATATAAAGACTACCCTACATATGAATATTTACCTTCCTTCTTACCCGATAAAAAAAATTGTGTTTAGAATTCTTTTTAACGAATGATATACAAATTAGTATCCGTCTTTTTTGGGTAAAAGCTTATTGCTGCTGCATGCCCATGAGT